>NC_141547.1:33792500-34160000 GCF_021556685.1 Rattus norvegicus
TCTGATCACTCCCAGTCAGGTCAAGGACAGGTGAGGAACGCAGCCCATCTCTGGGTCCATTTCTCCTTCAAGTAGGATCTAGGCTCTGTACATAAGGGATAGTGGAGTACATAACCCTGGCTAGATGACAGGAGGAGAACTGAGAGTTTATGCAAAAGAGACAGATGTCACAGCTGGCACAGCGAGGATGCTCAGTAACTGTAGCCTGGAGTTCCATAGCTAAAGAAAAGGGGTTTCTCTGAAACAGAGGCGAGAAATGGCCTGTAGATCCAAGGTCAGGTTCCCACACTCCAGGACTGACAAATGGAACGTTTATATTTGATGTTGTAAATCCTCGAAATACTTAGCAAACACACTGCCATCCATTTTCAGAGCACTCTTGACAGTCAGGGCTCGGTCTCCCCGTATCTCTAACAGGCGCACTGGTTAATACAAACTGGAAGGGAAGGGGCTCTGCCAGATGCAGAGAAATAGCGACTGTCACTGGGGATAAACAAAGGCAGAGGTAACCCCGGGCCTGAAGAGGGCTTTCAAGAGGTGGAAGACAGATAGCATTCAGAGTGTGAGTGTGCCGCACACACATGTGCATTGTATAAACAGCTCCCAGCCTGCCAAGGCATTGTTTAGCCAGGAGAAATGGGAAAGGTTTTCATCTACCTAAATGTAACTGACTTCAGCATATCCCTTCTATCAACTTCAAAAAGTCATTTCACTTGTAAGAGCTTTGTTGCTTTTAGGAAACTTTAAGGACAAATTTTAAAATCTGTTTCCACAGTCTATGTGGAGAGAGGAAGGCACCCACACCCTAGTTCTTGATCAAAGATAACAAAACGTATAATGAATGTAAGCATCGCCCAGACGACTTGCAGGCTTTGTTTTTGTTTAGTTGGGTTTTTTTGTTGTTGTTGCTTGTTTGTTTTGTTTGTTTTCACTTTTCTGGGGCTTCTGGTAACAGTTTGGTACCACCATTTTCACCCCAGAGCTTAATTCCTCAAGGATGTTTGAGGTGTCAAGTCTGAAGCACAGACACAAGGCCCAGATGCCTGTGTTAGCTCTGCCAGCACAGTGACAAACCCCTGAGGCAATCACCCTGAAGTTGGGGAGGGTGATATTCTGAGGTCACTTAGGTAAAGGCAACCAGAGCAAAACTGAATGTCATGGCAGAGAGGGTGTAGTGGAAGACAGATCCTGGCTTCATTGTGTCCAAGAAACAGAGACAGGAGATAGAGGGAGAGGGAGAGGGAGAGGGAGAGAGACTCAAATATCCCCATTAAAAGCACACCCCAATAACATAACTTCCTTTCAATAGGTCTAACCTATTACAGGTTCCACAACCTGACTGACTACCAGAGCTCCATTCAGGACATGGGTCTTTGGCCCGTGGATCTTAGCTCCAGATAGACACTCTGAATCCCCAGCACAACCTTCTCTTGTCTCCTGTGGAAGACGAAGGAACAGGCAACTGCAACAAAAGTACCAACGTGTCCTTGTGGGGTGCTCCAGTTCAGACAGTGGGCATTCACTGGAGCAAACCTTGGTACAGATCCACACTTATGCAACCAATAGTACCCAGCTAGGGATTCTAGTTAGGCTACGTGGATGAAAAAGATATGTTTAGAAGTAGCTCGCTTCACCACCACAGTTGAACTATTAACGAATATCAGCCAGTTAAATTAAACAGTGGTTTTATTAGCAACCTTTCTCCTTGCCGTTACAAAACACCTGGACAAAGCAACTTAGGAGAGAAAGGCTGATTTGCTGTGGCTCCTGGCTTAGGAAGGGACATAGCCCAGCACAGTGGAAGGCCTGGGCACAGATACATGTGCTCGGTCACACGGTGGCCGCAGTCAGGGAGCACATGGAGAGATGAATGCTGGAGCTCAGATCTATTTTTGTCTACATTCTCTATTCTTTCCTTTTAATTCAGTCCATGACAGCAGCCCATTCAGGATGTATTTTCTCTCTTGAGTTGATTAATCTTTGTAATGATTATAGGTAAGCCCAAATGTCTACCTCATAAGTATGCTAGATCTTAGTTAATCAAGTTAATCAAACATATATTGTATGAAAAAAGCCTTATGTAAAATGAAATATTATATTCAAATTAAGTAAATAAAAAATCTATAGAAGAAAAGAAAATAAATTACCCAGCTTCAGCAAAGATTCCCAAATAACAGAAGACATATTAGAGCTTGGTTCGTGTCCTTGTGGATGTTGAGAGCAGCCAGTTTCCCCTCCACCACGAACCCAGACTCCTTGTGTTCTAATCCTGTCTCCTTGATGCCTGACTCCAAGTTCATGCCTGTCTCCATGACTTGGTGGATTAAACAGCCAATTTTTATTTTCTTGTGGTTCTGTGTAGGACCAGGAGAGTCCGTTTCCAGCGAGGCCTCGTTTCCTGCCTTGCAGAAGGGCCATCATCTTACCATGTCCAAACATGAGAATTGCTCTGCACACATTAATGGAACTTGCTTCTCCTCTTCGAAGGGTCACTGGGAAGTGAATATAGCAGCACTCGACTTTAGACACAGTGCTCTTGGGAAGGCAGAGGCAGGTGGAACTCTGTAAGTTTGAGGACAGCCTGGTTTACATAGTCAGTCCTGGTCAACAAAGGCTACACAGTAAAACTCTAACTTTAAACCTCACAACCTCACTTAACTGTAAACATCCTCTCATTGGCACCATCTCCAAAGACACAACAGCAGGGGTTATGAGTTTGGGGACAATTCAGTGAATAACATATCTCAGAACTACTATGGTGGCCACGTCTAACGCTCCCAATTACACCCACAAGCAGAAAGGAGATCATCTGAAGATATATCGTCCCCATCAGGGCCAATAAGAACTTCAGCTAGCCACATCTTTATCATACAGTCACATCCAGTGGCAAAGTAGGTTGGGAGACAGGTTCTGTGGCCAAGCACCATGGACCTGGTTTAGGTTCCTATTGAGGAGTTGGGAGAGCAGGGTCAGGAGCAAGCGCCCTATTGAGCACCATTTTGGCAATGTCCCGTCTTCTGGTGCAGTCGTGTCCACATCTCCACTGTGGTCTTTGTGCCTCTTTGTTTCTTCTCACTTCCCCTGCCATGCGAGCTCTGCTTTGCATCCTGGGAGGAATATGGCACACGCTTACATCAAAAGTTACTTTATGGATGGCATCGGTAGAAGGCTTGGATGTATTATCTCACCCAGAGACCCCTTCCCTCTCTAAGAATGAAGACTTTGGGAGGAAGTAATGCAAGCCATCAGAAGATAATTAGAGGACAATTCAAGGTCAAAACAGAGAACACAGCATTCTGTCTGCGCTGGGAGTGATAACCTTCCACCCTGTGTTTAAAATCTTCCAGCGCGGCAGCCCTTTTGCGGAGAGGGGATGTTTAGCGCTGTCCACTTCCAGTGCAATTTCTTGCTGAGCCACAACTGGGTCTGGCTTCCGGCTCTGTCTCTTGAAAGTGGAATGTCTCATTCCATTAATGTTTTTAATCTCATTCCTACAAAATTGTGCAATTTCCTGAGACTCCTCCTATGATAATCTGGCCAATTTTTATTGAGGTGGGGGGGGGGACTTTCCCCGTGTCTTAGGTTTCCCGAAAGGCTTTCTATTCATCCCGTTCTCATCCACTCTTTTGTGGGAAATACTGTGTTCTGGCAATCAGCAAACAGCTATTTAAAAGTGCATCTTGTCACATTGGCCCATTTCAATCAACAAGGATTCATAGGATGCTGTCTCTGCTCTGACACACTTCTGGATCTGACAGAGAGTAGACTCCCAGGTCTAAAACAACCCAGAGTGATGACTACTGTTTTCCTTATGAGCAAATGGAGATCCAAAGAGCCAGCCACTTCCCTGCAGGTCATGAGGTTGTTTAGAAGGCTATTGACTTTCCCATTTCCTGTCCTCGTTAGGACTTATGCTTTATTAGAGAAATGAAAGAGGGTATGGAACCATGGGGGGCATTTCTCTGAGCCGTGTATTGTGTTTGGAGCATGTTTTGTAATCGGTCCTATCCCTCTAAGAACTTAATAACAGTATCCCACAGTGAAGAGTTGCCTGAAAGAAAACCACAAAATGTAGCTAGACAAAGTCTATAAGGAGCTGTGCACGATCATATTGTATAATAATTATTTATAATACCAAAGACTAACAACAGATGCCCAACAAAAGGAGAGTAGTTAGCCATATTGTATTCTTCCTACAATAGAAACCATCTTGCACAGTAATCCAAGTGAACAGACGGGGAAGACACGCATGGATGGATTTCACGTGAACTGGGGAAGGCGCACTGGAAAGGGATAGTTCACAATGACTCCATGTATTCAAAATTCTAAAATGCCCCAAATAGTAGCCCCTGTGTGTCTGGATGCACACACCATATGTAGTGACAGCATAGACAAGTATAGAAGTTAAAGATACCAAACCTACTCTACTGATGAGAACAGCAAGCCCAGCACAGAGAGAGGCACTGTCCCAAGAATGTCAGACACATTAACTCCTTTGCTCCCTGAAATAACCCTAGGGGGCACCTATATGGGGTGCTAGAGCCATGTTTGGCTCTTAGTGCTTATACGACAAGCCCTTTACCAGTTGAGCCATCTCCCCAGCTCCGGCTTACCTTTTAAACCTACTGAATTGAGTGCAATCTCGACTTTTGTTTTTTAGACTACAGCCTGCTGCCTTATAGGAGCACCAGTCCACTTTCAATGGTACAGATTTCTACTAGATAGTGTAACTCGAAGCGCAGGTGCCCCTTAGTGAGAAGTGTTCCTGCCATCATGGAAGTCACTGTGGTAGCCAGAAGGAGGAAAATTGAAGAAATGTAAGCTGCAGTAATCTAATGCTTCCAGCCTGCTGTCCCTACAGAGAGAGCCATGAACTGTCACAATGAGATACCATCAGTCACTGGCCCACCAAATTCCTGCCTTTGCAGTTCACCCAGGAGTCATTGCCCTGTAACTTAACTTCCCTGCAGACTTGGCAATCAGCAGGGCATGTAACAGTTCTTGTTTATAAACTACATTTTTGGCTCATTTCTCTGATGAGTTTTTGACATGGGGCTAAGTGAACTATTGGGAAGCAAAGGACCAGGTCCAGGAACATCACAAGGCTGATACCCCTAGAGTTCTCTGGGAACTGTCGGACAGCAGCGAAGCATCCTTTCCGCACTGCTACACACAATTCCCTTCATCACCCCAATGACAGTGTGAAGAAGGTAGCATTATTCCCAGTTTAAAGACAAAAACATTGAGGCTTCAAGGGAAGGAAATATCTCTGAAATGATTCTGTCCTGATGAACTCGAGGGTCGGGGGGGGGAGGTGATGGGGGTGATGGGAGATGATGAAACTCAGTTTTATTAATGCTTTCCCTCATCCCCATAGTACAAGAATGAGTCCCTGAGTTGCCTCCCACCTTCCCAGTGTGATGGTAGATGGTTGGGAGCAGAGGCACGGGTTTAATATAGACTTTAAATGTCTCTCGAAGGCCCATATGCAGCTTGATCCTTGGCCTATAACACTATCAGAATGAGCTTTTAAAAAAAGTGGGGTCTAGAGGCTGGGGAGATGGCTCAGCAGTTAAGAGTACTGGATGCTCTTCCAGAGGTCCTAGGTTTGATTTTCAGCACCCACTAATCTGTGATATCAGTTCCAGGGGAATCCAATGCCCTCTTTTTGGCCTCTTTATCAGGCATTTATATGGTACATAGAGATACATGCAAGCAAAATACACACACACACACACACACACACACACACACACACACACACACACACATTTTAAAAGTAGGACCTACTAGGATGAAGTTAGCCATTTCAGGTTAACTCTTCCTCTCGATGCGTCTCAGCCTCCAGAATCTTTCCTCTGCTCTGTACTCTTCCCATGATGCTCTGCCCTGACACAGACTCAAAATAATATGGCCAAGCAGCACCCAAACCCTGAAACCATGCGCCAGAACGAACTTTTCCTTCTTTTAAGTTGTGTGCCTCTGGTATCTTATCACAGTATTGGAAGGCTGACCGATGCAGACATTCGAGTGGGCAGGTGTCACCTTGAGGATGAATATGATTCTGGGTGCTTTCCCTCACAGCAGCCCCCTTCTCTGCTGAGAGAAGAAAAGTGCTCTTGGATGAGCTGAGAGATGCTCCCACCCCCCTGAAATGGCTGCGTCCTTGGGAATAGGAAGGGATAGAAGAGAGTGTGGGCACTGTAGTGGGGGATAGAGAAGAGAAGGTGAGAAAGCAGAGGGGGCCGAGGGCCCGGGGTGGTGTCCACAAGGAAGGCCATGCTCTGTAGCATTATCCAGACCCACATGTTACTAACCCTCCATCTCTCCTTCCTAGAATCTGGACTTGCCTTCGTACCTTTCCAGATGTTGCAGTACTAAAGACAAAATTCCATAGTCATACATCTATATCTACACAGTGAGAAGTGTATGAAAGAACTCACATGCAAACACCAGTAGTTATGATCATCGATTGAAGGCTTTGGTTCTTTATATTTTCTGTTTTAATGAGCTGAAATTCCTTTTTAGTTAGTTTTTTTTATTTTGTAAACTATAAAGCACTGTCATGTACATCTGCTCCCTTCAGATATGATTACTGCCTAAAAGACGCTTGGAAGTTTCAGCATGACTGCTCACCAGGGCATCCTTGGCTTCACAAGCAATTTGAGAATAGCTGGAAGAATCTTAGCCAGTTCAGGGTGTGGAGGGCTAGCTAATAATCATACCCTCTCTAGAAGGTTCCAACAGGCTCACATTTTCCTTGGCTCTGTACAGTGTCATCTTGGACTTTTCCAAGTGTTGGGTTGCAGCCACTTTGAGCAAAGGAAGCTATTTACGGATGATAATGATTACCTGGGGCCTGGTTTGAGATGCTCGTGAAACAAGTGTGGAGACTTAGTGACTCTGTTTTTGTGTTTTTAAGTGTGACTTAGTGATGCAGTACATGTTTAAGGTACATGAGGCCCCGGGTTTAGTTCCCAGCCCTATTAAAAAACAACAAACGAGCAAATAACAGAACTGGAGGAGGGGTGCAGGCCAAGGCAAACAATACAATGATGGCCATTAGTCCTTCATGGCTGCCAGGAAGAGAAAAGGATCAAAATGGTCCTGAATGACTTAAAGGGATGCAATTTAATATTTGCCTGGAAGAGATGAGGCAGCCTTGCGTTTCTGCTGTGACCCAGTAACTAATAGGAAACGGATGAAGGGAAGACACAGGGATGAAGGGAAGCTCACAGTTCAAAAGACATCCTTCTGTAATGACAGTGTAGGCATGATAGAGTGAGCAGAAGACTGGCTGGTCACAACACATCCATACCCAGGACACTGGAGGCCATAGGGAAGCCCTAAGGCTGGCCCCCCATGACCCACTTCCTCCAGCAATGTTCCACCTCTTCAGGACTCAACATCCTTCCCAAACAGGGAGCAAGTGTCCAAACACGTGAGCCTATGGAGGGCATTCTGCATTCAAACCGTACTAGTTTCCTTCTTTGGAGGACTCTTTTCAAGTGACTCGTGACACCAGATAGGACTGAGTTATGTGATTGTCCTCACAAATGCAAGGAAGTAGACTCAATTTCCTCAGACTGGGATTACACAGACTGTATTTTCTTCTATTCCCAGAGTAAAATGGCAACTGGTGATCAATATAAACCCCCCCCTTCACCATGACCTCCTGCTAGTGTGGACATTTTTTTTTAAATTCTTTTCTCATACTGTATATCCCAAACCATTTCCCTCTTCCTCCTCTCCTCCCCTTCCCCTTCCCACCTCCCCTCTTCCCAAGATCCACTCCTCCATTTCTCTTCATAAAAGAACAAGCCTAACACAAGATGTCAACAGAACACAGCATAACAAGATACAATAAGTCCAGACACAAATCCTTATTTCAAATCTGGGCAAGGTAACTCAGGAGGAGAAAAAGGAGTTCCAAGAGCAGGCAAAAGGATCAGAGGCAACCCCATTCTCACCATTAGGAGTCCCTCAAGAACAATAAGCAACATAATGTTGCAGGAAATTTGATCACACTGTAAACCCCAAGATTGGGGGCAGGGGGGTTATTTCTAGTTGTGGCATAGCTCAGCCCTTAGACTCACCTTAGATCCCTCTGCAGTACACCTACCCCCCAATCTAAACAATGAGGATAAAGTTAGTTTGTAGAAGGAAGCACCCATGTTTGAAAGTGATGTGTAATTGAGGGGCAAAGTGATAAATCAGAAAAAGATTTGACAGGATAGGATATGCCCAACTCTCACGAGAAGAGAGAGGAAAGGGAAGCTACTTAGAAGAGCAGGGCAGATAAAAAGGAAGCTGTCTTACGGAGAGTTTAACAGAGACAGGTTGCAGCGAGAACAAGCTAGACACAGGTGAGGACAGAAGAAGCCAGAGAATGAGAAGGAACCAGAAGATTAGAACAGATGTCCAGAGTTGAAGCCAAGAACAGCAATTCAGGAGAAGCTAAGAGAGAGAAGACAGATTGAATCAGTCAGCTTGGAGAAGAATTTAAGCCAGAACTGGGGAGTTGAACCAGCCAGAGCTCAGAAAGAACTAGAAAGAGTGAGCTTATTCAGCAGTGAGTCTCAGAGGCTGAAAACATTCCAGGCCTAGAGTAGATTGTAGGGAGGCTAGAAGTTTCCAGGACTGGGTCTAGGTGAGCAGAGGCAGTGAGCCTTGGAGATGACAATTACATCAAGCCAACAAAACCCCTCCTACTGAGTTGCTTTGCCCAGTATTGATATGAGGGTTGTGTCTGGTCTTATTGTATCTTGTTATGCTGTGTTCTGTTAACATCTTGTGTTAGGCTTGTTCTTTTACGAAGAGAAATGGATGAGGAGTGGATCCTGGGAAGAGGAGAGGTGGAGGGGATAGTGGGAGGAGAGAAGGGAGAGGGAAACAGGTTGGGATCCACTGTATGACTCTGGGACTGCCACTTCAGTCTTTGTGAGCCCCGCTCAGTTGATTCTGTGGGCTGTGTTCTCCTCAGTGCAGACATTTAGAATAATGTTACATAGTCTTTTTATCTTCAGTGTCCCAAGTTCTCCCATGGAACTTAGAGCACAGAAAGAGCCACTCAGTGGGAAAACATGGGAACAAATTTCTTTCACTGGGTGTTGATGGAGAAATACTTTCTTCCCTGAGCCATGCTGCCCAGCAAGTAGCCAGTGCCCACGAACGGCACACAGATTTTAATTAATTTAAATTAGTTATGAAAGTCTCCATAGAACACAGGAATGCAATCTTAAGTGGACCAGCTCCTACCTAGATTCTTTCTAGAATGGTCTAGAATGGTAATAAGCAGTAGCAATCAGGGCCATGGAAATGGCTGAGCCAAAGGCACACAAAACCAAACATGACAATCCAAGATGGATCCCAGGATCCACGGGAGAAATGGAGCCTCTAAGTTGTGCTCTGACACCAACGTGTGCATCTGTATGCAAAGTGAGAGAAATAGAACATAATTAAATATAAATGCAATTTAAAAATGTTTAACTGTTAACTTCTAGAACATGGGAATAGTTTTCTTTAAAATAGCCTGGTGTGTGTGTGTGTGTGTGTGTGTGTGTGTGTGTGTGTCTGTATGTGTGTGTATGTGTGTGTATGTGTCTGTATGTGTGTGTATGTGTCTGTATGTGTGTGTGTGTCTGTATGTGTATGTGTGTGTGTGTCTGTATGTGTGTGTGTGTCTGTGTGTCTGTATGTGTATGTGTGTGTGTCTGTATGTGTGTGTGTCTGTATGTGTGTGTGTCTGTGTGTGTGTGTATGTGTGTGTGTGTGTGTGTGTGTGTGTGTGTGTGTGTGTCTACAGAGAGGTGTTTAGGTTTTGTCTCCAGTAAATCATAGTGACACACTTGTTATTTCTGGATGGGGAAACATTTTTTGAGGTCTCTCTCTTTTGAGGTCTCTCTCTCTCTCTCTCTCTCTCTCTCTCTCTCTCTCTCTCTCTCCCTCCCTCCCTCTCCCTCCCTTCCTCCCCAAAAATATTTATTTTGTTTTAATCATGTGTACATCCTGGTGCTCATGGAGAACACAGATATCAGATTCCCGTGGGGCTGAAGTCCCAGGCAGTTGTGAGCTGACTCGAATAGGTGCTAGGAATCCAATTTGAGTCTTCTAAAAGAGCAGTATGCACTCTCAATGGCTGAGCCATTTCTCCAGCCCAAATGTTTTCATTTTTAAAGTGAGAAAAGCAATATAAAGAAACTTTAAATAAGCAAGCACACAGCCAGACTGTTCTAAAATCCTATCTGATCTTTTTTCCCCCCTCTAAGACCAAAGATTGGGGGAATCAGAAACACCTGTTTGGGCAGAAGTCTTATCTGCTTCACCTGCCCCGCGCTGGGCCTCTCTGCACAGCTGGCAATGCCACCCCCTGCCACAGGGCTTGCCTCACGATATTGGCAGCTGCCTTGCCATTTTCAAACTACCACATGGCTGGCTTTGAACTTGCCCCACCCTTATCCTCAAAGTAGTCAACTTCAGAGATACTGGGCTTGCTTAGACTGACCATGGGCAGGTACGCACTGAAACAGGTCAGACTGGGACCCAGGCGATCGACTCTGAGTCTGCAGCTTATTGTCACTCAACCTCTTGCGTTCTTCTGCTGTGGGACTTAAGTGCAAGCTAACGTAACATCTTTTCAACAGGATCTGTCACATGATGAGGGTTTGGCATCTTCACTGTCCTCGTATCTAAAGTCACAGGGTCAGGGGGATCAGCCAAAATGAGCCAGTTAAAATAACTGATTGGCAAACTGGATCCAAGGCCTTCATGTGGAACCGGTTAAGACCTAATGGGGATCGTTTTTCCTTTTTCCTAAGTGGATAGTTATCTTTCCTTTGCTTAACAAATCTGGGTGTTTCAATATGTCACATTTGTACAACGTAGCTTCAACTCCACTCCAGCACCCCCAAAAGCAATTAAATATGAATTCCAAACAGCAGACTTCTTTTAAGTTAATTGTCAGTTAGTGTACAAAGTAAGGCTGTGCTGTCATACATGAAAAAAATATGTCATAAATGATATTTTATTTATGAGTATACTATAGATGTCTTCAGACATGCCAGGAGAGGGCATCAGATCCCAGTACAGATTGGGGTTGCTGGGATTTGAACTCAGGACCTCTGGAAGAGAAGTCAGTGCTCTAACCACTGAGCCACCTCTCCAGTCCTCTCCTTCCCCTTTTGCTGGCTCCCTTACAGCCCTCAAAAGTCCTTTCTTCTGCTTTCCTGTCTTCTTCCTCTCCTGTAGTTGTCTTTGTACATTCATGTCATATACCGTTCACATCACATATTAGGACATATGGTATAGGAACATATTAGTACATATGGTATAGGAACATATTAGGACATATGGTATAGGAACATAGATTCCACATTTGTCACTTTGAGTCTGGCTTACTTCCTCTAACATGGTCATCTCTGATTCCGTCCATTTTCCTGTAAATGTCATAATGTCACTCCCACAGATGGATACAATTCCATTCTGCCTGTGTGCCACACTTTCTTTAGCTGTCTGCCTGTTAGTGCACCCCTAAGCCATCTTGGCTATGACGAACACTGCAGAATGAACATATTTTATAAGTGTCTTGGTAGCGTGCTGACTTGGGGTCCTTTGGGTGTACATTCAAAAGTGTATAACCAGGTCATATGGCTCTCTCTCTCTCTCTCTCTCTCTCTCTCTCTCTCTCTCTCTCTCGGAACCTTCATGCTGATTTCCTCAGTGGTGGCCCCAACTTATATGCCCACCAGCAGTGAGTAAGTGTTCCGTTCTCCCCACATCCTAGCTGGCCCTCATAGCCACGTGGTCTCTTACTGAGAGCAGTTCTGCCTGGGATATGTTGGAATCTCCTTTTAATTTTCTTTTTCCTGTTGGCTGAGGATGTTGAATGTTTTTTCAAATATTAATATGCCATTCACATTTCTTCTCCGAGAGCTATTTCCTCTGTTCATTCATTAGTGGTTTTAGTATTTAAGTTTTTAGTGTACTTTGTTGATTATAGCTGTTAACCCTATTGGCTGCATAACTGGCCGAGTTTTTACTTTTGTCATTGTCATTCTTAATCCGTCCCTTTACTCTGTTGTCTCCTTTGCTGCATGGTAGCTGTTCAGTTTCATGTGATCCCACTCTTCAGTCCTAGGATGGCTTTCTGTCCTATTAGAGCCTTCATGGGACAGTTTCTGCCTAACCTGTAGCCTGAGGTGCTGTGCTTACATTTGCCTCCAGCACGTTCAAAGTTTGGGCTTTTACATCAGGACCTCAGATGCATTGTGAATTAACTGTGTGCAGGTGAGGGGTCCAGCCCTTGCTTCTCTTTCCTGTCACAATGCTCTTCAGATCTCCAAGTCCTTACATCTTTGCTGAGGCAACGCACTTCTTGGGCTGGTTCCACCCCCTGTTAGCAGATTTCCTTGGCCAGCATCCTGTGGTTCTAGCATCCCCAACATTTTGGTGTCTCCAAGGCATTTCAGGCATCGTGGTTCACACAATGGCTTCTCCGGAACTCCATTCAGAGACCCCTGCAGCATGCCTGGCCTCAGTGGCTTTTCTTAGTCACGGAGAAAGATTCCACAATCCCTTTCTTCTCTCCTTGACTCTAAAGCCAGAAGTACCTGGCTGAAGCTGCCACATTCTGCTTCTTGCTGGGGCTGAAACATGGCCCCTCGTTCAGCTGCATCTTCACCAAGTCTCTGTTTTTGATCGTTTCCTTCACTGTCTGATCTTGGCTGTCCTGAAACTCCATCTGTAGACCAGGCTAGCCTCAAAGTCAGCAATCTGCCTGTCTCTGCCTCTAGAGTGCTGAGCTTAAAGACATGTGCCCCCACACCCAGCCCTAAACTTTAGACTTGGCTGGGTAGGATGCTGCCTTGAGGTCACCACTCCCTTTTTTCCATTTAACACTGGGGAGTTCTTCAATCCGTTTATCTCCTTGAACACAGAACTTGACTCCATTCCACTTCCTAGTACCCTCCCCCCAGGTTCTCCTCCTCAAATTGTACATTTTGCAACTTTCCTTGTTCAGCTCTTATTATAGAGCTGCATAAGCTTGGGCACTGATACCCACCCCACACAGTCTGTACCGGGTTGTTTTGAAATCTCCTTTGCTGTTGTGGTAAAATAATAATAATAATAATAATAATAATAATAATAATAATAATAATAATGATGATGATAAATGGTGGAACGGGTTCCCGCGTACTATGGCAGTCACTCTCTCTCGCTAGTTCTGTCTCTGGCGAGCCATTGGAACTAGCCCTAATTTATCTCAGCAGCTCCACACTGCCCCCATCTACTTTCTGACTCGCTGTCTG
Source organism: Rattus norvegicus (assembly GCF_021556685.1). Classification (NCBI taxonomy): domain Eukaryota; kingdom Metazoa; phylum Chordata; class Mammalia; order Rodentia; family Muridae; genus Rattus; species Rattus norvegicus. Next base: position 33,805,808 of record NC_141547.1, read on the forward strand.
AGACCCATTCCAACACCGGCACCCTGTCAGGCCGCCCCACCCTCACTCACAGCTCTCTTGGCTGGTTTCCACCATGCCAGGCATACACATCCCAATTCTGTGACGGGCTTGGTGAATCCTGCCACCTTACACACTCTCAAACTCAATTAAGTTGCCACATGAAAGAACACATCACACAATATATCCCCTGATCCAATTGATAAGATATAATTTGCCAATCTAGACAGCACTAGATCCTGTACACATCCATCCCTTAAGAATAGTCATAACAACCTGTAATCTGTGCAGAGAGGAATCTTAACATCTGCTGCCATGTTCTTTCGGCTGCCTCTGCCTCACTCCGGCCTCTAAAACTTTTCTCCCACCCACCCTTCCTTCTCATCCAATGACAGGCCTCGTTCTATCCTCTACTGGCCTTCACCTGCATAATGACATCAACCTACACTCTGCAAAGGCAAGTAATCCAGAACTCTTCCATCTAGCCCCATGCATATTTTTTGAATAAGGGCAGGAAACAGCCACGTGTTTCACCTTCCTCCTGGAGAGGTGGCTGAGAATTCTCCATCGAGGTCAGTAGACAGCAGGAAGAGAGTGCCACACTAAGTCTGGCTTGACCATCTAAGACCCCCAAAGCCTGCCCCCTAGTGACACACTTCCTGCAACAAAGCCACACCTCCTCATAGTGCCACTTCCTGTGAACCTGTGAGGGCCAATTACGTTCAAACCACCACACAGTTCCAGGGAGTTAGCACCGGTAATAGAAGGTGGATAGGGCAGTGGGTGACCTGAGCAGGAAGCTGGGTGATCACATCTCCACTGTGTACAGGAAGCAGAGAGAGTAAGCAGGAACTGCAGCTAGACTGTAAACCTGAGCAGGTTAAAATGGGTACCTCAGGTCCCCAGAGCATAGTTTTAAACAGTAGGTGCCCTCTCAAGGTGCCTGAGGGAGCAAATAAGATTCCTCTCTCTTGCTGACCCATCCGGAAGAACCCATCCTGGTCCTCATGGCTGAAGCTGTGCTCTGCGTTCTTCTTCCAGCTGGATGTAGTCATGATCCGCTGTGTTCAGGTGTCCTGTCACCCTCTCCCCGTGTGAATTTCTGAGACCCTTTGGAACGGCCTATATTCTCATGTACAGCCGCTTCCCCGGGTGAGTGTCTAGTTGGCCTTCTTACAGCCAAGCCCCCTCCGTATTTTCATACTGTTTTAGTAATTATATTTGTCCGTTTTGTCCATTATACTAATTTCTAGAAAGGCCTTCGGATACGGAGAAATCTCTTCAGACTCTACGAAGCAGCGAGCTCCTCCAAGCCTTCCCTGTGTCTCTCATGGACTCACCCTATTCTTGCACACGACTTCCTGTTCCGCCGTCCTTAACATGGTTCAATCTTATCTTAATTGCCTGACTTCAAGTTGAGGCAAATTTAAAAGGAGGGCATAAATGAGCTATTAGGATTTTCCTTTGCAATTAGACACTGAGAGCTGGTGAGGTGGCTCAGTGGGTACCCTGCCACCAAGCCTAATGATCAGAGTTTGGTCTCCAGAACCCACATGGTGGAAGAAGAGAGCCATCTCCCACAAACCACTCTACACTCCGTGCATGTTTCCTAGCAACACTTTATGAGGGTAGAATCGCTGAGTCAAAGGAATTAGAAACTCTGTGTGTGTGTGTGTGTGTGTGTGTGTGTGTGTGTGTGTGTGTGTTTGCATGTGTTGCATGCATTAGCAATAATTTGAGGAGTAAGTTAAGTGTCCAGTGATAACAAGTATGTCAAATAATTACAGCGTTTGCCAACTACAAAGTATCCATATTGAGAGAAATGTACACAACACAGATGCTGTTCATCACAATGCATTCCCTCTCTCTCTCGCTGTGCAACAAACCATCCCCCAACACTCACATGCCTTATAACAGCAAACCTTATTGGCTCGTGGTTTTTCCACACAACTTGAGTTCCACTGAACTCAAACTGTTGTCATACAAAGCTCCCAGAACAAGTGGGTTGTAGTTGCTAAGAACTGGTGATCAGCAGGCAGAGCCCTCTGCAGCTACAACTTACAAGGGCTACAGGGGCAGAGACTCAAGACAGCAGCTCTGTGACAGCTCTTGGTCTAAGGTGTCTGCAGTCTTCGATCTTTGGCCATTTCCTGGGACCCTTCCAGTAACCAGGACCACAACTTTTCATCTTCAGCTCTTCACAGCCCTTCCTGTCCTGGTCATCTCTGCTCGCAGGGTTACTGTTCTGTTGACCCTCTCAGCTGCTCTCTCCTCTATCCTGCTGCTGCCATTCCTACTATCCTGTCTCCGTGTTACCAGCTCAGCCAGATCCACTCATGGTGAGGATCAAAAGGAGCTGAGACACTGGAGAGAAACCCTTTGTTTGACCTAAGTTTGTAACACCGAGGGGCAACACAGGAGTGTGTGTCCTGGCTGGTTAAAAAGGCAAGTTAAAACACCATGTGAAAGAGAGAGTGTGTGGCAAGGGTACACACACACACACACACACACACACACACACACACACGCACGCACGCCTACCTCACTCGGTATTGATCTTCTAAGCACTATTATCTTGATTGTTGGAATTCTGGGTCTGAGCTACCAAGGCCAGCATTAGTTCTGTTTGCTTGTTTTGTTGTAGTTGTTGTTTTGTTTTCTGAGACAGGGTTTCTCTGTGTAGCTCTGGCTGTCCTGGAACTCACTCTGTAGACCAGGCTAGCCTCAAGATCCACCTGCCTCTGCTTCCCAGAGTGCTGGGATCAAAGGCTTGCGGCACCAGCGCTAGTTCTGTAATTTTTAAAAATAAAACAGTAATCTGACCGTATTAAAGAGACATTTATACAGCATGAGCTGTACCAAGTGGTGGTGGGAAGGAGTCTGAACCGGCTGAAGTTATTTGAGGGCATCTGGCATGCGTGTCCTAGTCATGACTGCACGACAGGCCTGGAGCACACGCTTAGTCTCGGTTTCCAGAGACGAACACTCAGGTAAAGGATAGTAAGGCCGTGAAAACAAAAACAAATGACAACTGTAAAACAGAGATTTCAGCATTTCTTCTCCCACAGTGTTCCCCCCAAAAGACACACGGGCTCTGACATACAATTAGGACGTGCAGCTGCAGCTGGTTTGGAACACGGAGAACCTGTTTGAAAAAAACAAACACAAAATGGGACCCAGCTGCCTGAAGCAGTTTAGGAAATATCACTTTTCATTACAATGCGGTTTTGAACTGTTCTGATCAATTAATCAGAACAGTTGATCAGAGCTTCTTAAATTAAAGGTTTAAAGGCTTTTGAGGTGTTTGTTTGCTTTGGGGTGCTGTTGTTGTGTCTTGGCTTTCCCAAAGTCTGAAATAGCATCGCGAATCTCTTCTTTTAAGCCGTCTATGACATCTATGACACCGCGGGTTTTTCTTTCCCTTCAGGATGTTTCTTGTTGCTGCTTTCACTGCTTTTAGTAAATGCCAGTCCTTTGACCAGAGTTGGAAAAAAAAACTCCTGGAAGCTGGAGACTTTGTCTAATGGAGTTCAAGATGTATCACTTCTCTGCCACTATCCCAGAATATGACACATTTAGTCTGGCCCTGCACAGAACCCAGAAAAAAGTGATTTCCCTCCAAAGAGAATGTCTTTAACTTACAGAAGGCAAAACAAACAAACAAACAAACAAACAAACAATAACAGTGAGGGAGTGGGGGTCCAAAAAAACATAAAACAAAAACATGTCCTGGGGTGTTGACATCATCCTCATTCTAGCGTCCTGGGCAGATCGCTCAAACTTTCTGCAATTTGGAATTTAATGAGGAGTTTTGACTTTAACCATTGCTTCTAAAAACCTGCACTTTCTTAATGTAATAACTCAATTTATTTTCTCTCTCTCCTCTGCAGTCTCTGAGCCTGAATCCTACTCAGGAGAATCAGGTGGGAATCTGTAAGCACAGAAAGAGTGGAAAAGACTGCACAAGAACTTGACCCTCTCAGCAGGGAAGCTGTGGGCTCTGTGAGCAATTTAGGAGGGCAGGAGGAAGAGATACATGTTCCTACTGCCGACTCTGAGACTCCCCAGGATTCTTAGAAACCACCCAGTCCTTCCAGGCCTGCTTTCCTTCTGTGACAAGAACGGAATACACTTTTGAGAGCAAAATACCATGGAATTACTAGAATGGTGACCAAGAAAGAAACAAGACCCCAGCTACAGAGATAGAATGCAGGGCCCTGCTCTGACCCACCTGACTTAGGATGAAACTGTTCAGTAAAATTCCTCAAAACATCTAGGACGTGGGAAACACTAGTTTTCTCAGATAAGGCAAACAATGACTTAAATCTTTGTGATTCCAGTGTGATATTTATTTTACAAACATGTTATGCATGGGCATATCCGAAGTTGGTTATGAAAGAAACCCTTGAAGCAGGGCCCGTTGGCACACATCTGTCACCCAGCACTTGGTTGGCTGAGGCAGGCAAAACACCAGTTTGAGGTTATCGTGGAGTAAATAGTGAGCTACATGATGAGAATCTGACTCAATAAAAATAAACACAGAGGGCTGGAGAGATGGCTTGGAGTACTGACTGCTCTTCCAGAGCAGTTTCCAGCAGAGTTCACTTCCCAGCAACCACATGGTGGCTCACAACCATCTGCCATGGGATCTGATGCCCTCTTCTGGTGTGTCTGAAGACAACTACAGTGTACTTATACATATAATAAATTTTAAAACAAAAAAATAAACAAAGAAAGGAAGAAAGAAAGAAAGAAAGAAAGAAAGGAAGGGGAGAGAAAGAAAGAGAAAGAAAGAACAAGAGAAAGAGAAAGAAAAAAAGAACAAAAGAAAGAGAAAAAAAGAAAGAAAGAAAAGAAAGAAAGAAAGAAAGAGAGAGAGAGAAAAGGGAAGGGAAAGAAAGGGGAAATAAAGAAATGATGTAGAGGGGCTGGGGATTTAGCTCAGTGGTAGAGCGCTTACCTAGGAAGCGCAAGGTCCTGGGTTCGGTCCCCAGCTCTGAAAAAAAGAACCAAAAAAAAAAAAAAAAAAGAAAAGAAAAGAAAAAAAGAAATGATGTAGAGTATGATATCAATGCCTGACCCTTGAAGAGGAGGCTCTGGTGGGAACCAAATGAAGAGCCAACCAGGAGCCTTAAGTGGTTCTCTGGCTTTCTGTGGAGCCAAGTGGATAGTGAGTGATTCATGAACCATGAGACCCACAAGCCCCTGACTAAGCCACCCACTAAAGAGTGACGGGGGGAAATGGAAGCAAGAGAACAACTTGTCTCGCTGGCCTGGCATCCCTGTGCAAGTGTAAAGCATAGCTCGCCTAAAACAGGGAGCTTAGAGGCTGCACAAGGGGCTGGGTAGGGTAGCACACACCTTCGATCCTAGTACTCGAGAGGCAGGTGGACCTCTGTAAGTTTGTGACCAGCCTGGTCTACAAAGCAAGTTCTAGGGCTGCCAGGGCTGTTGCACAAACAAGCCCTGTCTTAGAGAGAGGAGAGAGAGAGAGAGAGAGAGAGAGAGAGAGAGAGAGAGAGAGAGAGAGAGAGAGAGAGACTACACAAGCATCTTCAGTATAAGACCTAAGAGGCAGAAGAAAGGGGACTAACTTTTCTAGTTCAGCTCCCTAACCTCAGATTGGCCAATGACTCCTGATTGTGCCATGCAGGTCTCCCATTACTGCTCCTTTCCCAAGGAATAGCCCGGAAGTCTAGGGAAAGCCATGGAGTACGGTTCCATTCTATTTACCTAGTTGTTTCCTGGGAGACAGGAAGTCTCTTCCAAATATGGGCAGGAGTCGTTTCCTGGTTCCACCTCGATGCAAATAAATACAATCCCTGTATGAATAAATAGTCTAGTTGGTACTCCAGCATTGTCTAACACGTGCTAGCCAGGACTCAAGAGGAGAATATGAGGGTGTGGCTGGGGGGTGAGTCACCATAGCTTCCCAAATTCATATAAAACCAAAAACAGATGAACTCTCAGCTTAGGGTTTAGTTCTGAGAGACTTTAGGCAAATATGTTGGCTATTAGAATTTGGAACACACACGCACACACACACCCCTTAAATTGATGTTCTGAAGTTAAATGGTGCTTGCTTTCCCAAAGCTAGTCACCGAAATTTTTTATAGCAGTACAATATTCCCTCTTGACTGTTAGCTTCATGAGGAGTGTATTACAAAACCTAACATGGGAAGTCAGAAATGCAATCAACTGGCATTCCTGGAGCTCAGCCTGACCCTTCCCTGTGCTCGGAAATAACTGTCTGAGGCAGTTTGAGAAGAATGGGTGCTGGGAGAGAGAGGGCACGTGTAGATCCTAGGGCCACAGGCACTAACTGTCTGGTCTGCCTGGGAAGTGTGTACCTGCATCTGCGTGAGAACAGTAAGCTCCCTCTGCAGATATTGAGAAACTCAGGCTGGCAAGGTAACTTAGCAAGGATATTTATCCGTCAAGCCTGGCACAATCAGACAAGTACAGACACTGGAGACCTAGCAGAGGCCAAGAGAAAACCAACTCTACAAGGTAATCCTCTGAACACCACAGTTCATGCTGTGTCCACCCAACCAAAATAATCCCCCACTCATAACCAATAATGAGTTACATTTAAAAATGAAAAGAAAGTCAATTTCATTAAGTGGCCTAAATTAAGAGGAAATACCTTTTTTGTATTCACGCGGCTCTTTACTGGATTAAGTCTTTTCAGGACTTGCTATGTACCAGGACACAATAGAGCCCACTCCTGCTGTCATGAAAGTAACCCCGCTGTGGGCAGAGACGTGGATGTGGGAAGGGAAACCATAGATATATTAGGCAAATAGATACAGAATGCACATGGGCCAGGTGACCGCTCAACCAGAAAGGTGCGGGCCATGAGGGCATAAGGACCTGAGTTTGATCACCAGGACCCCCTCAGAAGCTCCAAGAACGGTGCTACACTCCTGTAATGGCAGAACTGGAAGATGAAGATGGACTGGATCCTGGCACTCCTGGGCTAGTCAGTCCAGCCGAATTGTGAGCTCCAGGTCAGTGAGACGTTCTACCTCACAAACAAAACCAAGATGGATGGTACCCAAGCTGCAACACCTGAGGATGAACTCTGGCTTCTCTTATCATGAACCACACACACGTGGGTGCCTGTGTGTGCACACAAAGAATACACACAGCCAAATCATATTAAATATCATACTATTACATGTTAAATATCATACTATTACATATTAAATATCATACCATTACATATTAAATGTCTCTAGGCTCAAATGTCACTTGAGCTGAGATCTGAAAGATGCGAGAGAGTCAGGGACAGGGAGTTTGTACGTGAATGAGGAAAGGTCAGACCAGAACATCCCTGCGAGAACAAAAGCTGAGAGATGAAGAGAGCTGGGGGCATCCAAGGAACTGCCAGCAAGCTAATGTACCCTCTGGTAACGCCAAAGAAGTGAGCTACTCATTCTGTCGTGCCAAACCCCCAGGGCCAAGTGAGAGGTCTCATAACTCACCCCGAGGCTTACAGACAGGACCATGGCAGATTCTGAATTTTACATTCTAGAAAGTCTGTCTTTTGGAATTGGGAGTGTAGATGCGGGAGGACTCCAGGAGCAAAGCAGGAAGCAAGACCCCACCAGTAGACCATGTACAGAACGTCAGTGAGTTGAGCAGCCGCATAGCCAATTACATGGTGGGAAGAAGGCAGAGCCCAGAGATGCTATTCTCCTTGGGGATGGCAACAAAAGTGGGAATCAGAGGGGGAAACTGAGGTGGCGTCCAGAATGAACTGGATAGAAGAGCCACAGGCTGAGATGGCGTACAGGGAGAAGGTGGGAGGGAAAGTGAGAGTTGGCTTTGAGGTTTAGGTTCAAGGTAGCTGTGAGACAGGAGGACACAGTTCAAAGTCAGCAAGGAATCCCCGCCTCTCAGAGATTAAAAGGTGGCAGTTATTGCTGGAGAGACAGTATGGAAGCCACCGGAGACTCTGGACTCTCCCCTGCCTCTCCTGTTTGCACCAAGTGGGTAACCCAAGGTAGATTAGACATGGCAGAGATGGTGAAAGGCATTATTAGTCCATGGCCTTAAAAAAACTATTTTCTACCTCATATTACAATCGGAACATTTTTGAGTGGGAAAAGAGCCCAAGGAAAGGTTCCAACCTCATCACGGTTAGAAGAAATGGTTGCATATGATTTTCCACTTCCCAGCTTAAAGGCCCCTCCCTCAACATGCACCAAGCATAAGATCCTCCCCATGTGTAACTGGGCATGTTACTTTGCTGACACCATCAAGAATGCACCACTTCTATGGTGAGCTGCTTGCTGTCCCGTAACCGTTAGGATTTGGATTACATCTGGATATCTCTGCAGAGTTGGAGCGTGTCACTAGCTGGAAGGCCCTCCGCTAATGGAGAGGACAGTTCCGAGCCACGGTGTTTGAGCAAACTCAGGCCTCATGCAGTCAACGCCAAGAGTGAGTAATGCTGGCCTTGGGAAGGGCACATTTGTAAGGCTAAATTAATATGTCCTGTTTCTCATCCATGGCTTCTCTTTGTTTCCACTTGAAAGCAGTCAGCTGCTTTGGTTACAGGACCATGTGAGAAAGCTTGTTCTGGTGTATGTGCGTGTGAGTGTGTGTGTGTGTGTGTGTGTGTGTGTGTGAGTGTGTGTGTTGGGAAATGTGTGTGTTGGGAAGTGTGTGTGTGTGTGTGTTGGAAAGTATGTGTTGGGAAGTGTGTGTGTGTGTGAGTGTGTGTGTGTGTTGGGAAGTGTATGTATGTGTGTGTGTTGGGAAGTGTGTGTATGTGTGTGTGTGTGTGTGTGTTGGGAAGTGTGTGTGTGTGTGTGTTGGAAAGTGTGTGTTGGGAAGTGTGTGTGTGTGTGTGTGTGTGTGTGTGTGTGTGTGTGTGTTGTCAATCACAGAATGGGCTCAACCTTGGAACCAACTCAGTCAGAGGAAAGAGAGAAAATCATTTTCCTTACCTTTCTGGGGAAACCGAAAAATGCCCAAGAGTCCTCAAATCTCTTCTCGTTTTCTCCTGGCGGTGAGAAGCTGGAGAGCGGGAAAGTGGATGGCGACCTTGAAAGCCTGTGTGGTGATGCCAGCCCTTTCCTTCCCAACGTGTTATTATTTCCTCCAACAAGGTTGGCTGTACCAGACTCTACATCAAACTAAACCTCTGGGAAAGAACAGCGCAATGACATCTAAACTAAATGCCAGCCTCTTTCCAACCACCCTCTCCATCACAGCGCATCCAGTAAATCTGTCTTCAGTCTCGGTGAGAGCAAAAGGCTGAGCAGCCTCTGGGTTAGAGCCTGGTGTGTCTTCAGAAGAAAATGCCACAGGTTCCATCCACAGAATCCAAGGTGACAGGAGGAGCAACTGCCCAGATGTCTCAAGTCTCATCTTTGTGCAGACAGTTTAGGTCTTGCAGGAAGATGTTATTATTAGCTGCCTTCCATCTCTTTCTCCAGCAGCCAGATGGCCTGGATAAGGACCATGACACAGGAGGGCTCACAACTGGAAGTAAAGACGAAGACACAGATAGAAAAAGTGAAGACCTTGGGCTAAGAATACAGATGCTGACTTTCCTTCTCAAAACAGGAAGTCAGTGTCAACCACTCCATGGGCTACGTACTGAAAGAAGCCACTAGCAAATAGGTTCCCATAGTCAAAAGGACAAAGTAGCCATTGGCCACAGCTTTCTTGTTTGTAAATAGGAGTTGCAGCAGACTGTCACCTGGGAACAGGGAGAGAATACAAAGGTTATTATTATTTGCCATATTTTATAGCACTCTGATTGGAGGTGGGACCAGGGAGAGTAGTTCCTAAAAATGACACAGACGAAGGTCTCACAGGATAGTCAACTTTATTCAGAGCATCAGACAATTTACACACAGAGGGTTAAAAGGAATCACATGAGTAAAGTGTCCAATCACAAAGACATACGTGTCACACAAGCTTCATGTGGCAAAAACGTTTTTCTACAGAGGCATATAAAATAACAGCCTGTTATAATGAATAATCTGAAGTAAAGTCACTTATTCACACACCTGGGCAGAGCATGAAAACACAAGAACAAGCCTCGGGGTTCCCATTGCTAAGAAGAGACCATAACCAAGGCAACTTTTATAAAGGAGAGCATTTAATTGGGGCTGGCTTATACATTCAAAGTTTTAGTCCATTGGCATATAGCAGGAAGCATGGCAGCATTCAGGCAGACACGGTCTGGAGAAGGAGCCAGGAATTCTACAACTTGATCCCAAGGCAGTCAGGAGGAGCCTGTCTTACCAGCAGCTACGAGGGGAGCCTCTTCCTCGCTGGGCAGAGAACTTCAAACCCCATACCTGTAGTGATGCACTTCCTCCATCAAGGCCACACCCACCCCAACAAGGCCACACCTCCTAATAGTGCCACTTCCTATGGACCAGACATATTGAAACCACCACAAGTCTGCGTTTTGAAGAAATTGAGGTCACAAGACTCTTGTATTCTCAGAAACAACCAGAATTCTCTTCTCAGAGATCCATTCATGGATGGTATTAAGACACTACTTAGGCCGGCAGCCACCTAGAGTCACTAATGAAGACTGGGATTTCTCTTTGGAACTCTTTTCCCAAAGCATTTATGGAAGCAAAAGTTTTACCCACCAAAGCTGTCAGCTCACAGAAGAAGCTAAACCAACTAATAAGGGAGGCCAGGTTTGGAAGAGCATACTCCTAGACACACCATGTTGGTGCTTAGCTAGATGGGTATGTCAGTTAGGTTTCTGGGGCTCTAGACTCAAGCTACAGTCATTTGGAAAGAGAAAACCCTGCTTTCACAGTACCACAGCTGACAAATCCCTGGGGATAGCCAACACCTTCTAGAAAATGGACTGTGTTCATAATTCTGCCCAACTGTAGGCTAACTGAAGTGTTTCTAGTGGGCTAGAGGTAGGCTGGCCTAAGGCTTAAGGTTAGGGGTATTAAATGTATTTTTGACTTGTAAGAGTTCAATTTACAGTGAATTTATCAGGTGTATAAAGCAAGCACATGATTGCTCCAAGGTATGGCCGAGGGGAAGGTTTTTATTATAGATATTAGGGAGAGTACAGTCAGAGGCATCTGGAAGAGACCAGAGCAAAGAGAGAAAGTAGTAAACTGAACATGGCCAGCAGACTGGACTGGGAAAAGAGAGATGGAGAGGGAGAGGGGTAGGGGGAGAGGAGGATTGGGGAGGGGAGGGACAGGGAGAGAGAGAGAGCAACTGGGCCTGGAACCTCAAAGCCCACCCCTAAGACCATACCTCATGCAGTATCAATTCTGACAAGGTCAGACTCCTAATCTTTCTAAACTGGGACAAGGCATACAAATATATGAACCTATGGGCTCGTTTATGTCATCGTGGGATAAGATCTATATCTAGCTTTTTGAGAAAACAGCACATTGATTCCCATAGCGGTAAATAATTGTTTCTATTTCTCCACATCCTTACCAGCATTTGTGGCCATTTTTAAAATCTTAGCCATTTTGATTGAGGCAAGATGAAATCTTAAATAGCTTCGATTTGCATTTCTACAATGGCCAAAAATATTGAGTATTAAAAAACACTCATTTCTCATCTATTTGCATTTTGTCTTTTGAGAACTCCGTTTAGTTCCATGTTCCAACTTTCAGTTGGGTTGCTTATTTTCTTGATGTCTACTCTTGAGTTCTTCGTATATTCGAGCTACTGATCCTCTGTGAGATGCGAGGCTGGTCAAGATTCTTAACCAGCTGTAAATCCTAGGAGCCAGGGTGACAACTGGCCTGGCAAGGTATGCCCGCTGGTGACACAAATGTTATGAAAATAACCAAACGCTCTCTGACTTGTCTTAAGGCCCACTCCGCATGATGTAATCCACACCTGGCCTGGTTACTGAGCCCAAGAACCTGTGCTTAGAAGGTTATAGGCTTTGGGAGAGGCTGTGCTGTCATCCAGTTAAATGGACATAGTATTCAATGCTATTCCCATAGAGCAGTGCAATCGTCCACTATCGTCAGTAGGTGGGGATTAACACAGAGACCCACAACGGATCATCATGCAGACAATAAGGGATTTTTGGATTCCCAGCTCTAAACAGAACATCTATAGCATACCCTTCCCTGAAAGGCTCAGGAATCATCATGGAGTGGGAAGAGAAGAAAGATGGCCTTGCCGAAGACAGTAGATGACTATGAGAAAACAGGGTTTTCTGGATACATCAAACTCACAGTGGTTATGATGGCGTGCACAAGACCTTGCAAAGCTCAAGCCAGAAAAACTCAAGCAGAAGCAGGGATGCTGGCACACAAAGCCCTATGACCAGCTGAAGAGCTGTTAGCAATGCTGAGAGAATTGAGTTTGAGGGTGTGGCCCCATTCACAAGACTATGCTGGTAACACAGTTTACACTCAATGGGTTTAAAATACCTGATGATGCTAATATGGTCAAGAATCTAAGACTACACAGGTCACGGGCCTAGGGGAAACCCACTACTAATACTCTTCTAAGGGAAGACAGCAATAAAATGGCTCCTAATGACATATTGTTGTGTCTACAGATCAATGCCTCACTTAGCCCTCACCAGAGAAGCTTCTCGTTGCAGCAGACGGGAATAAACACAGAGACTCACAACAGGACAGTGTGCAGAGAGTGAGAGACTTGGGGGCACTCAGCCCTACATAGGATGTCACCATGAAATCCCTCCCTCAAGGCTCAGGCATTTGCCTATCAGGGAGCTTCTCTCAAGAAAGAGGAGGCAGAAAGTTTGTGAGAGCCAGAAAGGCTGAACGAGCCAAGAAAACAGACACAGCAGCACTGATGACCACATGAGCTCACAGAGACTGTGAAGGGCAAGGACAGGGCCTGCACAGGTCCAAGCCAGACGGGGTCCCAGCCTAAACAAGGAGCTGTTTGCAATTGATACCTACTGTCGAAGGGAAAGTCAGGGTCCTCTAATGGAGTGTCACCGGGTGTGTCAAGCACACCCCAGGGCAGGCCCTATGCCCAGGAGTACTTGGCCAACACCAAAAACAACTCCATTGTTTGTTTGTTTGTTTGTTTGTTTGGGGTGGGGTTTGAATTCCATTTTGGCACTTTTTGTCATATTTGTTATTTGTCTATTTCTTGATTTTGATTTTGACTTTTTTGTGTTTTTTGCGTTTGCTTTGATAGAGAGGGAGAGCAAGAGGCTGTGTGGGTAGGGAGTGGGAGGGTCTAGGAGTTGGGGGAAGGAAAACATAAGCAAAAAATACGTTGTATTTGAAAAACAAGTTTTAAGTTAAAAAAATAAATGAAATTTTTTTCTTTGCATCAGATAAAAGAGTCAATAATGTGGGAAGATAACCCGCAAAGGTGGAGAGAAATGTAAGCGAGTCATGTGTGTGTGATAAGGTCTAGACTATAAATAATCCCTATAACTCAACGGCATAAGTGATTCAAAATGAGCAAAACCAGTTGAATAAACACTTCTGAGAAGAAGAAGTATGAATGGCCAAGAAGCACACGAAACAACAAGGACCTCACAAGTTATAGGAAAATACAAACCAGAACCACAGTGAAATAGCACCCCACGTCCCCCAAACTGAAAACAAACAAGCAACAAAAACTTAGCAAATGGTACCGAGGGTGCGGAGAAGCTGAACCCCACCCAGAGGATGATGGGAGTGGTGAACACCACAGCTACTGTGGAGAAAAGAAGAGTTCATCAAAATATTAAAAATAAGCACGCAGTTGCCGTGTGATCTGGCAATCTCACCTCTGGGGTGTATTTGCCACGTTTTCATTGCTGGGACTAAATACTTGTCAGGAAAAAATATAAATACAACCCTCAAGGGAAGGGTGAGTTAACTGGGCTCACAGTTCAGAGGACTCAGTCTATGGTGGTGGAGAGAGCGGAGGAGCAGCGGGCATCGTGGCAGCAGACGTGCATAGTCTGCCATAGTACGGACGGCACGGCAGAGCCATTGCATGTCAGCAGCAGAAGCCTGCGGTGGAAGCTGTCCTTCCCTTCTCAGGGCAGGGAGCTGAGGCAACAGGAGTGTAGGAAAGACATGGGGCAGAGAGCTGTAAGAGCCGGTACGCAACTGGTCCTCTCTCATTTTATTCTATTAAGCTCGCAGCCCTCGGGATGTAGGTCAGGTCTTTCCCTCTCATTTCTTCATCCCTGGAAATGTCCTCACAGAGGAGCACCTGTACATTAACCCTCTAGGTCAGTGGTTCTCAACCTGAGAAGGGCTGACGACCAAAGGGTCACGATCTCTTTGGTGAACTTCTCTCTCCAAAAATACTTACATTATGATTCATAATGTAGCAAAAGTAGTTATGAAGTAGCAGTTAAAAATAATTTTATGCTTGGGGGTCATTGCAATATGAGGAACTGTATTAAAGGGTCGCAGTGTTAGGAAGGTTGAAATGTTCTAGATGATTCCAAATCTAGTCAAGTTAACAATGCAAATTAGCTATCACACACTTCCCTATCCCTGATATTTGAAAGCAGGAACTTGAGCTAACGTTTCTATATCTACTTATGTAACAACATTGTTCACTGTTGGCAGAAAATGACAGGACCCCACTTGTCCACTGGGAGATGAACGGACAAGCAAACTATCGGGTAGTCTGTGGGCTAACACAATTCAATTTTCAAAGGGAAGGGAATTGTAGCACATGCCACATGATTGAAACTCAAGGGTGCCACAGTAAGGAAAATAAAGGCAGTTGCAAAAGGACACATAATAGATGTCTCCACTTGTACGAAGTACTAGAGAGGTCATCACCCCAGAGGCTCAAAAGCAGAAGGATGGTCTGACATTGTGGAGACAGCAGTGACGGTGAACAGTGTGTGTCTGCATTTGGTAATAGTTAAGATGAGTTGGCGTTGACTTCTGTGTTAGTCAGGGTTTTACTGCTGTGAACAGACACCATGACCGAGGCAACTCTTATAAAAATATTTAATTGGGGCTGCCTTACAGGTTTAGAGGTTCAATCCATTTTCATCAAGGCAGGAACATGACGGTGTCCAGGCAAGCATGGTGCTGGAGGAGCTGAGAGTTCCTCATCTTCATCCGGAGGCTACTAGCAGATTCCAGGCAGCTGGGACAAGGGTCTTAAAGCCCACGCCCACAGTGACAGTCCTGTTCCAACAAGGCCACACCTCCTAATAGAGCCACCCCCTAGGCCAAGCATACGCAAACCATCACAGTTTCATTGGCATAGTGTCTACATACCATTAGTAAAAAGTCGGGTTCAGTTCCCAGCACTGTGGAACAAAAGGGATTAAGGTATTACATTTCGTGTTAATGTCTATCTTATCTTATTTCTAAAACGTCAGTGAGTTCTATATCTACTTATATGCCCTAATGATTGGATATGGACAAAAATGAGAAAACAAACTGTGGGTGGAGGGGAAGGTCCTAGCCAAGTGTAGTATGTGCATCTGTGATCTCAGGACTCGGGAGGTGGACACAGGAGGATCCAAATCAGGCTGCCCTCTGCTCCACCATAAGCAGGTTGAGAGCTTCCTGGAGTACATAAACAGAAACCCTGCCTCAAAAACAGAAAGGGGGAGAGATGGAGAGAAACGGGAGAGTGCGGGAGGGGTCCTGGAATTTGTTGAGAGATTTTCCACAGGACTGGTAAAGACATAAGTTCTAGTTCTTTGGCGTATTGCTTCTCGGCCTTTTGGCTAAGAGCTAGTTCTTTGGTGTGTGCCAAGGCTCTGCTCTGCTCTAATAAAAATGCATAGGGAAAGAAGTCTTAGTTGGAGCTCGGTGATGCTGTCCACAGTAAGTTAGTGTAGACTCTGTAAAAGGACGAAGCTCACCAGCTTGACACTGGGGCCCATGAGAAAAATCATCTCCTCAAACAAACAAGTAAGATCGCCATTATATACCGAAAACAACAAAAGAAGATGCAACACTAGGTATTAGTCAGTGCAGTGCTAGTGCACCGGCATCAAACATATTTTAGGTTTTCAGTTCTTAACAGGTAGCCACTGAGACCTAGGGTTTGGTATATGAGAGGATTTAAAGAAACACACACCATGGCAGCTTAGATCTCCATCAAAATTTATAGAAATAGAGCCAGCATGAGGCTAAACGTAAATTGAAGGGCACAGCCTGTGGTAGGGGAAATGTCCACATAACATCTGGACAGAAGGACATGGGCAATGGAGCCAGGAGAGCCTTCTGTCTCTCCTTCCCGAATGCCTAACCAGGAGACCAACACACTTGTAATCCCAGCATTGTGGAGTCCTGGGCTTACGGGACAGCAAGACTGGTTATACAGACCAATGAGAAGAATGAGAAGCCCTGTCTCAAAAAATACCACCCAAGGCTGACCCCTGGGTGCCCCCATACATGCACATGCACCCCCACATACAAACAAACCCACATGTCTACACAAAGAGGCACACACATATATTCACTTTTATCCATCACTGACACAAAGCACAGCTGTGATGTACCAGGCAAATGGTGCTGGGACAAAGCCAGTTCTTCCCCATGGAGAAGCAGAGGGAGACGGTATTTGGCAAGTCATTCTAACATAAGTCAGGATGTGCTCTAATGGAGAGAATCATGAACATACATGCACACCTGCACACACACACACACACGTACACACATGCACACACATACACACAAACTTGCATAAAATAGCTATACAAAATTATAAATGTTATGAATAAATCAGGGATAAGGAATAGAGACTGGCAGTGGCCCATGAGGCAATGTGGTTTACTGGCATACTCAGGGAAGACTTAGCCTCAGTTTGCCTCAGGTTTCACCAAGCCCTATCCAGATTCACTCTGGTCATTTACTGCTATTGGTACCTGGCCGCTAATGGAATCTGGAGCTGCAAATGATGGCAAATGCGAACCAGACTTTGGGGAACAGGATCAGCACAGAGTAAGAGAAATGATGATCCTGGAGGAAATAAGAAGTGAACACAGACAACTTTAGAGTCTCCCTGATCGTCAGTATTGGGTATCAGATTTTATTCAGCTTCCTGGCAACCAGAGCCAAAGGGAAATATCTCTAGTGACATCATGCTCATTTCAAAAAGGAAGCAGTAAAGCCAGGCTTTTATAGACATAAGGCTTTCCTTCCCCAGCCTTGGAGTAGAAATCGATTCTGTCGGGCTCGGTAGGGAGCACAGTGAAACAGGGCTGAGCTTCCTCCTGAGACACAGCCAGGAGTGTAATGTTCATCACTGTGAACACTCCTTGGGACGTCTTTACTGAAATACTAAAATGAGCACCAGAGATCCAAAAATGAAACGCTCGCTCTCTAATGTCCATAGGTGAGAGATGAGGGCGTATGCCCTCTAACCTCAGCCCGGTGGGCATTGTGCACACAAGGCAAAGATAAGGCAGCAGCAGACCAGGAGTTCCCACTGAGAGCAATTCTCAGGGAAAAGGGAACAGAATTGCAGTCAGTCGAATTTCTTCCTTCCCCAAATCTTTCTTTTTTGTAGGCTGCCTAAACAGAGAGAAGATTAAAGTTCCTTGTGATGGGCCTCTGTGCAGGTCAGTCCCCTTCCTAAAGGCATCTTCTACAGCTCTTGTGTATTTGGTAGCAGTGGGAAATACTTCCCTTCCTTTCTGGAATAGTCCCAGAGAGAAACACTAAAGCTTGTGCCTGCTGTTGTATAAATGCCGAGACTAGTCCACCTAAGGGGGGAAATTACTTAATCTTCTCATTCATTCTCTGCAGAAGAGAACTATGCCACACTGCCTTGCCAGTGACCACAGGCCAGGAAGTGCTGCTCACCTTCTAGAACACTCCAAAGAAACTTCATCATGGTCTAATTGCCTAGTCTCCGAAGGGTTCCCTTGCTGAAGAAACCCTCTCCTTTGGGCTCTCTCTCTGTGTTACTGCCTATCTGTACCCCCAAGTGGACATTGTATGTGGGCTTCCAAAGTGCTTCTGCCCCAGGAAAAAACATAACAAGCAAATCAGAATCAACCCAAAAGTCCATCCTTCTGTTTGCGCCTGGCCAAGCTCTTCCTGCCTGGATTATGGGATTATCTGGTTTACTAGGGCTTTGTGGACACACTCGCCTCCTGTTGGCAGGAGTGGAGCAGCAATCTGAGAGCCAGGCTGGGGCATTATTTGTCCCTCCCTCTTTTTTTTTTTTTTTTATTAACTTGAGTATTTCTTATATACATTTCGAGTGTTATTCCCTTTCCCGGTTTCCGGGCAAACATCCCCCTCCCCTCCCCTTCCTTATGGGTGTTCCCTTCCCAACCCTCCCCCCATTGCCGCCCTCCCCCCATAGACTAGTTCACTGGGGGTTCAGTCTTAGCAGGACCCAGGGCTTCCCCTTCCACTGGTGCTCTTACTAGGATATTCATTGCTACCTATGGGGTCAGAGTCCAGGGTCAGTCCATGTATAGTCTTTAGGTAGTGGCTTAGTCCCTGGAAGCTCTGGTTGCTTGGCATTGTTGTACTTTTGGGGTCTCGAGCCCCTTCAAGCTCTTACAGTTCTTTCTCTGATTCCTTCAACAGGGGACCTATTCTCAGTTCAGTGGTTTGCTGCTGGCATTCGCCTCTGTATTTGCTGTATTCTGGCTGTGTCTCTCAGGAGCGATCTACATCCGGCTCCTGTCAGTCTGCACTTCTTTGCTTCATCCATCTTGTCTAATTGGGTGGCTGTATATGTATGGGCCACATGTGGGGCAGGCTCTGAATGGGTGTTCCTTCAGTCTCTGTTTTAATCTTTGCCTCTCCCTTCCCTGCCAAGGGTATTCTTTTTCCTCATTTAAAGAAGGAGTGAAGCATTCACATTTTGATCATCCGTCTTGAGTTTCGTTTGTTCTAGGGATCTAGGGTAATTCAAGCATTTGGGCTAATAGCCACTTATCAATGAGTGCATACCATGTATGTCTTTCTGTGATTGGGTTAGCTCACTCAGGATGATATTTTCCAGTTCCAACCATTTGCCTACGAATTTCATAAACTCGTTTTTGATAGCTGAGTAATATTCCATTGTGTAGATGTACCACATTTTCTGTATCCATTCCTCTGTTGAAGGGCATCTGGGTTCTTTCCAGCTTCTGGCTATTATAAATAAGGCTGCGATGAACATAGTGGAGCACGTGTCTCTTTTATATGTTGAGGCATCTTTTGGGTATATGCCCAAGAGAGGTATAGCTGGATCCTCAGGCAGTTCAATGTCCAATTTTCTGAGGAACCTCCAGACTGATTTCCAGAATGGTTTTACCAGTCTGCAATCCCACCAACAATGGAGGAGTGTTCCTCTTTCTCCACATCCTCGCCAGCATCTGCTGTCACCTGAGTTTTTGATCTTAGCCATTCTCACTGGTGTGAGGTGAAATCTCAGGGTTGTTTTGATTTGCATTTCCCTTATGACTAAAGATGTTGAACATTTCTTTAGGTGTTTCTCAGCCATTCGGCATTCCTCAGCTGTGAATTCTTTGTTTAGCTCTGAACCCCATTTTTTAATAGGGTTATTTGTTTCCCTGCGGTCTAACTTCTTGAGTTCTTTGTATATTTTGGATATAAGGCCTCTATCTGTTGTAGGATTGGTAAGGATCTTTTCCCAATCTGTTGGTTGCCGTTTTGTCCTAACCACAGTGTCCTTTGCCTTACAGAAGCTTTGCAGTTTTATGAGATCCCATTTGTCGATTCTTGATCTTAGAGCATAAGCCATTGGTGTTTTGTTCAGGAAATTTTTTCCAGTGCCCATGTGTTCCAGATGCTTCCCTAGTTTTTCTTCTATTAGTTTGAGTGTATCTGGTTTGATGTGGAGGTCCTTGATCCACTTGGACTTAAGCTTTGTACAGGGTGATAAGCATGGATCGATCTGCATTCTTCTACATGTTGCCCTCCAGTTGAACCAGCACCATTTGCTGAAAATGCTATCTTTTTTCCATTGGATGGTTTTGGCTCCTTTGTCAAAAATCAAGTGACCATAGGTGTGTGGGTTCATTTCTGGGTCTTCAATTCTATTCCATTGGTCTATCTGTCTGTCTCTGTACCAATACCATGCAGTTTTTATCACTATTGCTCTGTAATACTGCTTGAGTTCAGGGATAGTGATTCCCCCTGAAGTCCTTTTATTGTTGAGGATAGCTTTAGCTATCCTGGGTTTTTTGTTATTCCAGATGAATTTGCAAATTGTTCTGTCTAACTCTTTGAAGAATTGGATTGGTATTTTGATGGGGATTGCATTGAATCTGTAGATTGCTTTTGGTAAAATGGCCATTTTTACTATATTAATCCTGCCAATCCATGAGCATGGGAGATCTTTCCATCTTCTGAAGTCTTCTTCAATTTCTTTCCTCAGTGTCTTGAAGTTCTTATTGTACAGATCTTTTACTTGCTTGGTTAAAGTCACACCGAGGTACTTTATATTATTTGGGTCTATTATGAAGGGTGTCGTTTCCCTAATTTCTTTCTCGGCTTGTTTCTCTTTTGTATAGAGGAAGGCAACTGATTTATTTGAGTTAATTTTATACCCAGCCACTTTGCTGTCCCTCCCTCTTTTGAAACCTGAGTAGAGCACTCAGTGTGGCTTCCTCCACCCTGGGGCCACACCTCCCTGTCCCTTTGACTCAGTGTGTCCTCTGAGCTAACCTTGCAGAACTGGTTCTCTGAGTTTGGATCGAGGTCCTCCCAGGTGTGCCCAGAGCTCCCTCTAGTCAGAGTCTCTCAGTGTCTGCTTGGCCGTCTGGCACTGGGCCCTCCAGGTATCCAATTAACCCACTTCACCATAGAGATTCCCAACTCACCCGACATGGGATCCAGCCCTATCCAGGAGTGAGGCTACCAGGAACATCTGAGGGTTTGCTGCGAAAGTCCCAGCTAACACTGGAACTTTGTTTTTTTTTTTTTAAGACGTGGTCTCGTTTAGCCCAAGCTCACCTTGAACTCCATGACTAGCTGAGAACAGCCTTGAAATCATTCTCCTGCCTCCACCTCCTGCGTTTTGTATAGACTAACATACCAAGCTGATGCAGTGCTGGGAATGAAACCAGAGTTTCGTGCCCACTGGGCAAGTCCCCTGCCTACGGAGCCCCAGCCCAACACTGGGTTTTAAGACAAGCTACTTCATCACCCAATTCGCTATCAGACAGTAGACTATTGCTTCTGAGTTACTACCTTCCACATACGCCTTTCATCACTAAAGCAAATGCAAAAGACAGTTCAACTGAGCTTTGTTTTTGAAGGGCGAGGTCATTGTTTTTAAGACTTTTAGAACATGTGTGAGTGTGTGTGCGTGTGTGTGTGTGTGTCCATGCACATGTGGTTGTGGTACATGCATATGTGTGCCGGTGCAGTTGTCTGTGCATGTACATGTGGAATTCAACTTTAGATATCTTCCTTCATTGCTTGTCATCTACTTTTTTTTTTTTTTTTTTGAGACAGAGCCTCTCACAGAACCTGAAATTCACTCTTTCAAGCATAGTAGCTGACCAGCAAGCCCCCGAGGCTACTTGTCTTTGCTGGCCCGCAGGGGCTGGAGTTATAAGCATGAGCTGTCACATGCAGTTTTTTATGTGGGTTCTGAGACGCCTCATCACCGTGCTCATGTTTCGAAGATTGAAAACAAATGGTCCCCAGTTGGTGTTGCATGGCTAGGAGACACAAGATGCCTTGTGTCTAGTAAATTTTCTTGTTGCTGTGATAAAACACAACAACCAATAGCAAGTTAATGGAAGAGCGGGCTCACTTGGGGATTATGGTTTCAGAGGTGCCTGCAGTAGAAAGCTGAGAGATCACATCTTCAACCAGGTAAAGGAGGAAGGAGGAGCAACCTGGAAGTATGGTAAAGCTATGACGTCTCAAAGCCCACCCCTCGTGATGCACTTCCTTTAGAAAGACTCCAGGTCCTAAAGGTTCTACAATCTCTCCCTAACAGTTTCACAAACTGAGGATCAAGAGTTCAAACGCAGGGCTGGAGAGATGGCTCAGCGGTTAAGAGCACTAACTGCTCTTCCAGAGGTCCTGAGTTCAATTCCCAGCAACCACATGGCGGCTCACAACCATTTGTAATGGTGTGTCTGAAGACAGTGACAATGTACTCATATATATATATATATATATATATATATATTTAAAAAGAGTGTGAGCCTAAAAAAGTACATTCTCATTCAAACCAACAGAGGCAGACAAGAAAGGGGAAAGGAGAGAGAGAGAGAGAGAGAGAGAGAGAGAGAGAGAGAGAGAGAGAGCTGGATAGCCAGTTCTCTAGTGATAGCAAGCCTTGTGACCCATGAGCCATGGCTATACCTCAGTTACAGTGTGATTAAGGAACCAGACCCCTTCTCTGCACCAGCCACACTCTGTCCGTTCTGGGTGACTGCTGACTGCATCATAAATGTCATCATAAATGTTTCTGGCTCTGCCATCCAGGTGTTTGGGGCTGAGCTATTTCTAGCCCTGTGTTGCAAGAGGTTCAGCCACACCCTCGGCCACTACACCCCAGGCTCAGTAGCATCTGCAAGGCTGTGATGAGCTGTGCTGCCTCCAGACAATGCCAGTGTCTTCTGAAGATGTCACTCCACATGAAGTCACCCCCACCATGCCAGCTACACAGAGGCAGGGGAGGGCAAACTCTCCACAGAGGTGATGGTGGGAATTCCCATGGGCAGAAAGACATGGGATTCTTCAAGTAGAGGAGCCTTTTCACAGCCATGATAAGGGTTTTGTTGTTCTGTTTGCCTCGCACTCAAAAGAAGAGGCAATGGAAGTGTCAGTGTCCTACCCTCCCTCAGCCCCAGCTTGTGGGGTACGGTGTTCCTCCACAGGGATAGAGCCTTCCCAGTTTTGCTAGTTGGAAGGAGTTGGTGAACGTACAAGAAGGAAATGGTCCTCTCTTCCACAGTTATCCTTGTAGCATTCATTTGACTGATTCTCCTAGGCAAAAGTGTTAAAGGGGCACCATGGAAGATCTAAATTTAGATGGTAAAGGGTACATGAGGAAGGCTTCAAACTGATGCTGTCCTCTCCCTGCCTATGACAAGGTGGCCAGTGGCCGAGAGAACCCTATGTCCCAATCTCCACCACAGGCTTAGCTTTAAAATCATAACATCACGGCCAATGTTACACGACAGATTTTTAATGTATATCTAAAATCACTAATTTGATCCATATATACATTAATTCACAGAACCTAAATATGTCAATTGTGAAATTTCTTTCATTTTTAATATTCCAGGGGCTCCAACGGGTGGAAGTGACCTGGGTCTATTTTGACTTTGATGCCTGCCTTCATCATGAAAGACACAAAGTCAGACAGAGAACATGATCTCCACAGCCAGAAAGCCCCAAATCCCCAATTACTCGTGTTCTGGCTGGTGCTGACAAATTTCATAAGGATTTTTCAGGTAATATGTTAGGATTCAGGGTAATTCTTTGAATAATATATACAATAGCAGAATGTATAAAGGCCTCAAGATTCAGTACAGGCTGACTATTCCTTAGCTGGAAGCTTTAGAACAGGAAGTACTAACCTTGTGAGGATGAGAGCCAGGTCTAAACACAAATTGCATTTAAGTTTTCCACATACTTTATATGCATTACCTGAAGGTAATCTCATATAATACTTTTGGCATGCCTCTGTTTTGACTATGACCCATCACACAAGGACAGGTATGGAATTTTCCTGGCTGTCATGACGTAAACATCTCTGCAGCTTCATGCTCTCCCAGCCATGATGGACTGAAGGCCCTGAATCTCTGAGTCTAAAATAAATAGCCCAGCCCCTGTCAGGTGTTTTTATCTCAGTGAGAAATTATGACTAAAACACCCATCAAGAGGTGAACGATTAGCTGGGGGGTGGAGCACACATGTCTGTAATTCTGAGGAGCTGGACCTCAAGGCCAGCCTGGACTACACTACATAACGAGATTCTATCTCAAAGCCAATCAGAGCGAAAGCACCACCAAGAACCAACAAACAATGAGAGGAGAGGGGAGGGAGAGAGAGAGAGAGAGAGAGAGAGAGAGAGAGAGAGAGAGAGAGAAGACGGCTCAGTCAGAAAAGTGTGTGTTTGCACAAGCATGAAGACCTGAATTCAAGCCCTGGAATTCATGTAAAACTCTCCTACATGTTACTGTGTGCTTGGTGTGGAGAGGCAGGCTGGTGGTCCCTGAGGCTTATTTACCCAGTGAAAGACCCTAACTCTAAAAGCAAGAATGATTGTCACCTGGGAAACCACACCCATGGTTGACCTTTGGCCTCCCTCTCCCACGGAGGTAAAAAAATAAACAACAGTCTGAGCTGTGACTGTGTAATACAAAAGAAAGCTACAAAAGAACGAGCCGTTGACACACAATATGAATGAATCCCCAAATTATCGTATTGAGGGATAGAAGCCACGTGGAATTAAATTACATAAAATCTCAGAAGATGTAAACACTCTATAGTTACAGAGAACAGATGGGTGTTTGCCTGGAATGTTGTGGGGGACCAAGGAGAAAGGACTGAGACATGAGAGACTGAAATATTATAAGGGTAAATTTGGACCCATGGGTGTCGTTGGGCCAAGGGCAGAGGCATAACCATATGGCTCACTTGAGAGATGTCTCCATCTCTTGCTTCTGGGGCTGGATTCAGAGGCTGTGGGTATTGGTCCTCACCACTGCCTGGATAACATTACTAAAAGCAAGAAAAAAAAATCACCCACTTATTGGTGTCCACTCACTCTCAGAAGGCACCATTTATCTGCTAAGTCCCCTTGTGGGGCAAGGAGCCATTAGACCCAAGTACACTGGGTACGTTTTTCCATGGCTTAGAAAAGATATCCTCCTTCTTAGAGACTGGAGGGGCGACCCCCACTTTCTCAGAACAGAGAAAGTGGCTGAGCAACTTGGCTTCCCTCCAGCATATTCGAGCCCCAAACAAACTGTGCAGTATCCCAGGGTTCAACGGAGGAAATAAAATACGCACCCATAAACACTTGCACACAGAGCGGCCACGCTGAGCCTCCTCCCAGGCCTGGGGTCTGCAGGTGCAAGCTCCAATTACAGCAGCCAGACTCCCAGTACCTTTTCATCCTCAACAACAGCCACAGCCGGGATGGAAGAAGGGCCCCGGAAGGAGAGCCAAGCAGACTGTGGAGAACAAAGCCTGTCCAAACGTCGCTTGTGTGAGTCAGACCTGAAATCCAACTTCATTTTCAAAACCTCTTGTGAGAACTGTCCAGTGCACAGCTTTGTGGGAAATTAGTGAGTGGCCCCAAGGAAGCCAAACACCTTGCAAAACAGGGGCAGGTGTTCTGCCAACAGTGCAGTCTTGATGGCTGTTGTCATAGTAGACAACAGCCCCCCCCCCCGTACCCTGATGTGTTCTACAGGGTGATGGTAACTGGTGGCTCCTTATTGCTAATATCACATCCAGGCTGGAAACGAAGCACCCGGGACCCTGGGACTTAGTGAAGGGATGTGTGGCTGCTGAGCCTGCTGTGCTGACCCTTCATGCTCTGCAGGAGTGCACAGAGGCCCTGGGCGCGCTCTCTCTCTCTCTCTCTCTCTCTCTCTCTCTCTCTCTCTCTCTCTGTCTCTGTCTCTCTGTCTCTCTGTCTCTGCCTCTCTCTGTCAGTCTCTGTCTCTGTCTCTCTCTGTCTCTCTCTCTCCCTCTGTCTCTCTCTGTGTCTGTCTCTCTGTCTCACTCTCTCTGTGTGTGTCTCTTTCTCTGTCTCTCTGTCTCTGTCTCTCTCTGTCAGTCTCTGTCTCTCTCTCTGTCTCTCTCTGTGTGTGTCTCTTTCTCTGTCTCTCTGTCTCTGTCTCTCTCTGTCAGTCTCTGTCTCTCTCTCTCTGTGTCTCTGTCTCTGTCTCTGTCTCTCTCTCTCTCTCTGCACCTCTTTTCTCATTTCCCCCACTGACTTCTCAGATCAGGCTCTGTCACTCACAGATTACCCCTTACTTCTGTTCCATGGCCATAAAGGCACAGCGGAAGAAAGTCCCCCCCCCCCCCAGCCACCTCTCAGGTTCTCAGACTCTCTGGGTTAGGTTACTAACCCAGAGGCAAACAGCATTCACCGAGCCCCAGCAATCCCCACAGCCCAGCGGTTTCAGAAGTTCGTGCATGCAAAGCCAGCTTTTTAAGTGGGTACTGAGGATTTGTACCGTGCTGCTGTTCTTAATGTAGCAGATGCTCTCACCACTGAGCCATCTCTTCAGCCCCCAGACTTCTGACTGTTCTCTGACTTGACCTCCCCTCAGGATTTGCAGTTTCGGGATAGGAATGGCAGATAGGTTGTCCATAGAAGAAAAGGCCCTTTTGACACATTGGCACCTCAAAGCTGTGAGTTCTTATTAGTGAGAATTAGGTCAGATTACTCTGTAAGCCTGTGGTCACATTTTCATCTCGTGATCATGTGTAACTTTGTATCCTGTGTGTTTTTGTTTAAAGAGATCTAATTTAATTCGTATTGTTGATTCTTTAACATTAAACTCATGTCCGACTCGAGCATGAATGGGACTTACCTAATGCAAGCATTTTCCTACATCACGCACAGCCTTCTCAAGTTGAGAACACTAGACAGCCCCTCAGAGCTGTGCTCAAGGGCCACTGGAAACAGGGAAAGGCACAAAATGAGGACAACAGGGCCCTTGAAGACAGCTTAAAAGGCACTCGTTTGCAGTGTGAGAGCTGGAACAAGGAGGTAAACGTGCCTTTTCTGGGAACAAGTGCATCTGCCCCCTCGAGTGTTCGCTGTTCTGTGCACGTCTACAGGTGCACACAAAAGCGCCAGTAGGTATTGATTTCCCATTATAATGATGTTTTATCTAAGCAGGAAAAGTTGCAACTATGAAGACCACTAAGAACCTCTGTCGTATTCATGCATTGTTATCGGGGAGATAGAAAACAGACAGTTACTTCAATTTCCCATTAAAGACACTACTAGAGTGTTGCCATAATCCACGACAAAGCTTTCTCCTGCAGTGCTCGCTTTAGGAATAAGTGGTGGAAGCCTCCTTTCTTGCTTCAAGACTGCTAGGTCCTCTTGAGTGGAGTCCATTTGCACTAAAGTCAGAAGGTCCAGTAATGGCCGGGACTCCCATCTGTGACCAGCTCTGGTACACAGCACAAATGTTCTCACCGGCGAAAGGGAAAGTCCATGTCTCAACAGGACAGGGCAGCCATTATTTATTTCATAGCATCCCTGAGACTGTGTGTTTGATTTTATAATTGTCAGTGCGCTGCAGTTTAATTGGTAGTGCTCTGTTTTCTTTCTGGGTGGCACACGAGATCAGGGTATACGTTCCACCCATTGGCCTCTGAGAAATGACGAAACAGTAATAACGATGCCTACCACATGGTATCCTAAGGACAGAGACGCGCTCGCTACACCTCCACTGGGTTGTGAAAGGTGAACGTGTAGAAAGACATGCACACAGTGTAAGCACTGTGGCCGAGAAACTCCCATCGCCACGACCGTATTGTCTTGCTTCCGACGCAGGTCGTTTCTTTTCTCGTCAGGCTGTTTGAGAAACTTAATAAAAGCTATGTCATGACCCCTGTGAGGCAACCGAACCTGGCTTGAGTAATGATTGCTTCAAACAAATTATCTTAGTGGATTCTAACATTTGTTTTGACTCTGGAAAGAGATTCCAAAAACAACTTAGAGACCTAAGCTTCTCAAAGCTAGGGCAGCCATGCCTGCCGTGTGTGACCACGAGGTTGCATGTGACTCAATGACTAGAGGGGACTTGGGGGAGGAGAGGCAGGGAGCAGGGGAGAGTATCTCCTCTGTTTTCTAAGATCCTTTGTCAGTGTGAACTGTTCTCATATGTGTGTTCTGTGTGTCACTATTTCCACTTAAAAGTTGTAGAAATTTGAAGGTGAAATGCCTTGCTTAAAACACTCCCCAATCTACTTTCTAATGAACAGGAAGATCAAACCAGAGTCAAGAGACTCCATCCCATTTCCTGGCTTATGGTGTCAGCCGTGATGTGTTCTGAGGGCCATTCAAACCTAGCTGCACTGTTCAGGCCTGTTCTTCCTACCGGAAGGGCATGTGTACACAGCCACATACTAATTTTTTGAGACATTTAAATTACTCTTTCCTTAAACCAAGAGTCCTTCACCTCCATCCAGCCTCCATTTAAAAAATAGAAAAGGTAGTAGATTACAGTGTCTATGAGACTCCTCTGTGATTTCCACTCTGAGCGGCAGCCATTGCTCTCAGTAGTTACTGCTTCTGGAATACCCCACAGTAAAGGCTATCATCTTCAAGTGCTAGGACTCAGAGCTGTTAGCTGACCTGCCCAAGGAAGCAGCCACAGGCCCAGCTGGAGTCCATCGTCAAACAGTTCTCAGCCTCTCTTCCCAGTCACCGGCAGAATAAGCCCACAGCGCTGTTTGTTGCACACTTGGTAAATATTTACACCTTTAAGTACCTTCCCAGCTGCATTCAGGACAAGAAACACTCTCGTATACATGCATGCAAATACATGCATACAAAACAGTGAAAATGTAAACTTGAATTATACGGACACAGTTTTTTTTTTTTTAAGATTTAGTTATCTATTATATATAAGTTCACTGTAGCTGTCTTCAGACACACCAGAAGAGGGCATCAGATCCCATTACAGATGGCTGTGAGCCACCATGTGGTTGCTGGGATTTGAACTCAGGACCTCTGGAAGAGCAGTCAGTTCTCTTAACTGCTGAGCCATCTCTCTGGCCCTAGACACAGTTATATATAGACATAAAAACACAAAGTTAAGCCCAACAAAGTCAGCTTTGACTTAGTATTTGTCCCTTTCTATCCTGTGGATGTTCTTTTGAGGCTTTGTATTGAGGAAGCTTTATGAATTGGTTGGAACAGGGATCAAATTTAGTTCCTAAATGACCATTACATAAAATAAATGATGATCATAAGGTATAAGTCTTATCTTCCTTTGTAATAACATTGAGTAATTACAATAGACAAGTACTAAATGAAGTATTAATAACAAGTGTGGCTTGATAGAAGATAGTTCACAAAAAGAATGTCCATAGAAGTACAATTTTTTTTTCCAAAACAATATATCCTTTTCTTCTTCTTTTTTTTTTTTACCAGAGCTGGGGACCGAACCCAGAGTCTTATACTTGCTAGGCAAGTGCTCTACCACTGAGCTAAATCCCCAACCCCAAAACAATATATCCTTTTACACTCTGTGGTACATCGAGCGAGGCTAAGTTAATGCAAACCTAAGAAAGAGGGTCTTTGCGGGCTCACACATCAGGGGCAACAAGAGAGCTGGATCTGGTTCCTGTCATGCTGGAGCTGTCTTTCCCCACATCTGGCCACTGCACTGCCCTGCTCTGGAGTATCCTGGTATCCTTCTTCTCTGCTCCTACCTCACGTGTTTGGAAATACCTTAACTACTTGTCTTCAAAAAGCAGAGGAATTGACCTCCTACTCCACTCCTCCCTGGGGAAGGGCTTTGATGGACTCAGTGAATGAGCGGCCCTCCAGGCCAATCCTCACGATGGGCTGTGGACCCCTGTGACTGGGTCCTGGACCCAACTCCCCATACGTGGAAGGTGAGTGGCCAATATCGTATCGTGACTACAGCCTCCCTAGGATCAAGGTGGAGAAGGAACAATCCAACAGAGAAAAGCACGTATGAAAAGCGGACCCAAGCAGATGAAGTGTTGATTTCTCTCAGCCTGCTCCACTGAAAGTGTGATAGGATGGGCACAGCAAAAATCCAGTTGAGTTGCTGATGAGAACTGGTCCAGGCTGGTGCCTGACTTCCTGGTTCCTGATTCTCTCTGTGTAGAGTGCTGCCACAACGATGCAGACTGCAAAATATGTCATGCCAGGGGCCACCGGATTTGCAATGGTTCCGTGGAGTTATTAGCAGTATTAGTATGAGACATATTGTTTATAAGTTCTGAACAGAGTTTCAGAGCTTCCCCAGTACTGTTATGAGTTCTCTTGAGTCCCTTGCGAGGTGGCTGGACATGTGTCACTGCAGCACCTTTCTGATCATGGAGAAACTGGACTGTGAGGAGCTTACGAAATCTCCCCAGGGCCCTAAGACAAGTCTGTAGCTAAGCCTGTAAACTCATCTCCTATCCCAACTGCCGGGATCTGTTCCTGTTGTGGGGAGGCCCGTTTGCCTCAGATAGGGGGAGATGGATGAGGCTCTTATGTCAAGTCCTACTCTGATTGGTTTTTAATGACCTTTATTTCAATGTGAGGAAAATAACATGGCCTTCCTTGGCTAAACACTGTTTCAGGAAAAGCCACAAACCAGCCTCCCGAGTCCTGTTTACAGAAATGAACCCAACCTAACTCTGCTGAGCTGACAAAAACCGATAACCTCCTTGCAGCTTCTCTGGCTGCAACCCGCAGAAGGGGGATCTGATTCTCATGACCAAAGGAAATGAGGGCCCGTGTAAAGAATGAGGTGAAGTCCTCATTTCTGGAAGTCCTAGGGGAACACAGTAGGTTAGGACCACAAGACCTTTGGTCTCGGCCTCACTACATTCAGATGTTCCTAACAATTCCTCCTCTACTCCGCCATCTTTGCCATTCTCTGGCAGACTTTATTTAAATGTTGTTAACATTCTGTAACTGTGGATCTCACCATGTCAAAGATCAAGGCCTCAAAACAACGATAATAACACCTGGGCTATATCCTCAAGAAAGAATCGATTAGCCCAGAATCCAGACAAAAATAAAGAGGATGAGTATGGTATATGTATGTATGTGTACATGCATATAAATATATATACACACACACACACATATATATATACATATGTATATATACATATATATATGTTTTTAAATATCAAGCCAAGGTGTACCTGTGATGCCTATAATCAAAAAGAAGGCCACATGCAAATCAGGGCATTGGCTTAATGTTTTACAGGGGACATCTGCCAGGAAAAGGTATGGGCTAGCACCACACCATTCCTCTTCCAAGGACTGAGCAAACCCTGAGATGGGTGCTTTTTTTCCCAGGCTCCAGCCCTGAATTTCTCCCTTCACTTCAACTCCGTTGCCTCACTCACTAGACAAATGGCTTGGCTGTTGGTTTAGAGCCCTTTGGGCAAGCCAGTGGCTTGTGGTGCAGACCAGTCATTTGCAAACCATTTGGAAGACAGACTGCCAGAACTCACCTTCTTTCCAGGTACTGGAGTGAAGCCAAGCGTTGGCATCGCCTGGGACACTTGATAAAGAGAGCTACAGAAACTGTGGAGAGAGCCACTGGGAGCTCTCAGCTCTCAAGTTCTGTCCTTTCAATGTCGTCCCAAACTCAATCTGTTCCTTGCTTATTAGGATACCACAGGGTCCAGGGGCACTTTGCTGCTATTCTCAGTTCCTGGGGACAGGAAGGTGACTGGGGACAGAAAGAAGGGGGTTTAGGGCACCAGTCCCACTTCAAGCAGCTTCCACATTGGCCTGGCGAAGCATCGCTTTTCTTGTACACAGCATGTAGGGAGTTTCTGGAAGTCTGACACCCACAACCTTCCACTCAAAAAGGCTGTTTCTGAGTTTGGCCTTACAGAAACTTTGGAAAATGGAAAATATCATCATCATCACCATCACCATCACCATCACCATTACCATCACCATCACCATCATCATCACCACCACCACCACCATCACCATCATCACCACCACCATTATTATTATTATTATTATTATTATTATTATTATTTTAGTGAATTTCACTTTTACTCCTAGTTGAAAACTTGAAGAGAGGCTAACGGAACACTGGTGAGCTGGAGGTTTGTAAGTGGATACCAAGGGTTTTCTCTTTTGGCTGCGTCTTAAATAGTTTTCCTTGGTGTGTTGTGGGTGTGAGGTGGGAGAGTGATTTCATGATTATATAAGTTCTGGGTCCACGTGACCCGAAGCTTAGGGCTCCCACTAAAGATGGAGTATCCGGTCTTCCTGGAAGGCATTGCTAAGAAGGCGTGCATGGGGACCTGACTCGATCGTGTCTAGACTGTTCTACAGGTGTCATGGTGGTCATGGAGGTTCCTATCTCACGATGTGAACAAATATGGTTCTCCACTTCAGAGTTCTGACCCAAAACTAACCTGACAGCCATGTAAAGGGGGAAAAGGCTTCATGCCTGTGTATTCATTTAACAGTGCTTTGATCCTGTGCCCCCCCCCCATGTTCCTCTCAATGTATTTGGGTTATTTACCTCTTCTAGAGGAGAGGATCCATTCAAAGCAGAGCCTCCTTGTTGATGGGGCCTTGGCATGCTTTTAGGCTCGGGGGTCAGCAGGAAGACTTCTGGAAATAATGTGGGAGTCTGCGCGTTTCAACAACGTCGCTCAATTCTGGTGGGATCAGGTTGCCAACACATGACTGGGCTTTTATCATAATGACTAGTAGCCAGTTACTTGGGAAACATGGTAAGAGCACTGTGGGGCCACTCAGGACCCTCAAGGATGTGGCAAGGTGGGTAAGTGGATGGAGAAACTCCTTAGTAATCAAAAAATTCCACATTGGCCCACCATACCATTGAAAAGTCTTACTTTACTTACTAAGCCTCTCTCTCTCTCTCTCTCTCTCTCTCTCTCTCTCTCTCTCTCTCTCTTCTCTCTCTCTCTCTCTCTCTCTCTCTCTCTCTCTCTCTCACACACACACACACACACACACACACACACACACACACACACACACACACACACCATAGTCTGTGAAACAAAAACCAGGGGACAGTTTGAAATGTCCCGAGCCATGGCCCCGTTAGCTATGTCCCTGAAGCTGAAGGGGACAGGATCCATGCTAGCCTCCTCAGATCCCTGGCCACTCGCTCTCAAAGATGCCTGAGGGGCGAAGGCTCAGTTTTACAGGGTCCCCTCTATGCTCTCCACTCCACTGCAGCCGCTGTCAGAGATGGGCACAGGATGGTCCTCCTTAGACTTCAGGTCTTTGTTTCTCATTATTACAAAGGCCCTTCCGAGACCCCTGCGAGGGAAAGCTGGAGCCTTTCTTCGCACTGAAGACACATCTTGTCATTTGCCTGCTTATAGTAAGAAGAATATAAAGAACTGACGTTTAACTGAGCAGGCGTTTTGGTCTTGGCCAGCTCCCAACTTTGTTGGCTGTCCACATGGCTTTGGGAGCTCTCCCCTCCTGCTCTCCACACCAAGACCACGTGATCTTTTCGAAGCTCAGTTACACCCAGGACCTCCCGTAGCTCCTCTGGTTCAGTGTGTTCAACAAAAACTTAGCAAATCAGTGACTGACAAAATGAATTCTAGCCTTCAGGTAGTGAAGCCTTGCTTTTTAATTAATTGGTTTGTGGGTGTGCTGGGCTTTGTTGAATAAACACATTTTTCATACCTTTAGATAGCCCCTTGTGCAAAAAACTGTTTAGCAATCAACACTGTGAAATGTCAGAGCATGCCATCACCCCCTATGGGAGACCTTAGACCTACCTATCCTCCTCAATTACTGTCAATACTTTTCCTAAAAATCACTAATATGTTTTATATCTTTATGAATTTATCTGTTCTGGATGTGTCTTTTAAAAGAAATCAAATGACACGTTTCAGGTTAGACCTCTTGCACACGTGCAGCGTTTTTAAAGTATGTCTGTGTTGTAAAATAAGTCAGTGTTCATTCGTTTTTATCAGTGAATTATATTCCATTGTGTGCATATAAACATTTTATCTATCTATTCACTAGTTGGTGAAAATTTGGACTGTCTCAGGGGGTAGCTATTATGAAGAACAATGCTATAAATATTTATGCACATATTTTGCAGCATCATGAAAGCTTTAGTTTTCTTGAGAACACACACACCTTCAGGGATGCGATTGAATGATAGATGGGATTTGTGTTTAATATAATAAAATGCCAAACATACCTGTGACATTTTACAAACTCAGGGATGGGTGTGGGCTCCGAGTTTTCTGTTTTGTCAGCACTGATTTTTTTTCTTTAATTCTGACCACCTTAAAGTACACAGTTCGGTGGCATGAGGAATGTTCACCTTGTCCCAGCTGTCTGGCCCCTGGTGCCCGATATTCCTGTTCTATTTCATTCTCTACAGGTTTGACTGTGCTAGGAGTCTTGTGAGTGGAATGAGACAGCATCAGTCTTAGGGGAGCTCCCGCTGCTCTCAGCCTCAGTATACTGCTGAGTGTGAAATTGCAGCCATCATGGATGACAAGTCCATGAACGATGATGTGCAAGCATGTTTGGGTTTCTGCTTTGAGCCTTTGGGGGTAAATACCCAGAAATGGGTGTGCTGGATCCGATGGTAATTCTGTTTAATTTTAGAGGACCCTCCATCACATAATTCCCATGCTAGCTGTGCCATTCTACATCCTTACCTATGGAGAATCCAGCATCTTCATGCCCTGGCCAACACTGGTTGCTTTTAGTTCCCCTTTTAAGTAGGCCCTCTAATGGTAATTAATATGTCCTTACAAATAGTTTTTGGTGATGATGCTGGGATTTGAACCTGGGTCCTCCTGGGTGCTAGATATTTACCTAGTCACTGTACTATCTCCAAGTCCTCATGTAGTTTTGACTTTTCACTTCCCTATAATGCTAAACATGTTTTCTTGGGTTTATTCACTATCTGTATATTTCACTTTGAAGTAATGGCTATTCATACACAGTGCCTGGTTTTTAATTGGCTTTTACTGTGGTGTGAGTGTGTCTTCAAAAAGGTCTTAGGCTGGATGATCGGCCCTCGGTCTGGTGATACTGGGAGGTGGCCGAGCCTTCAGACAGTGAAGGTTTTGGAGAATGGTTAGACCACTGGGACGCTGCTGTCAGAAGGAAGACTGCAGTCATTTCCTGTGAGTCTTGTTTCAAAAGAACAAAACTGGCTCCTGTATTCCTCCTGCCTTTCTATTTTACCATTTAACTTATCCCTCTCCCTCATCATCGCACCATGGTGCCACGTGTCATGAGAAATGTCCTTCAGAGGCCCAGATATTTAAACAGTTGTTTCCCAGTCAGTGGCACTGTTTGGGTAGGTTTAGGAGGTAGGGTCTTGCTGACAGTATATCACTGGGGGTGGGCTTTGAAATTGCATAGCACTGCTCTACTTCCTGTCCTCTTTCTTTGCTTCATGCTCGTAGGTGAACATGTGACCCCTCAGTTTCCTGCTCTCATGCCTCCCTAAGACAGTGGATCCCTCTGGAACCATAAACCCAAGTAAACCCTTCCTTTTTTAGTGATGGTATTTTATTACAGACAACAGAAAAGTAACCAATACAGACGTTGGCACTAGGGGTTGAATGATGCCGTGAAGATTACTGCGATTTCTATTGCTGTTCGTTTTGAGGACTACAGAAGGCTTAGGAACTTTGGACTACACAGGTGGTTGAATGCTGTAAGCAGAGCTTAAAGAGTCGTTTTAGTAGGCCCCTGGGAGACAGCACAGCTGAGAGAAGTATGATTGTGGAGATCCAGCTCAAGAGGTTTCAGAGAGGAATATTATCAACAGGGCTAGAGGCCATTCCTATGATATTTTGTCATTATCTGGCTGCCTTCTGCCTGTATCCTTAGAACTTGTCTAAGGCCAAATTTAAGAGTGATAGTTTAATTTCTTTGGTGGAGGAAATCCCAAGGCAGCATAGTATTATACGAAGTTACAATGAAAAAAACAAATGGTACAGAAATACAAAATGTAGTTTGAAGAGAAAAGGAGCGCTAGGAAGCTTAATGTGTAGCCAAGATTTGTCTGAAAGGGAAACTGTAATTATTAAGGAGTTAGCTTCCTACTCTGCATTGGAACAAAGGACATCTTCAGGGCAAGACCTCACCCTGCTAAACTTGCAGTTTGTGAAAGAAAGCATCCAGAGTTCACTGCTCCTAGGAAGGAATGAAATTAAAGTGCTGCTGCTAATATGATTCAAGGGGGAGGTGGGGCCTGTCTCAGGATGGCAGCAAAACTGTGTAGTGCCATGGACATTGTGCTGGCTTTAAAGGCCTAAATGGTTCAAGAGAGAAGGTCACGGGTCCTTCAAAATTTCAGAGAGCTGCTGAAGCCAGGCAATGTATGGTTGGTGGCCTTCTGCAAAGCTGTGAGAGGCCATTTCATGAAGCTGTGAGAGTGGAAACATGGGTCACAGTGAACCCCTAAGTTGTTGGAAATGTCAGAGCTGTGAGGCATCTGCCAGAAAGTATAGTTTGCATTTTGATTTTATAGGGGGTTAAAGTCAAGAAGTTTGCCTCGTCTGTCAAAAAAATTTGAACTTGTAAGCAGTGCTGAGACTATAGAAAACTAGTGGGACTTTTGAAACTGGACTATGTTGGACATTTTGCCTTATGATATGGCCACAAACTGATGGAATTCAGGAAATAGAACGTGGTGATTTGAACAAGACAAACTCCCATTGTCTTGAAATTTGAAAACTTAGTTCTGAGTTGATGGCTTTGTTTAGGGAGGTTTAGAAGGTATGGTCTTGTTGGAAGTCAGTTACTGGGGGTGGGCCTTAAGAGCTCATCACCTCACCCCACTTCCAGTTCACTCTCTCTGCTTTGTACACATGGTTGAAGATGTGATCTCTCTCACCATTTGTTCCTACTATCATGTTGCTGGTTTCCATGTCTCTGTGTGTCATGATGGACTTTTATCCCTTTGGAGTTATAAGCACAAATAAACTCTTCCTTCTATAAGACATCTTGGTTATAGTATTTTATCATAGCAACAGAAAAATAACTTACACAAAAGCAAAGAGGACACTCCCCAGAAACTAAGTCCATGTGGCTGTTTGGTTTTTCAGAGTAGCCTTCCAAACTATAAACTATATTCCCCACCCCTTTTCTTTTATATATTACTACCCCGCAGGTACTTTACCATAGAAAAAGAAAGTGGGTGACAGCTTAACTTTTAGTATTGAGTTATGTGGTTTCTTTATATATCCTGAATATAAATCCCCTATCTGATATATGATTTAAAAAATATTCTCATATTCCTTGTGATTTTATTCTTATTTTATTATTTAAGGTTTTTCTTTACTATAATTATATGCATAGGGTGTGTGTGTGTGTGTGTGTGTGTGTGTGTGTGTATACTGTGTACACGTGTAAAGGAACTCATTCTTCTCTGGTATTAAACTCACACCATCAGTCTTGGTGGAAAGGATCTTAACCAACTGAGCCATCTCACTGGCTGCTTTTTGTTTCATTTTGGTCTTTTATTTGTTTACTTGTTTGAGATATTTACTTTGCAAAAGAAAAAATGTAAATGGTCATGAGTCTGTGCAATCATTTAAGTGCAGTAGGGCACAGTCCGGTGACCTCTTTATATACTAATGCAGCTAATTTTTTGCCTTTAGCTACTGTGCGAAAAATAAAATCCAGGGAACAAGACATGTAGACTCTGACAGGAAATTTAGTCTCTACAGTGAGGGGTTAGAACAGTGCATGGGCTGAAGTGGTCAAATAATTTAAGTTAAATATTTTAATGAAGCATTAAAAAGTAAAAAGGTTCAAATTTATTTTTCCAACATAATAGTTTTTTAAAGTCATGTTAAAGTAATGTGCTATTAAAAAATATCATTAACGTTGGTCACAGATGTTAAAAGTTGTCAAAGGTACTGAAGGTAATTTTGACTTTTAATATAGCTTTAAATAGTAATAAAGATATATTAGGCTTACTTACCAAAGGAACTTTTACAGTTATAATTGGGGTGTGTATAAACAAGGACCTAAGTTCCATCTCCCAAACCCCCCACCCACAACACACACAAACAGAAAGTACAGCAAACTTGTAAGCATTCTGACAAAATTAAGTGGGCAACATTAAAGCAAGGCCAGATCTGTACTGAAATGTAGTCTTTGATGTTCAGTGAATTTTGGCTAGGAATCACAGAGAAGTTCTCCAGAGAAGGAATCCATCGCACAATTCAAACCAACCTGACAAACAGCTCAACGATAGCTACACGAAGCTTCCTGAGGACACTTTATTTTCTTAATCGTGTCCTCTAGCACAAGATTTCATTATTTTGATAAAGACCAATTTATTTTCTGTGCACGTGTATGTGTAACATGATGTGGGCATGCGTGTGCATGTATGTGAGTATATGTGTCTGTGTGTGTCCTTTGTGTGCTAAGAAGCTATTGCATTTTCATTATATATATATATATAATTATACTGAGGGCTGAAGAGATGGCTCAATAGTTAAGAGCACTGGCTGCTCTTCCAGAGGACCCGGACTCCATGCCCAGCACCCACATGGCAGCTCACAGCTGTCTTTAACACCTGTTTCAGGGGATCTGACGTCCTCATACAAACATGCATGTAGTAAAACACCAATGTACATTAAATAAAAATAAATAATTTTTTAAAAATTAGACTGAATTTATTCCTTACTCTGAAAAAACAGGGGTGGGGGTGGGGTGTCTGTTGCTACAATGTTTAGTAGTTTAACCATTTTTTCCTATAAATATTTAAAATATAGAAGGTTGTGGATGGAGAGATGTTTCAGTGGTTGTAAGTGTGTGCTGTTTTGCAGATGGTCTGTCTTCAGTTCCTAGGACTGCTGCAGGGGGTTCACCACCACCTAGAAAACCACTCCAGGGGATCTGCTGCCCTTTCCTGTCCTTCAAAGTCACCCACACTCACATGTGCACATGCACACACATGCATACACCTACGTGTAATTTAAAAAAATAAAATCCTTTAAAAATACAGAGAAAGTTGTTTATATATAATTTTTCTGGTTTTACTCATGTGCTAATTGTATATTAATTCAGAAAATACTAGAATATTATCTAACTGGCCATCTAATAGTTTTGTGCCTAATGTACAAGTACAGTCTTCCAAAGAGTGGGTGATCTGAAAGGTCAAATGCTGCCGAAAGGTCAAGGTGAAGGCACCTGGGAAAGGCCCTCACTGTGCTGGTTGGAACAAGAGCATTCTGCAATGTGCTATTGCGGCCTGGTGGGCAGACAGCCAGGGATGTGGAGAGGTTGCCACTAGAGAGACTATTTGTTGTGAAAATTAGAGAAATTGGATAGTGATTCTAGGTACAAAGGAGTCATAGAACTATCCCACACAGGGGAAACCCGAGCATGACTGAGGCGAGGAACAGGAGCAGGAAAGAAGGACAGCCTGAAGTTGCTCCAGGAAGAGTAACAGACCTGCCTCTCAGAGGAAGGCAGAACAACCACGGTGGGAACTTGAGCTACACATAACTCAGCCATCAGAAACTCCCCGGAGCTGGAGAGATGGCTCAGCGGTTAAGAGCACTGACTGCTCTTCCAGAGGTCCTGAGTTCAATTCCAAGCAACCACATGGTGGCTTACAACCATCTGTAATGGGATCTGATGCCTTCTTCTGGTGGGTCTGAAGAAAATGGCAATGTACTCATATAAATAAAGCAAATAAATGATTTTTAAAAAAAGAAAGAAAGGAAGGAAGGAAGGAAGGAAGAAAAAAGAAAGGAAGGAAGGAAGGAAGGAAGGAAGGAAGGAAGAAAAAAGGAAGGAAGAAAGAAAATTCTGTCCCTTCAAGGAGTAACAATCCCCATGAGGAACTTCCGGCACCAGATCTTGAATTATTGATAGCTGAGAATTCTTAGCAGCTGTAACAAGAACAAAAATACCCAAGTATCTTCAGATTAGAGTTGGCTGAAATTACAGTTTCTTCTATCATAGTCTTATTCCTATTCGTCTGGCATAGACATGGTTAGCACACACCCATTCTAGCCACACAAAGGCTTCTAAGGGATCCTGGACCCCAGCAATGGGATCAGAGCCCCACTTTGCAACATTTTCAGCCTCCAGCCATCTCTGAGTATCCTTTCATTATACGGGGTAATGACAGGGCAATCTGTCTCTATCTTCACAATACAAAGTAAAACTCATTAAAACTCCCTTCCCAAAGAACAATGTTTTGATTACCAGAGCAATGCAGTTGTGAAAGAAAACGCTCACATCTCCGAGCGACAAACGCTCACATCTCCGAGCGACGTGGGGCCGATGTTCTTCTGTGACAGAGAACAGTGAACAGGTTCTGACATGTGGGTTAGCCTTCTTCCCACACCCTTGGCCCTCTTAGCAAGCACATGTAACAGCAGTATATTCTCTGGGCGGCTCGTTTTCCTCTGATGGATTTTTCTGTTTATGTTTGTCGTCCTCTTCCTCTCGTGAATCCCCTCCTTGTTTTCTTTACTGGATCCTGTTGTAATAAGAGGATTTTGTTCCTTAAACTGATTTGGAAAACTTCCTGCCTGGCATTGAGATTTCATCTTCAAATGTCATAACGAGAGATAATGGCCCATTGCTGGCTGCAGGGAGGGGCATTGAGGAACAGGGGAGCTGTGGTCTCCCCGTGTGGGCCAGCTCCCATACACTTCACGAACCCTGAGTGATCCAGTGTGTGTCAACAGTGGCTGCACTGTTCATTCCTGCAACACTCAGGCATTAACATGCGAGGGTCGTGCTTTCAAACCTGTCAGGATTTTCTAACCCATGCACTCTTTTTGACAAACCAGTGGGTTTTCTAAAGAACGTAATTGTTCGAACAGAGTTGGATTGTGAGCAATGCCAATTTCCTTGACCAGAATCCACTTCTCTTGGGTTATTGCACATCCACATCTTCCCAAGTCAGGGTTTGTTCAATTGCCTCCTTGTCTTCGGATACTAAAGATATAAACAATGTTTGCAGACATCTCTAGGGAAGTAAGAGACCCATGTATCTTAGTGTAACTTGCCTGTAAAACAGATCATGAGAAAGGATTATTAACCTCCGGAGGCTTGTTTAAATAAAACCTTAATTTCCAACATAGTCTGCATGCCAATAAAAATCAGAATCTTTGTCCTTGAGAAGACTTATAGGGAGCTGGAGAAATGGCTCAGCTGGTAAAGTGCCTGACACACAAGCATGGAGACCCGAGTTCAGATCATTTGTAGCTCTTGCAGAGAACTGGGGTTCAAGTCCAAGCACCCATGTGGTGCCTTTCAACTACCCATAATTCCAGCTCCCGAGACTTTCATGCGCCTCTGACTTCCTCAGGTACCAGGCATCCACAGAGTACACATATACACTCAGGCAAAACATTCATTCTTGTAAGGTAACAATGAATAAACCTTTTAAAAAAAATACAGCCAGATGCTGTGAGCCATGCTTGTGTTTACAAAGCTAAGAAGGCAGAGACAGAAAGAGTCAAACACACACAAACACACATCACACATATACACACAGACACACACAGACACACACATATAAACACACACAAACACACACACATACACACATATATACACCCACACAAACACACACACATATACACACACAAACACACACATACACACACAAACACACACACATACACACATACACACACATACACAAACACACACACATACACACACACAAACACACACACATACACATACATACACACAAACACACACACATACACATACATACACACAAACACACACACATACACATACATACACACGCATACACACACACAGACACACACAGACACACACATGCACACATACACACATATACACATACACACACAAACACACACACATACACACATACACAAACACACACATACACACATACACACATATACACATACACACATACACACACACATACACACACATACACACACATACACACACATACACACACAGACACACACAGACACATAAACACAGACACATAAACACATACACACACACATACACACACAGACACACACATACACACACATACACACACACAGACATACACACAAACACACACACATACACACACAAACACACACACATACACATACATACACAAACATACACACACATATACACACACAGACACACACATATACACACACAGACATACACACAAACACACACACATACACACACAAACACGCACATACACACACACATATACACACAGACATACACACACAAACACACACACATACACACACAAACACACACATACACACACAAACACACACATACATACACAAACACACACATATGCATACACACATATACACATACATACACACACACATACACACACACATACACACACATACACACACATACACACACATACACACACATATACACACAGACAGACACACACAAACACACACAGACAGACACACACAAACACACACAGACATACACACACAAACACACACAGACATACACACACAAACACACACATACACACACATACACACACAAACACACACAGACATACACACACAGACACACACACATATACACACACAGACAGACACAAACAAACACACACATACACACACAAACACACACATACACACACACACATGCACACCCACACAAACATACACATACATATATACACAGCCACACACATACACACACATACACACATACACACATACACACACATACACACACATATACACAGACAGACACACACAAACACACACAGACATACACACACAAACACACACAGACATACACACACATATACACACACAGACACACACACATATACACACACAGACAGACACACACAAACACACACATACACACACAAACACACACATACACACACATACACACACAAACACACACAATGCACACCCACACAAACATACACATACATATATACACAGCCACACACATACTCACACATACACACATACACACATACACACATACACACACAAACACACACATACACACACAAACACACACATACACACACAAACACACACATACACACACAAACACAAACAAACACACACACACATGCACACACACGCAAACATACACATACATATATACACAGCCACACACATACACACACATACACACACACATACACACACATACACACACACAAACACAAACAAACACACAAACACAAACAAACACACAAACACAAACAAACACACACACATGCACACACACGCAAACATACACATACATATATACACAGCCACACACATACACACACACACACACACACACACACACACACACAATGAGGACATGGGGAGCTTTGCAATGTTGCTCACTCAGGAGTCAGGATACATTGAAGCCAGAGGTCCAAATGCCAAGACCCCAAAGCGTCCCCACCTTAGATCAGTGTCAGACTGGAGGCCAAGACTGCAGCCCAGTGTTCAGTTCAGACAGTGTCTCTGCCTTTGATGTAGGATCTCATAAACAGAAGTATATTGAGAACTCAAGGATGTGTCAGAACATTGGAAACAATATTCCCCCTTCACCTCAGTTCCTTCTCGGTCTCTTTAAATCTCCATTTAACGCTAACGAATGGGCGAGCAGACTAGACTTAAGTCAGAAGAAAGAGCAGAGTGAGCTTTTAGAAAAGGTGACCACCGATGTGTCTGCA
Organism: Rattus norvegicus; assembly: GCF_021556685.1. Classification (NCBI taxonomy): domain Eukaryota; kingdom Metazoa; phylum Chordata; class Mammalia; order Rodentia; family Muridae; genus Rattus; species Rattus norvegicus. Next base: position 33,849,075 of record NC_141547.1, read on the forward strand.
CGAGGTGCATCTCACTCATCCACCCGCTGCTTTGTTGAGGGCACACTGACTGAGCTGCTCTTATCTGCAAGGCAGTAAGTGGGACCGGCTTTTGCAGACTCTAGAGAATCTCAACTGTAGTGTTAGAGACAAACATAATAGAGAAACAAACTACAGCTTGAGTGATGTCCAACTTCTCTGCACTCAGAGGAAAGGGCATCCCAGGCCGAGGGCGTCACACAGGGAATGGAATTTGGCAGGTTTGGAGAGCTGAGTTCTTCCCAGTACCTAGAGCAGAATTTGTGGAACTTTCACACACACAAACACACGTCATTTGGCCTTGTTCAAATGCAGATCCCAATGCTGGAGGTCAGAAAAGAGATTGGAAGTCTCCCTGGCCCCAAGCCCTTGGTGACTGGTGATGTTAATGCCCTCTCTGGGACACTACGGAGAAACAAGGAACTGCAGGGAAATGAGTGCGGAGCCAGAGGCCAGCCATGTTTGGAAAACCGTGCCATGGAATTGGGACTGTCTAGGAAGTACATGTGTACGTGAAGGGATACAAGTGAACTCTCTATCTAGTGGCTGCTTTGAGCAGTTGTGTGCTTTGGATCCTCACAGATCAACTCTGCAGGGAAACTTCCTCAGCCTCGCACAGCCTGACTGCCCTTCACTGCAAGGAAGCATACTTTGCTCTTCTGCTAACTCCACTTGGAGTCTAACACGGTGAACAATTTTGTCTCCGAATTCTCCAACTGAATGTCCCTACCATCTTGCACTGGGTCTGGCCCACAGCTTTGTGTGTTAGGAGGGGAAGGGTGCTAGAGGATTTTCTTTTCGATTCTGTTCACAAACGATAGAGTGGCTGATGGCCTCGGACCTCACTTTGGCAAATAATGGTCTAGAAAAAACAGTCCTCTTACCAATCCTTAACAAATGGGAAAAGAGATAAAGAGGTTCTACATGGCTGCTTAGTGTCTCCAAGCCATACAGCATACAAGCCATCAGCTGCAGAAGCAGTCACAGTACTGGTCCCCTACATGCAATGGAAAGTTGGCTTGTATTGATGTAGGTGGAGGAACTGCTAATCGAAAGTCAGGGCTGTCATCACCCAAGGACTCACCTCGCCAGTTGAAAGCACCAAATAAAACACACTTTAAACATGAATTTAGGTTCTGTGTGTTTATTTACCATTAGACTGAGCAAATGTGAACTTAATGCGTGTGTGTGTGTGTGTGTGTGTGTGTGTGTGTGTGTGCGCGCGCGCGCGCACGCATGTGCGTGTGCGTGTGTGTGTGTGTGCACACGCGCGTGTGTCCATACAGGAGACCAGCAGAGAACGTTGTCTGTCTTACTTTCTCAGTCTCCGTCTCCTTCTTTTGAGACAGGGTCTCTCACTGAACCGGAAGCTCACAGTTTAGCTAGAATGACTGGTTTGTTGTAGAGCTCCTGGCTCCGCCCCTCTCTCCTGGCCCCTCCCCCTAGAGCTAGGGTTACGAGCTTGCTTGGCCTCCATCCTTGCACAGAACGTACCCTTTCCCACTGAATCATGTGTCTATCCCCTAGTGAGGAACAAGCAGGCCTCTTAGATGTAAAGGCCATTTTATAGTAAAGACAAACCAGGTTCATTCCTGTTCATGATTAAACCTCTGCTTCTCAAGGATAGGGCTATGCCTCACCTATAACCTTAACGACAAATGGTTCTGTACTGTCTGTTCCAGAAATGGCAATCATACCTTTGCTTCAAAAAGTTAATATCCATCTTGCGACCCTACCTTTGTTTCAAAAAGATTGTTGTGACGACCTTGTTCCAACTACCCTGAAATTGTGTCTTTGTTTCAGGAGGCCCTTCACTAACTCCTTATCCTTAAGTTCTGCTCCTGGAACCCCATCTATTTTGGCAAATCCCTCATTTGGAAACTCTCCGCTCCTGAGCTATAAAAACGTTGTCTTCCTCACATCCAATGCTGACCTCTCAAACCCCACCTTAGGGGGAGGCAGCCATGTACACAAATATTCAAAGCTTGCTTTAATTAATTGCTTGGTTTAATTAGTTTGGTCATGATAATTTGAATCAGAGACATGTCTTCTCATATCTTTTGGATTAACATTAGCCTTTAGGTTTTTTTTAAAAAAAAATTATTTTTATTCCAGGAGTATTTTGTCAGCATGTGCGTAAGGGCATCTTGTGTATGCCCAGTGCCCAAAGAGGCCTCCAAAAAGGGGCTACCTGCCCTAGAACTGGAGTTAGGGGCAACTGTAAGTCACCATGTGGGTGCTGGGAACCCAGTGAGTGCTCTTAATTGTTGAGCCATTTCTCTAGCACTTTCCTACTCCCTTAAAAGGCAGAGTCTCGCTGTGTAGCCCTAGCTGGCCTAGAACTTGCTGTGCAGATCAGAGGATAAGTGACTATTTTTATGCCAATACAAGTTTTGAATTTATTACTGCACTGCAGCATAACTTGAAGTTTGGTATGGTGATATTTCCTGCAGGTTTGTTGTTGATGATGATGCTTAATATTTAGTTTTGTTCTGGGTATCCTCCGTCATTTGTATTTCCACTATTCGAGAATAATTCTTAATTTCTGTGTAAAATTGCATTGGACTTTTCAAGGCAAATGCACTGAATGCATAGAATGCTTATAGCTATTTTTCACAACTTTAATCCTGCAATCCATGGGCATGGGAGGAATCTTTCCATATTCTGCTATAGAGATCCACTTGCTTTTGCCTTCCAAGTACTAGGAGCTACCTCATCGGCTTCCTCAGTCATTTTAGGACTGTAAGAACACCACAGTTTCTGTTGCACTTTGTGACTACAATTTTAATTCATGAGAGCCCCGGATGACTCTTGTTTTGTCACAGTCTCTGGATAGCTAGATGAGGTAGCACAGGGAAAACAAAAGTCAGAGAGACTACGCAGAAATTAAAGCTTTCCTACATAGTTGGTGGGCTCATACAAAGGTTACATAGTTGGTGGGCTTGTACAAAGGTTACGTTAGCTAAGTCTCTTTGGAAAGTAGCCCGGTCTTCATCAAAAATTAAACATAAAATTACCATATGACTTAGCTATCCCCCCCTGCCCCCTGCTTAGATTTATGCCCAATAGAATCGAAAGATACGTTCTTTCAAAACACACATGAATGTCGGTAGAAGCATTGTTCGGAGCACACAAAAGGGGGGGCTGTCAATTGATAAGTAGCTACACAATGTGTCATGTGTCTTTGTAGGGATGAAGGACAGCCTGTACATCTGGGGCTAGTGACATCCATCCGGCAGGCTTCGCCTTACATAAGGGCACTGCACCGGGCACTTGATGGCTCAGTTTCATTAGCATGGCTCAACCCCTGTAAACAGGCTAATTCAATGGATGTTTCCGGCTTTGTTTTTTTTTTTTTTTTTTTTTTTGTTTTTTTTTGAGCAGAAGGCCACCTGCAATAACAGAGCCCTGTTATCTTCAAGCACGAGATTCTGAGGCATTATTATTTCAGAAAGTACTTTGTGTGTTTCTTGCTAATGAGCAACACAGTGAGACAGCTGTGAAATACGTTCTTAAGACTAAAATTTCTTTTCTCCTCACACTAGCTTCTTTCCCCACCAAGGCTCAAATCCTACATTGAAACACCATTAACTTCAGCCTGTATCTACAAAGGGATAAAAATTAATTATAAGAACTGCCCCCAGAGAGAAAAGTCGTTTTAGAATGAGTTAGACACAATGCTTTACTTGACAGGCTAAATATTCCAGGAACTTTTATTTGAATAATGACTGAGTGTCTTTCAAGAAGAAAATTAAGTAGACCGATTGTTTTTTAGAAGTCGCAGCATCTTTTGATGATAAAAACAATAAGTGTCATTTTGAAAATGTTCAAAAAGCCAATAAGCACCGAGAAGTAACTATTAATATTTTTAATCCCTTTGCAGAGATTTGGTGGCTGTGTGTAGAATTTATATTAGAGTTGCTCATTCTCCTGACAGAACAGAAGGTTTGCCCAGTGAAGAATGTCCCTGAGTCAAGGAAACCAACTTCCTTTCTGTTGTAGGCTCTTCCTCGACAAATCAATTTTCTTCTCATACATTCAAAAATAACTCTAGGGGCTGGAGAGATGGCTCAGTGGTTAACATTTGTTGCTCTTACAAAGGAACCAGGTTTGGTTCTCAGCACCCACAGGGTAGTTCACAACCATCCATAACTACAGTCTGAGGTAATCCAATGCCCTCTTCTGACCTCCATGAGCACCAGACACATGGGCAGTGCACACACACACAATCAGAATGTCTGCGCATGGGAAATAAATCTAACGCAAATTAAAAATAATTCTGTCAGCACTTTACCTTTGGAGAAGACTTCCATTTGCATAGGATGGTTTGTATAACATCCCCAGATTAGTTGAGAATAAATGTTTTTTGCCTTTATCTCATCAAAATAAGGAAGTCATTTACAGTGTATTCCAAGGAGAAGTGAGCATGTCTCTATACATTTTTCTTTTCTTCCTACCAACAAGCTTGTCTAAAAATCTCCACTGCTTTTCTGTGGACTCGGGTATAGAGTGTGGGATCTGTTGGGAGGGAAGGGTAGATTCTTCACTGGGGTTTTATGGACTCGCATTCAAGTGCTTCTCCAGCTGTGTTTACAGCGCTGGGTTTCTAAGCCTCTTGAGAAGTAATCAGTTTTGATCATCTTAAACCCCAAAGTAAATTTTCTTTTCTGGAAATTACTCCAGTTGGTAGCGCAGGTTAGTCTGGCCTATTGAACTATCTTTTAGTGCCATGACATCCAAAAGTGAAAGCTGGGATTTCACTCTGAGGAAGAGAGAGACCTGAGATATAACCCACAGCCTTCCGGCAAGGATGAGGGTTCTGAATTCCTCTACTCTTAAAAAATTATTACATCCTGTCTTGTTCCACAGTTTTTTCACTGTAAAAGCCTGGTATCTTCAGAATAGTATAAGCCCCTTTAGAGCCAAGATTTTCAAATGCTATTTTTTTATTATAACACATATATTGTATCATTTTCTACAATAACTGATACAACCAAGGACATATTACACTCTCAGTCATGCTTGCTTTTTGATACACAATAAATGTAAATGACATTTAAAGTTTTGGTGACTGTAGTTTATAGGAGATTTCCAGTTGGGCAATTTTTATAGGTAGCTGTATTTACCATTCCTTAGTGTAAACGCCAAGTACACCACTAGCCACACTTAGAGCCAGGTGTCTGCTAGGAGTTGAGGCTTTGCCAGTTACCTACCTAAGCTGGGAACAATCAATAAACCCAGCTGTGCCTCAGTTTCCTTGCGGAAATGATAAAGAAGGAAGTCCATCAAAGTACGTGGCCCCACGGTCAGCATCTTGATATGTTTTCAATAAAGCTTAGCCGCTGTGGCCACCAGTGAATCACTTCTAACCACTGTGCCCTTTACCAAGGAGCCCAGTCCTCAATCAGTTAGTCTCTCTGCAAAACCAACTCTGAGGGGAAGTGTAGCATTGTGGGGACATCTGCAAAGGTGGATAGCTAATCTAAAGGACTACGGGTCACATTTGGGACACATCCAAGTTCCCAGAAAATGACACAACAGGGCAAGAGGTGCTATGTAAAACACTTCATTTTGTCAGGATCTGCTGACTTCCCAGTGGCCAATCCCTGCTACCCCTTTAATGACAAAAATATGGAGAAATTGTGCCAGGTATTTAATCCCCTCTCTATGCTAACGGGGCCCTCAGATCTTGCTGTGACTTTGTAATGTCTCCTGTATTCTGAAGTTCTCTGCAGAGTGTGCAAGTCAGCCAAAGTGGAAGAGGGTCATGCACGTCTTTGGGCAAGAAACAAGCTCCATTGTCAAGCCAGGTCACTGAAAACAGTTTACAATTGGGGCCATTTGTGCATTCAGGATACAGAATAGCCCCAAGGAAATGTGCTGAGGCAGATGATAGTGACAGTGTGTGTCCCAGAAGGGGGTGGGTAGACCCATTTCTGTGCAAAAGTATATGCCCTTTGTCAGGACCTCAAATACTCGTTTAGTGTGAGAGGCTTGTTCTTTACATTTTACTTTATTTTTTGTGTCCAGGTCTTCTGCTTGCATGTATGTCTGCGCTCTGGGTGTATGCAGTTCCCAAGGAGGCCAGAAGAGGGCAGTAGATCCCCTGGAACTGGAGCTACAACTGTGCCAGTTGTGAGCTGGCACACAGGTGCTGGCACACAGGGCGTTGAACTGCCCCTGGAAGGGAAGTTCTGACACTTCTGAGACAGCTTATCATTCATCTCAAGAATCTATGTGTGCACAGAACTTCCAGTTTCCTGCGTTAGCACCCTCATGCAGCCTATGACCTGCCATCCCACCCAGGAGTAATCCTGCTATGAGAACGGTTCATTACGTAAAAGAGAATTAAATCCATGTCTGACTCTTAATGGTATTGCCATGCCTTTTCAGTTGCAAGAACCAAATAGAGCCCAAGCACAGTTCCGGTGTCAGCTCTGCCCTTACACACCCTTTGGAGGGCTCAAAGTCCACGGACCCACATCTGCTCACAAGCATTTGTAACTCCAGGCCCGGGGCACTGATGCCCAATTCTGGCCTCCACAGGCACCAGACATACACAGGAGTGAACTAGTCCTGCATATCAAATAATAACAATAAAGGTTTTAAAACAATAACAACAAAGCACTCGACCTGAACTCAGTAGAATTCAGCCGTCACTTTGCTGTTAGGTCCCGGGCTTCTTCTGCCTTCATACGGGATCGATCCATTCTATATCTTATGCAACCAGCTCTTAAGCCTGGAGCTTCCACTGTTTTCTTCCAGCATCCTATGCCTCGAGCCCTTGTGAATTCAAGCACTTTATACCTTGTCCGGTTACTTTTCCCTCGGCCTTACTTCAGCATTTCCTTCAAACTTAAGGAAAAAACCCTTTCTTGTGGTCAGAGCATAAGGACAGTAAGGAATGTGCCACCTTTAGCTGTGAGCGTAGCTGAGCAGGGCAGTGAGCAAACAATAGCACCGATTCTCTCCTGTGATGGACTGGACCAAGATTGGCAGCCATGCTGAATAAATATACTGTCCGTTTGAAAAATCAGCCCCCATCAGGTTCGCATAATAATAAACTAAGCTGTTTCTTTTCTTTGGCAGAGGGGAGAAGGAGCAGGAGAAGAAGAAGGTGGGGGAGGAGAAACTAGCTGTATAGCACAGGCTGGCCTGGAACTCAGTATAATCCAGGCTGCTTCAAACTCACAGAAACCCTCCTGTTAGGGTTTTACTGCTGTGAACAGACACCATGACTAAGACAGCATTTAATTAGGTTCAGAAATTAACCATACGCTGGCTTACAGGTTCAGTCTATTATCAGCAAGGTGGAAATACCAAAGCGTCAAGGCAGGCGGCGCTGAAGGAGCTGAGGGTTCTACGCCTTTACCTGGCTTCCCGGCAGCTAGGACGAAGGTCTTAAAGCCCACACCCACAGTGACACACGTACTCCAACAAGGCTACACCTCTGAACAGTGTCACTCCCTGGACCAAGCATATACAAACCACCACACCTCCTGCCTCAGCTATGCAAGTAAAGAATTTACATGCCTGGCTTGACAAATTGCTTTTGACAGCTCCCCTTGTCCACCCCAATCTACAAGAATTGTTCAAATGATTGGAGAATGTGATAACGGGGTTGGCCCTCAGAAGTAAGTTGTTTTCCACTTGAAAAGGACAGCTTCCGATAATGCAAGCATTATGGTTGCCCCGTCTGCAGGTGCAGCAATGGTTAGAGCATAGTATCAACCATTCAGAACGGAGCTCAGGGGTGAAGGTGCGGTGCAGTCCTATGGGGTTCACATACCCTGCCTAACCCAACTTGCTGACTCGTTTCATTTCGTATCCAATCCCTTTTCTCTTTCTCTTCCCAAGCTGAACTTTATCTGTGCATCCGTAACAGGGGGTCATTTCTCCATTTACTAGGCACAGTGAGTATAAAAATGAGTCGGTCTTAAATGCAGTAAGGATCCTCTGGTCCTCAGGCAGCCCCAGAGCTCCTTGGCGTCCTGCACAACCCCGAAGTCCTCAGGACTGATTTGCCTCCTTTGGTGTCTAAACGTGGTGCCCTTCCGTAGAAACTTTGTCCATCATTAGCAACCTCATGGCTCAGACCGTCATTTAATTTTGTAGACAGGAGACATGGTTCCTAAGGAACCGACAGTAGGAGAAGCAAGGATCCTTCGGTATATGCCCAGAGCAGTTGGTCTGAAGTTACCCTCTGCAGAAAGGAGCCTGGCGTCAAGTAGAGAACTGTGACCCATCACAGACAGGTATGACAGCCTTCTGTCCCGAGCACACTTAACACCTAGCCGTTCCTATTTCTCCTTCACTGGCACATTAGAAAAGACATCCTTTAAGACAATTTGAAGGAAAACCAGGAGAATTGTGGAATCTTCTCCCTACACTCGCAGGTAGATGACAGTACACTTGGTCCTCGTAGGCATCCTTTAGCACAACTGCTGTCTGCTCTGTCCCCAATCCAGTGGCTAAATAGCACCAAAGAGGAAAACCCCAGGATGGCCTCTTGCTGCCACCCATGTGCTACCACGGCTGCTGTGACTGATGATCAGGTAAGGGGAAAAATAGTGTTAATCCAGGGGCAGGCTAATCACTTGGAAGGACTGGTCTCCCTGGGAGACATTTTAGTGAAAGTCACACAGTATGGAGATCTCAGGGCTACAATTCTGGTCCATCTCCTTGGAAAACAAACTCCTACAAAGTGAGTAGGAAGGGGACTTTGTTATCTCAGGGGACACAGCTACTAGGAAAACCAGTCTGGCCAGCCTGAGTTGATGACTGATACCGATAAAGTCAAAGACTCAAATTAAGGCACCACAAACAGGAAACTTTGAGATCCGGGGCCCCTAAGTACCCAGACTGGTTAATAACATATTCCCAGCTCCTAACCTTCATGCAGCTCACCTGGATGAGGTAAGCAGACCAGAACACAGCACACAAGGCTCTTCTCAGACATGTTTACATCCTCGGAGAAGTGAGTTCCTGCTCTCACCTGTCCTTGGGTCCCTGGATTACAGCCGAAGTCAATGCTTCCAACTGATGGTTAATTGGACTACTTAGGAATGGGGGACTTCAGAGAAGTCTCATAGCAGCACCCCATACTCTTACAATGGACGAAGGAGAGCAGGAGAAAAGTGCTCATTACTCGGTGGATAATCTGAACTCTGGATGGATCTTCAGCCTCCATATGAGGGCAAGATGGCTGCACCTCGGGCCAGAGTCATCAGAAGAGGACACGGACAGGTCCTCCCTCCACATCACCCAATTCCAAACCTGACGTTCTAGGTACTATGGCTTGTGGTTCACCAGGAAGCCTAGTCTTGTTGGCTCCAGCTACCTCGCTGTGGATTGGTGACAGTCGCCCATAGGGAACTCAGCTGGAAGAAGGTCCTAGAAGATCAGACACCTCACCCAAATTCCCTAAGCAAAGTAAAAGGGAGTGCCTTCACACTCAGGATTTGAGAGAAGTGAAGTGAGGATCCCTGTTTTTGGAGACCCCGTTGTTCAAAATCTGGCCAAGGCCGTCTCTCCATTGATGGTGAGTAATGTTCATGGACTTTCTTAGTTTTTGACTTAGAAGGTCCAGAGGGATGGCTCCCTGGCTATGATCCTGGTCTTACAGGACCTGCCCTTTGTTGGATGGAAGCAAAAGTTCATTAGGAAGGAAAAAGCCTCTCCACCTAGGAATTTGGCTTCTCCAGGACTTTACACACCCCATCTGGCCAGCAACACAGTTCCTCTACCGCTCTTGCCCTTTCTGCTAATTCCCCAGCAGAACATTTGTATGTGTGTCCTTAAGTCACCTAGTGTCACTGACGATTATGAATTTTAAACTTCCTTGGGAAAAGAGTTTGAAGAATTTGGTCTCATAGATCTAGAGTCACTTCCTAGACTCATAGACCAAGCCAGCAAGTGCATGGCAGGTTGAGGTGAGGCAGACGACAATTTGTTTGTTTCCCCTGATGACTGAGCATGCACAGGTACAATCTAGAGACATGTGTGCAAGCTAGGAAATGCTTTAGAAGATGATGCTTGAAGTAGGATCTTTTTAAAAGGTCTGCTAGGTTGCCAACACCACCTTAAAGGAATTGAAATTCATCTCGGTGTCTACAGATGTTACCATCGCAGGCAGGGCCCAGAGCGTTCCCACGTTCTTGCCTGGATACCAGCCATCCCTGACTATGGCCATGAGACAGTGGCTAAAATTGAGACACAGCTAGTCTTTCTACCTGCTGAGAACGTCCACTTATCATATTAGTAGAAGAAAACGCTGTAAGGTTTAGGTCATCTGGGGACATGCATAGTTTGGACCAAGGAGGCATTGCTAGGGTCTGAGGTTGTCATGGGAACTACAGCACTCTGAGGCTAGCTCTTCTACTCAGTAGCAGAGAATTTGAAGACTCTGAATTAGCCCTGGCTAGCCTCCTTCTCTTGGATAACTGCATCTATAGCATTTTTCTTTAGAACAATTTCTACTTTGCATTTTGTTTAAACCCTGTCTCCCGTTGATCGTAAATACGGAAAAGCTGGGAACTCTTCTCTTAGGCACGGACTGCGGTATTGAAAGTATTCAATAAACGTGGTCTATAAATGGCGGATGAATGGATAATGAGTGATTACATTGTTATCCATTGGTGTGAAAACTAAATATGGTAGCCAACTCCTCAAAGCTAATGGGGAAGGAAGGGTTGGCTCGATCCAACTTAGCGATGTGTCTCCCCTTCCCCCATCCCTTCCCTGATCTCTTTTGATCTTTAACGTTCAATTTACTGTGTTCCTTTCGGACTCTGGGAGGAGCCCTGGGTTTATAGGAAAATCCTCCATCCATCTTTTGAGAAGACAATCTAAAAACTACACACAGTGAAGGACTGGACTAGAGTCTGCAGAGAGGGCCTACAACTGTCTGCTTGGGGGATGTTAGAAAAGGTTGGGTGGAAAGAGAAGTGCTTCGGGGCTTCTCAGAGTGATCCCCTAGGTAACTTGCAGTGGGGCGGAGGATCTGCTGTAACCTGCTAGGCTTGTTGGACAAGTCGCTTTGTGCTCTGGCTTGGATTTTGCTTGTCAAGTACAGTTAGCATATGGGCTTCTGCCAGGGCTCAGCGCGGTGACATGGGCGCATCACGTGGATGCAAGCAATGGGAAAATGGATGGGGACAGATCATTATGGGAGCTAGGAACAATCAGGTTCGGGCATGTATTAGAGACGCCCCATTGAACAAGGGCCCTGTTTTTCACTGGTGTGCAGGAAAAATAAGAAAAATTTAAGTCATTATGGAAGCTGATTGTGTCACTTTTGAAGTGACAGAGATGAGATCGAAGGCTAAACGTAGAACTGGGACGTCAGCTCCAGACGGTATCTAGCTGGGAAGACCTGGGTATGGCGTATTCACAAACAGGGACATCTGGGGCCTGGAGCAACCTAGGAGAAGATGGACTCCCTCTGAGATAGAGGAGGAGCAGATCCGAGCCTACCCACTGTTCTTTCGAGGAGCGGATCCGAGCCTACCCACTGTTCTTTCGAGGAGCGGATCCGAGCCTACCCACTGTTCTTTCTGAGACTCCCATGGGCCGAGGAGTAAAAGATGGAATACAGTTGGCCAGGTGTGTGCTCACCACAGGAAGCTCAAGAAGAAGGACGACCAAAGTGTGAATGCTTCAGTCCTTCTTAGAAGGGGGAACAAAAATATTCATAGGAGGGGATATGGAGGCAAAGTTTGGAGCAGAGACTGAAGGAATGGCCATTCAGAGACTGCCCCACCTGGGGATCCAACCCATATACATACAGCCACCAAATCCAGGCAATATTGGTGCCGAGAAGTGCATGCTGACAGGAGCCTGATATAGCTGTCTCCTGAGAGGCTCTGCCAGAGCATGACAAATACAGAGGCAAATGCTAGCAGCAAACCATTGAACTAATGGGGTCCTCATAGGAGGAGTTAAAGGATTGAAGGAGCTGGATGGGTTTGCAACCCCATAAAACTACAATACCAACCAACCAGAGCTCCCAGGGACTAAACCACCACCCAAAGAGTACACATGGACAGACCCATGGCTCCGGCTGCACATGTAGCAGAGAATGGCCTTGTTGGATGCCAATGGGAGGAGAAGCCCTTGGTCCTGCCAAGGTTGGATGCCCCAGTGTAGGGGATTGTCAGGGTAGGGAGGTAGGAAGAGGTGGGTGATTGGGGAGGGGGAACATCCTCATAGAAGAATGGGGGAGGGAGTTTGGGGTAGGGAGATTATGGATGTGAAACAAGGAAAGGGAATAACATTTAAAATGCAAATTTAAAAAAAAGGGTGTGTGCTTTAGGAAACCTTGTTCCTGGGGTAATAAGGCCATGAGAGAGCCTGCTCTCTGCTAACACAGGGTAGGGAGCAGCCGTTGCTCTGTGCATAGGAAGAACGACAATGTGAAGCAGATTGAGACAGAAAGGCAGATAACGAGGCCCAAGCGGTAAGCCTGAAGATGGATGCTTCCAGAAGAGCGGGGCAAACATCATCGTTGTCATAGCAGCCATCACCACCACTGGCAGTTGCTGGAGAAGAGCTCACGTGGTTTCTGGTTTAGGCAGGGATGACACTGTGTCACCATGGAGATATCCCACACTGTACACATGACAACTGCAAAGAAAGCATGGTCATTGTCTCCCTTTTCTTAAATAAGGGTGTGCTGGCCACAGTTTGCCTAGCAAACCTTTATAAAGTGTGTGTTCTCATCCATGACTGGTATAATCCTAACTTCCCCGAGATCTTCCTTCTCCCTGCAGAAAGCAAACGAACCAGAGGACGAGAGTCTCCTATGCTGTGCATGGGGTGCCTAGTGGAACATCTGTAAAGAAAGCAGAGCATGGCTGAGTGGGGAGAGAGATGGCACTTCTCCCACATGACAGGGCTGGAGAACTTTGATCTCTACCAAGAATTGCCCTCTGGAGACCTACTTACACACATCATGCTAAACGCTTGTACTTAGCTAATGAAAGACTTAGAACCGAGCTAGTTTTAAAAACAACCGAGGCCAACGTGATGTAATGTATATAGCAATTTCATCTCATAATGCAGAATCCCTTTAGTAATTATGTAGCTGAGGCCTTTTCTAGAGGTGATTTTATTAAAATCAGATGAAATCTGTTCCCTATTGTGGCATTCGGACATCTTAAAAACCCCTACAAATATGCTGGGGGGGGGTCAAAGAGGGATACAAGCAGGGGCAGGGTAATTCTGAGTCAAAAGGAATGCTTTAGTCGTAGGTTCCTTTCCACAAGGAAGCCTTGAGAATGCTAGCCTTCATTGTCAGGATCGAGAAGTAAAGAGCTTGGAGAACAGACCTCCTCTCCTGCTTACATTGCTGTGTCAAGACATATAAGAGTTCAATGGAATCACAATGCTCACATAAGCTGGCTGAATAACCAGAAAAGTCCCAGCCTTGAGTTCTGTGAGCTTCCTAATGCTTCCCACCTGTCTCTGCAGAAAATAAAAGTCCCAGGATCCAATCACAGCAGAAGACCCCAGCTCCCAAAGAGTAAGAAACCCGTAGAGTAGTAGCCCAACACTGTGAACGCTGCCACTGTCTAAGAATCACCTGCTATCCGCCAGCCAGCCTCCTGTCCTGAGCCGACCCCATCTCACCTGTCTGGTGGCTCCTCTATTTGTACTGCTGCCCTTCCACACGGGTCCTCGCCACATGCGACCTACCATTCCTGCCTCCAGCCCTGTGTGAGTTGTCCTTGCCACCATCTCTCTTTTGGGGTCCAATCCATGTTCCTTTTGACACGATGATTTTCCCAGCAGCCCTGGAAACACCACCTACCCCTTCCTCTAGTGTGCTGTCAAAATTGGGCTAGAAATGATTTGTCCTTGAGGAAGAGGGTTAACATCAACTGCTAGTGTACCCAGAGATGTAGTTGGTATAATCCAATTTGTTAATTTGTTTTTGCTTAGGGAGATGTAAAAAAGCCAGTCCCTCCTCCTAAGGTCTCGATGGCAAAGTGAGGTAAGATTCCACCAGTCTTCACTTTGGAGTCAATGAGTTTAATGGGCTTACTCACAGGGCTGTGGGGGGTATGGGCAGGAGTGTGGGTGGCCTTAACGCAGTAGAGGTCTACTGTCATGGATGAGGTCTTCCCAATGGACCAATCGATGAGACTCCCCCTTCCTAGACCTTTCCAGCCCATGCACTTCCAGCCCCTCTCTGATGTCGCGTGCAATTGGAGCACCATACAGCTGTGTAGAGGAGGTTCACACTCTGGAGATTCCCTCCCCCCTGCCCTCCTCCTATGACAGAACATCACAGTCAACAAGCCAAACTGCAGTGACCCTTCGCATCCCAACACGGCTGAACTCATGGAGATGGCGGCAGTTTGTGATAGTCCTGTATGGCACGGGGTTGCCTCTGAGCTCCAGCGCATCTTAGCATTTCAGAAAGGACAACGAAATGGCGGTGGGGAAGCAGCTGAGAGAAGCAGTATGGGTCTACTATTTGCTGACGCTGGTCTAAACCACTCGCCTTGAAGTAGCAGATAACGCAAACTCATTATATCATTTTACATTACCTCATTTCATTCAGCTGCGTGCAGATCGTACTAGGTTTTCAAAGTGATTCCGGATAGAAATGACCATGGAAGATAGCCCAGGGACTCACTTGTCATCCCAAGGGGACCTCCCAAGCTCTCCTTCATTCTTGGGTTTGGGTTGACATGCCTCCGAAAGATAAGTTCCAGAGCAGCCCTGAAGTGATATGACTTTCTCTAACCTGTCATATACCCATATATACGCATACATGAGAGTGAGCGGCTTACACCCCTCCCTTTCATATGTAAGCCAGGTTGCTAGTTGATTTCCCCCCTGAAGTTCTTCCTCAGCCCACACTCTTGCTTCAACCCGGCTCTCCCTTCAGAATAATGCACAGGGAAGAAGCTGAAGTAAGCCTGTCATGGTGAAGCGTGATTGGAATGCCAGCCCTTGGGAAGGAAGGCAGGAGAATCAACAGTTCGAAATCAGCCTGGGCTAGGAGATACTGTCTCAAAAGGAGGGGGCGCAGGGGTTTGGGGATTTAGCTCAGCGGTAGAACGCTTGCCTAGGAAGCGCAAGGCCCTGGGTTCGGTCCCCAGCTCTGAAAAAAAAAAAAAAAGAACCAAAAAAAAAAAAAAAAGGAGGGGGTGCGGCAGGACTGGGAATACGGCTCAGTTGCACACAATGCTTGTTCCAGGAAGTCCTGGGTTCAAACACCAGCACAGAATAAAACCAGATGTGGAGGGTCACACCTGTACCCCAGCACTCAGGCCAAAGAATCCAGTCAAAGGCCGTCCTCGTAGATATAGGGAGTTTGAAACCAGACTGCATTAGCGACCCTGTCTAGAGGGAGAAGGGGGAATGGGGAGGTTGGGGAGAAGGAGGAGGAAGAGGAGGAAGAAGAGCAGGAGGAGGAAGAGGAGGAGGAAGAGGTGGAGGAAGAGGAGGAGGAAGAAGAAGAGGGAGAGGGAGAGGGAGGAGGAAGAAGAAGAGGGAGAGGGAGAGGGAGGAGGAAGAAGAAGAGGGAGAGGGAGAGGGAGAGGGAGGAGGAAGAGGAGGAGGAGGAGGAAGAGGAGGAGGAAGAGGAAGAGGAGGAGGAGGAGAAAGAGGAAGAGGGAGAGGGAGAGGGAGGAGGAGGAAGAGGAGGAGGAAGAGGAGGAGGAAGAGGGGGAGGAAGAGGAGGAGGAAGAGGAGGAGAAAGAGGAAGAGGAAGAGGAGGAGAAAGAGGAAGAGGGAGAGGGAGGAGGAGGAGGAAGAGGAGGAGGAGGAGGAGGAGGAGGAGGAGGAGAGAAATAGATTCACATTTAGGACCTCACCCAGTGAACATACAGTTAGAATCTCCCCAATTTCTTTTCACAGTTTAGGAAAGGCCATGGTTACAAACTGCTCGATTCTGCTGCTTGCCACTGGCTCTGTGTCCTGGTTCCTTGACCTGTTCCTGGTCCATGTAAATAGCGCTAGGAGCTGACATAGGGGTTCTGGTAGAAAGGGCTTGGAGAGAGTAAGCAGGCCTGGCAAGCTCTTACTCCGTTTGCTTTGGTGGTCATTATTTCTGTCTCCTCCCCACTACCATAGAATCTAAGGCTTTGTGCAACTGCACCAGCCGGAATAAGACAGTGGAGTTTATACTGAATTTGTTTTTAGTCTTTAAAGAATAGACTACATCCAGCGGCGTGGAGAAGCCCTTCTCTTGGCTGACCATATGAAATAGCCAGGAGTTTCTCTTCTCTTATAAACAGCACCTGAGCCTTAGCTCCACTCCCAGTTTAATGCTGATCCACTTTCTCTATTTCCCCTCTCTCTTCCAAGCTTGTCTTTCTTTCACCAGGCTATCTGTGCAAGCAAGTGACTGCGAGTTTGTGAACATAACCAGAAAAATTCCCACAGTCTAAAGGCCGTCAACGAAGTTCTGTGCGGGTTCGTTTATTGCACATTTTATGCAGATATATTTCTGGTGCACCTCAGTCCAGGGGTTTCGGGGCCAGGAACTCTAAATGCCTCTCCAAGTCAGAGGCAATCCCTCTTGGGCAAGGCGAAGCCTGACTGACAGACAGCACACATAGGGCGGGACTCAACGAGGGGCGTGGCTTTCTGCAACCTGGCTAGCCTCAGTCTCCTCCTATTCCCGGGGACACTGTCTCAGGAAAGAGAAGCTTTTGTCTTGGTGGGCTAATAGTACCCCCCGCCCCCCGAAAACCCTGCACGTGAAAGGTTCAGCCGCCTCTATCCCCCTCACGTCCACCGCACTCCCACTCCGTTTCAAACCTTTTGCTTTTATCAATACAGAGTAGCCACACCTCCCTTAGTTTCTATTGGATGTGTGTTTGTTTTAAAGCTTCCCAAGTTGCTCGGTCCCAGATGGAGAGGCTGCTTAGGCCTGCCTGGGGCGAGCCAGTGTTTGGAAGTTGCCTCCTGCACTAGATTCATCTTCCTTCTTCTTCCCTCCCCATTTGCTTTACAAGGTACTGAGTGACCGACAGGGAGCCAGCTACCAATGTGGACACTCAGGGATGAGGTGTTTTTTTCTATTTCTTTCTTCAACTGCCCCACCCCCACCCCCCACCCCGGTCCAGCTCACAAACCACTGCTAAGTGGCAAGGTATTAGAACAGGTAAAGCTTACAGTTTTGAGATCAGAAGGGGGAAGGTGTTTTTCAGCAGGTGTTTTCTTCCTTAAGGGACAAAAGTGTGGCTGGACCAACCTAGGAGAGAGAACTCCCCAGTGTCCTCAGGTAGCACATTCCGGAGAGTGAATAAGTCTGCGAGGGAGGCTGGCTGCGGGCCACAGGCGCACAGCAATTCAACAGGCTGATGGGACAAGATGCCATAGGCCTTAACCAGCAGGCAGGAATCCTCTTAGCTGTCACTCAAGTGCCAGCTGAGTCCTGCCATTAGCCTCTCTTTCCTGCTGGAAAAGCTGAAGCAAGCGTGACTTATCCAGGGTCACACACCAAGCTTGGGACCAAAATAACTCTGACTCCTCTTCCCTAGCTCTCACAGCAGACAACAGCGCCTTAGTAAGGCGCTATCATTCTAACCTGAATCATTTAAAGTACCCCTAATTGCAGGCCTACTGTGGACTGTAACCACCAGGTGACAGACAGACCGAGAGGTAGGAATGACTGAAGTTTTACCAATGGCCAAATCTATTATTAATATAATACACTGGGGACTGCGAGGGAGTTTGGGAAATGATGCTGACAGGCATCGAACTTAGATTTTTAAGGCTTGTCATGTCACCTCCAGTTTTGTTATAATATTGGAACAGGAAAAAAAAACACTAGGAACTCAAAGGGATGCGATTCAGAAAGGCATTAGGGGGGTAAATCCCAGATATAGCTAAGTCTTCTCAACCTTTTTCTTTTTTTGCACCTACAAAAATCCCTGTGTTTAAACTTCCCTTTTAATTCTGGTGTTGGCAGCTGTGTGGGCCTGTGAGAGCCCTCGGAAAGAATATCAGGCAGACGAAAAGGGCCTGGGAAACAGTCAGGCATACCCATTCAGATCTGTACACGGGGCTAGACACGTGCTCTGCTCAGGAAGGAAAGTAAATTCCGACCAGCAAATTGCTCTAACTGATTCATTTGTCCTCTGAGAGACGCCACCTACCTGCTCCAAGGTATTCAGGTAATTGACAGGGGGCGGGGCCTCCTGGGCTGTTTTAGTCCCTAAAGTCTCAGCCAGACTTCCGTGATGTCACAGATTTCCTGTTCTGAGCCAACCAATGCCCTCCTTCTTCCTCCAGCCACCTGTACACCGAAGTTGAGACCAGTCACAGCTCAGGCAGCCCTAGAAGCTTCTGGCACAGGGATGGAGGCGGGCTGGTGACTGCTGCTTTGAAAGCCCCAGACATCTTTGAACAGGTGAGCAGGAACTATTTTTTCCTCTCTTGGTTTTTAGACCCCTGACCCAGAAGGGATCTAAATGAGGAATCTGAATGAAAATTACAAAAGAAAAAAGAAAAAGAAAGAGAGAGAGAGAGAGAGAGAGCTCACTGAATGGCTCAGTCCAGAGTAACACTCTGAGAGTAAAGATGTCTGTAACAGTCTTATTTGTGACCAGCAGTGTTGTCTCGGCCAGATATTTAATCATTTTTGTTTCCTGATTACTAATCCAGCCTCTGCTTGTTGTGAAGTTGATTTGATTCTTTTTAAAACCCCAGAGAAAAGTGAGATGAGATGCTCTTTGAAAGTTAGTTCAAATGTGCAGACCAGTCCAGCCTGTTTTGTGTGTGTGTGTGTGTGTGTGTGTGGTGGGGGTGGGGGTGCTGGGGACACTCACAAAATTCAGATTGTCTTTTTTTTTCTTGCCTTCTGCATTCATCTCATCTGAAAAGCTGTAATACTTCCCTAGGTTTTGTTGTTGTTTACAACAGAAAGTCAGTACTAAAGCTGATAAATTCTGGCTCCCTGTTTATAAGTTCTCTCTCTCTCTCTCTCTCTCTCTCTCTCTCTCTCTCTCTCTCAAAAGCCTTCAGTTTCCTTTACTTGTGGAAAACATTTAGCAGTCTGGATTAGAACTCTGTTTACCTACTTTCAGGCCCGACAGGCTGCCTGCTGACCTTTGGTTAAAGTAAAGATTACCCTTCAAGGCCACAAGAATGTAGCCCCAGGTCTGGGTTTGAAACTCTTCTGTTGTTTCTACCTTGCTCTTAATATAGTAAATATATGGAGGAGACTGTTCTGCCAGGACCTGACTTTAAAAGTAATTGTACCTCAAGGACCCATATTCGTTTTTCTAATCCTGATCGTGTAACCTGTTCTCAATGGGCAGGCACCCCCACCAGCTAATATGATTAACAAGAGCAGAGGAATAAATCCCCAGTCCATCTCCTTATCAACTTATCTGGGAAACTCGGGGAGAGAAATAAATGAACGAGACTTTTCATTTCATAGGCCTTCGTTAGTTGCATTAGTTAAGTTAGCAGATGGCTTTGTAAGGAAATCATCTACTAGGAGTTAAGCCCATATACAGCCCTCTAGAAGTTAAAAGAACCTGCCAACTGTCCAAGAGTGTATGAACGGAAACAACTAAAAAGTATCGCCCTTGAACGGCTGCTTCTTTCTTCCTGGTAAGCATCTGCCTCCTGCTTGTTGCCAGTTTCTTTCTGATTCTTGGGAAGCTCATAGTCTCTTCTCTAGTTGACCTTTGTGCCTTATATTGTCCTCTAAGCTCCTGTGTTTGCAGAGTAACTGTTGTTGATGCCTTAGTAACATTCTCGGTTGATTCAGAGGTTTGTGAGCAAAGTGAGAAAAAGATTCCTCATAGCCTGGAGTTTTGTAGGTGTAAATTTGTCCTTGATGTTCCAAACCTCTGCAAACTTTCACACACACCCCTCTTTTATACCTGGTTAATTAGTCATTTTTACAACAATGGACCTATGATTAAATAACAAACTATTTTGTCATTGTCTCTAACTGCTTAGAAAAATATTATATATAATATATATTATATATGTATATATATAAAATCCCCCCCCCAATTCAAGAAAGAGAAAAAAGGGGACAGAAACCAGAGTCCCAGTGTCTAGCATAGGGGTCGAGGCAGCTCGTTGGATAACGTGCATGTGTCCTTGAGAAGTTGCTGTGACATCTCCACTAATTTGGGTGTATACAAAGTGCTAAAGGAAACAATATGTATTTCCTTAGCAAATTACTGGACTTCTCTGAACCGCCATTCCTTTCTCAGTAGGACGAGAGATAAGTACCATGTGCTATAATGTGGTTCTCTGAGTATAGGTGAGCTTGGAGTCAGGGACAAATAAAAGACAAGTTCCTCTCTGCTGGAAGAAATTTCCTGGGAGCTTAGAGGACTTGTGTGAGCCCATGTAGCTCTCCTGTGGCTGCAATGGTTCAGGACCCGGCTCTTATTACTGTAATTAATTGTCAGTAATTAACCCCACTGCTAACAGTTTGGAGAAACACAACAGTCCAGAGGGAGGAGAATGAACGGGCTGTCATTCCCTGAGCCAGGCAGCGTGTGCCTGCCAGCCCCCTTGGCCCTTGGTGAAGCAAACTCTGGAGTGGTCTCTCTTCCTTCTTGTGATCTCTTGACACATCCACAAAGTGTGAGTTCTTAAAGGCTGTCAGGAGAGGTCATCGTTGTTTGGAGGGCAGGGAGCCCAGACTGTTTTAATCATGCTACTACCCTGAGTGGCCTTGGGTACTTGGTCCCCTCTAATCTTGTAGGTAAACATCTTCCACCTCAGACTCCATGAGCACTTGGCCAAGCCAGTGTGAGAGGTGACAGATAATTTGCAACCTGTACCATTCTGTGGAGGGGGAAGGCTCGTGGGTCCTTTGGATAAGATCCACACATTTAAGTAGAGATTTTTTTAAAGATTGATCTATTTATTATATATTAGCCCACAGCAGAAAAGGGCTTCAGATCTCATTACAGATGGTTGTGAGCTACCATATGGTTGCTGGGATTTGAACTCAGGACCTCTGGAAGAGCAGTCAGTGCTCTTAACCACTGAACCATCTCTCCAGCCCCCAAGTAGAATATGTTGAACCTTCAGTGACCTTGAATCATTGCATCAGAGCAGATGTGGGCCCAGACCCACTGCCAGCTTCTTCTGGTCCCACCTTTTTCTCAAAGTGTAACACACGTCTCTGCCCTTCAAGAGCAAGGGCCCAGTGAAGTGAGGACTATGGATTCTAACCTCAAAAAAACTATAGCTTGCTAAGGGGACTTTAAGGAAGAACCTTGAACTCCTTGCCCATCCCCACCCCCCAATTTGAAACCGTTGCATCCTACAATAGAACACAGAGAGCCTCTACCTAAATGTATGGGTCAGAGTAACGAAGAGCAGGGGTGGGCAGTGCCTCTCACTGGGGCATGATGGTCTTATTCATTTAATCCCCGGTGAGGTGGTGCTGACATCCTAGAATAGAGCTGGTCTTTGGCATCAGACTGTCTAGGCTCAAAGCCCAGCTTAATCATGTGACTTCTTTATGCGCTAGACAAACCTTTTAACCTGTTTGGAATGGCCCTGGCACCGTGTTAGCTAGTCCTCTTGTGATGTCCTTGAAAAGAAGGCACGGTCATGGGGATCAGACAGACCAAGTTCTGTCACACAATTGCTAGACTGCACGAGGTAGCTTAATATCTTTGCCTCAGTCTGATTGTCCGGGAAGCTGGGTACTTAAGTACCCAGGATTTCTGTGAGAACAGATGCAGGGTTCGTATGTGGGGTGCCTGACGCATGCTAGGTGTTCAGTTTAAGCACTATGTAATTCTAGAATGGATATGTTATATTGACTACTACAGTTAGATGGCTTAGCTCATGCGTCAGCCTGGACATAATGGTAGAAACAGGCCCCGACTGAACACTGCATAATTCTGGAAAGATCCCCATAGGCTTAGAAGGAAAGCCTGTTAACCAAGAGCATGTTGTTAATCTTGGCCTTCTAAGGTAGAGCGCTTGCCAGTGTGGTGGCTGGTTATTTAAAGACCAGCAGGTGTAGCAATCTGGGGTACAAGACGACCAATCCAAACATCTTCCTGCAGCAGGGAACTCACGGCTGCACCTCTCAGTATCTGCTTTGCTTAGGGCTACAGAGGCTCTCAAGTAGGTCCTCCCTATCTGGGTATCTCTGGACTTCCTGGCAGCATGAAACCATTCTTGATATTTATGTGACGGCATCACAGACTCGCTTTCATGTGGGTGGCAAATTGACTGCTCTCTGACAGTGTTCCCAAACAATTGACTGTGTCATTCTTCCTGGGGGAATTAGGTTTTAAGTAGGTGCTGTCTCCTAAGAACGAGGATGGATATGAAAACCATAGAAATCACTGGGAACAGAGACTACAGGGGGCTGAGATCACCATCATAGAATGTTGGCTCTCTCCTCTAACTTCCCACCTGCGATCATTCCCTCCTTACTCTGTGTTCTCTGGAAACTGTGGTGACCTACTGCTTAGCAACCCAGATGCAGACTTCAAATCAAGGAGAGAAAGCACCTCCTGAGAATTGGTGTTTCCAAGAATGCAGTAGGTTTCCTGGGGGACTGGGGGGTGGGGGGAGCTGAGTGTATTGTCAATGACAGTGAGAATTATCCCACATATGTAGCCCCTGGGATGTTTGGCAACCGGGTGGCGGGGTTGACAGACAGATGGATGTGTGGATGATGGGTGCATGAATGTATGGAAGGATGATAGATAAATGGATGATAAAGGATAGTTGTATCGATGGATGATGGATAGATGTGTGGATGGATGGTGGATGGATGGTAGACAGATGAATGAATGATGATTGGTGGATGGACGGATGGATGGATGGATGGATGGATGGATGGATGGATGGATGGATGGATGGATGACCAACGATTATTTGTGTTTCTTCAGCTGAGATGTTTCTTCACATGAAATTACATAATGTAAAATCAATTGTCCTAAGTATTACATGAGAAAAAATGCATGTCTAGTACCAGCATATCCCCTAACTTGTGGCAAATGGCTTATTGAAAGTCATAGCAACAAATTTCCAATGTTTATATTTTCAAATGGAAAGAAGCAGAGGCATTCCCACTTCAGACAAAGCAGATGACTCCCCAACTAGACACACACAGGCTTTACAATGAGCGTTTTCTTCTTTCTTATCCCTCTCTGCTTCTTCTACCTCTCTCAAAGAAATCCTGCTCCTGCCTAGGGGGCCACATTCCCCTTGGTTGTTTGTGGGTTGACCAGTGCACTTCAAACACGTGCCACAAGTTTCATCTCAAATATTGTTTGCTTGACCCAGAGTTTTATCCTGGAGCACCCACATTTAAATGCCACCATTGTCACCGTTGCCTCCCGGTGACTCGGATTTGCTTCTTGTGCTCGATGCATTCATTTGTCACAGTGACACGAAAGACTTCACCAGCAGCACAGTGGAAGCTCTCTAGGAATTCCTTTAATAGCTTCTTGGCACACAGCATGGCAACATCACACGCATGCTAGGAAGCTCAGCTATGTCATTGCTATCTGTTGAGATGATTTGTATAGCTTGCTTGTGACTACAGTCTGTCAGTCACGTGACCTCTTTTGACTAGAACACAGCATGCTTAGGCGCACACATCCTCACATTAACACATGAGTCACCTTGTGTTTTCAAACTCCTCGTTAAGAATCATGGTCATACTTGTATGACATCTTCATCAGTATACACATGCTCAGCCATTCCACTGGTAGCCCCTGGGGGCCCTTGTAAATTGCTTTCACAGTCACCTCTCAAGACCTCTGCATTGTAACCTATTACTGAACTAAAAGCAAATCATTAGATTTTTACACTGGGGAAGGATTGCTGTTCTAAGTATACAGGAGTCTTAGTGGCTGCCATCTCAAAATGTTTACCCTGTCACTTAGCCATGTGGAGAAGGGCTAGAGTGGGCCATGGGGAAGATTTACCACATTCCTGTAGGACTCACCTCTAGGGTTGTATAATCTCCTGGATTAGTCTCTTGGGATTGCCACAGCTGATGACCTTAAACTCGGAAGTTTTAAACAATTTCATTTATTTTTTCAGTTCTAGAGTGTGTAGATGTTTGAAATGGAGACATCAGCAGGGGCACATTCCCATCTTTGAGGGAGCTAGGCCAGAGAGAATCTACCTTTGCCTTGTCCATTGGGTCCTGAGGTCACTTGGTGACCTCCTAAGTCTTCACTTTGCCTCCTAAGTCTCCCTTCTCTTCTCTCTCTCCTAAAGATACTAGATTTAGAGATCACTCAGGTAATCCAAGATGCTCTCATCTCAAGATCCAATACTTGATGACATATTTAAAAAACAAGTTTCCCAATTGGGTCAGCTTCCTAGGTCTGGGGATAACCACGGCCATGTTCTCAAGTGGGACATCACTTTACTCTCTTCACTCACTCTATAGCCGACGTTCACACACACAGCCATCTCTGTCTGTTCACAGAGAAATCTTCGAGTAGACCGGTGGTTCTAAACCTTCCTAATGCTCTGACCCTTTAATATATCTCACGTTGTGGTAACCCCTAACCATAACATTATTTCATCGATACTTCATAACTGTAATTTTGCTGCTGTTAGGAATCGTAATGCAAATATTTGAAGTGCAGGATATCTGATATCCCATTCCTGTGAAAGGGTCATTCAACCCCAAAGGGGTCTCGACCCACAGATTGAGAACCACTGGTGCAGACCTACTGAGTGCAGTATAAGCAACAAAGAGAGTTGGCAGCCTTTGACACTTCCATCCTTAGTCCCTGTGTTCAAGCACACTAGTAAGGGTTTTGTGCACTAAAGACCTAGTGTGTTCTTCCCATCCACACCGTGACAAATCTACAGGAAGACAGCCGTAGAAGCCAACATAGATTACAGTGGAAGCCATATTCTTGGAGGTTATCTTGCAAATGAATCTTGACCCCTCCCACACTGGGATAAACAGATAAATGTCTACTTGCAAGTACCATTGTGTCAAGGGACCTTCACAAATTAAAAAGTGTCCTAGGAGAATCTTTGACATCACCTGGACTGCTTACGAAGACACTAGGAAGGACCAGAGACAGAGAGAAGACAAGGGAGAACCAGCAATGCTGTCCTTAATTTGGGGGATGGGCATCATGCTCTGAAGGAGTCATGTGGCATATGCCAAGCACTGAAAGACAGAACAGGAGCCAACAGCCAAAGTCACAAAGACTGTGGATCTTTGAAAACTACCCAGGCCTCTGTCACTGGACGGATTTGGAATAGTAGCAGGCATGTCACCCCTAGATATGTCGAAACACCATTTCCCCCTGTGGTGAGAAGCTACGGTCCTTGCCCAACTCCAAATCATATAATTTCTAAGCTACATGTTGTGCTCACACCAGTAGTCCCAGCCCTTGGGAGGCTGAGGGAGGCTCATGAGTCTGAGGACAGCCTGGGTTACACTGTAAGTATCTGCACTACATATATAGTAAGGGCCTGACTTTAAAAAAAAAAAAAAGCAAAAAAAAAAAAAAAAGCAAAAACAAAAACAAAAAACTATGACTTCTATATAAAACATTAAAGAATGTTTTAAAATCACGTAGAGCCACCAACCTGTGACTCTTCGTCCTTGATGGCAGTGTCTGGCCAGGCTCTTTCCCCTCAGGACTTACAAAATCCTGCTCCATTTTGTTTGTCTTTGGGTTTTGTTAAACTTTTTTAAGACAGGGTCTCATGGAGCCCAGGATGGCCTTGAGCTCCCTCTATAGGTGAGGATGAACTTCTCCTCCTCCTATCTCTACTTCCTGAGTGCTAGGACTAAGGCATGCACCACCAGTGCCCAGTATGTGTGGTGCAGAAGGTTGACCCCCAGCACACGTGTGCTCTGCATCTCAACCGCAGTCGCCTTTTGTGATCCTTCTGAGGAACCAGGTGGTCCATTAAGTTTCCCGGGCCTGACTAGGTGGTTCCCTTGTTTCTTGTCCTTCAAAGCTTCAGC
This sequence comes from Rattus norvegicus, assembly GCF_021556685.1. Classification (NCBI taxonomy): domain Eukaryota; kingdom Metazoa; phylum Chordata; class Mammalia; order Rodentia; family Muridae; genus Rattus; species Rattus norvegicus. Next base: position 33,875,020 of record NC_141547.1, read on the forward strand.
ACCATCAACTGTGTTTGCCCCCTGTGTCATACCATTCATCTACCTCTATTTTCCTAATTAACTTGAAGGACATGAAGATGGCATGAAATTTTCTGGGAGTCCCCAGAGTTCAAGACAAATAGGGATCATGGACAGGGCAGTTAGCACACATCTACGGAACCGAAATAGTTGAAAAATGTTAAGAATTCAAATATATTTCTTCTTGTGCTTACCTTTCAATAAATACAAGAAGAATATCTTTTCAAAGGAAGGAAGGAAAGAAGGAAGGAAGGAAAGGAGGAAGGAAAGGTCACTTCCTGCTATGGTGATCTTTAAGAGGGAGGGCAGCTGCTTCCAGGTTCTTTCACTCCCCTAAAGTCAGCTCTTCCCAGGAGTCAGTGTTGACGCTCAGCTGTAATAGAGTCCTTGCTCAGATGAAATACTTTGCCTTAACTGTGTATGGTTTGCAGGACTCCATGTTTATAGGCTAGGATGTTAGAGGGTATCTTATTTGAGACAGAACACTTACAGACCAACCCATGGCAGGTGCACCATGACATCCAGGGGAAGCCTGGTGAGGTCTCCCGTCAAGGGTGATGATACTTTTTTCTGGAAGGCTGTGAAAAGCCATCCCCCGGAGTCTAGAACTCATATGCAATTGGCTAACCCCCGGGGACTCTGCTCCATCAACCACTTCCCTTGGCTTTCCCACTTTCTGAGTGTCTGCGTTCCTGGTTATTCACTCCAGATGTGTTCTGCCGTCTCTCCTTGTTCAGTTCTGTCATTTCCTGGCAGATTCTGACCTCTGTAGAGACCCTTTATATTTTTCTGTTCTTTCTGGTGTTTGAAACACTTTGCAGGCGAATGTCATTTGCAGATTTCATTAATGAGTCTCTTGCTCCCTCTTTGAGACCAGCGATTTAGAAGTTAAGGAGAAGCAGATCTAACCACAACCCTCCAACCCTCATAGCAGGCTGTGAGTACCTGCCTCCTTCTCCCAAGGTGAAGGCGGGTCCCTCCCCTGTGCACACACAGACTCCTCCTCCGACTCTCCTTCCTAGTTCAAAGATAGGTTTTTATCCCATAAGTGACTGACTCTTTGTATTCAGGTCATTGAATTATATACAATTCTGTGAGGCAAGGAATAATGTATCTCCATTCATAATCAGTACTTATTAAAATGATCACAAATTATCAGAGCCGTCACTGAATGAATCTGAGACTTAAGGCATAAATAAGGTCAAGGAAGAGAGATGGATCTTATTTCAACTTTGGGAACTGCCTTTCCTACAAATAACCTATTTTATGAGGTTTAGCCCGGACCAGAGCACTACTGAGACAAACATGCCTGCCAGGCAGATTCCTTAGAGAGGGAGAGCAGGTGGCCAGGGCCACTGTGGGAAGCAGTCATTGGCACCAGTCCACTGGGCTTCTCCATGGTTAAGCTTCTGCAGAGGAATGAGTGACCGGCTATGGTTGGTGTGCCTCCCCCCCCCCCGCCCCCAGCCATGCAACACCCGCCCCCTCCCAGGCCAGTTCAAAATGCTAAGTCACCATGTTGTCCAACAGCACTCTCCCCTTAAGTTTTAAAGCATTATCAACAAAAACCCTACACCTAGGGGCTTTGTAGGTGTCTTTTTTGTTCTGGTGTTCTGTGATGCTGGAGACTGAACCCAGGGCCTCACACATCCCAGGGAGGGAAGCATGTTATCACTGAGCCTACACCACCAGACCAGATTCAGGTTTTACACCCTTCATGGGTGTTTAGGTTCATGCAGGGTGTACATGTAGATGTGGCTACACACATGTGTATGTGGAGGATAGAGGACCAGAGGACAACCTTGGGTGTCATTCCTCAGCCACCATCCACCTGGCTTTTTGAGGCAGAGGCTCTCATTTGACCTCTAGTTTTCCCATCTGCTAGGTTGGCTCAGGAATCTGTCTCCTCAGTGCTGGATTAAAGCTCATGCCATGGGCATGGCTTTTGTTTGCCTGGCTGTTTGCTTGTTTGTTTGGTGTGTGTGTGTGTGTGTGTGTGTGTGTGTGTGTTTTGTTTTGCTTTGTGGGATCTGGAAATCTAATTCAGGTTCCTGTGGTTTCAAATAAACACCTCACCAGCTGAGCTATCTCCCCAAACCCTGCTCCCCAGTCTCTATTTCTTGGAGCCAAATTACCTGTATGACCACTTGGTGTGGGTGTGGTCTGTATATATTTGTAAAACATAAGGGTTGGGTTGAGGGACACACACAACTTTAAGTCACCGTTACCAAACGACGCCCAGAGCGGTGGTAGACACTTGTAACCTCAGTACTCAGGAGCCTGAGGCAGGGGGATGGGGTGACCTACACCTCAGGGATCTTGTCCCCACCCTCCCCTGAATCATGAGATGACTGCCTCTCAGTAGGGCAGAGCCTCCTGCTGTTTGCCACACTCTGGGCAATGTCCTGGACACAGAAAACTGTTACTTGTTTGTGCTCACACAGTGAAGCTCCCACAGGACCCAGGGGCTTTATCTCTGGGAATGGAGCTCCACCCTTCCCTCTTGTGAACCCGGCGGCCAGTTGTGCACCTGGCGTCTCTACCAAGCACGAAGTGAGGTGGAGCTGCAATCACTTCAGAGCTTGCTTAGTTTAGCGGCACACCTCTGAGGCACTGGACCGAGTCCACCATTTCCTCATTGCTGCTGGCTGGCTACCAGGGGTGATGCATGGGAAATGTGAAGGCTCACCAAGGCAGTTAATATCAGGGCCGGGTCTGAGCCACAGGGTTGACGCCCCACTTTCTCTACTTGAACTTCTAAGAAATAAATACCGATAAGGCCTTGGTTACAGGGAAAGCAAACAAGGCGCTCGCCTTGAGGTGCAAAGAAAGCTCAGCAACCACGACTTTAATAGTCTTTACATTAGTCTCCCCCTTGTTGTGATGGAAAACATGACGAAATCCAGGTAAGGGTTCGTTTCTGCTCATGCATTGAAGGATACGGTCCATGGAGGAGGGAAGATAGGATCTGCTGGCCCCCTATATTCAGTCAGGAAGCAGAGAGAATTGGGTACTAGAGCCCAGCTCCATCTCCCCTCTCCCCCACTGTAGTCAGTCCAGGGCTCCAACCTTAGACTGGCACTGCCCACGTTGGCAATGGGGCTTCGTGCCTCAGTTAAACCTCTTTGGAAACACCTGGGTGTGTTACCATGGTGACAGTGAAGCTTTTTAAACACCAAAAGCAAGGCTACAGACTATGATGAAGGACGGGAACTACTCTTAAAGATCAGGTTAGGAATCTGGTTATTTGGGAATTCCCATTTGTTTCTCACCTCAGGCTGTGACGGCGCCAGCACAGCGCCTGTGGGATAAGTGTGTCTGTTATTTAGAGATGGATTCGATGGGGGCTTTCTCAAGGTAGCGTGATAGTGAGGAGTTTCCAGCAGCCAAGGCTGTCCAGCAACGCCTTTTCCCTGGGTTGGGACGACTGTCACCCTCTAGGGTGACAAGCATTCTCCCCCGACACTTCTGTTTTCAGTACCGGGTGTCTTTTGTGGGTGATTCGGGTGGGTAGAGCTGGAAGGTCAGGTCCCTCTCCCTTGGGCTTCTCTCTGCTTATCACCTCTGCCTTTTCACATGCTGCCAAATTTTAATATTTATGCTTTGGGTGACAAAATGTCACCGACTGACTGTTTAATTGCTTTCCAGTTCTGTTTTCTTGCATTATGTGTTGTTCATACATCATTTAAAAATGAGATGAATGAAATAGCCATAAGCGTCCCCAAATGCCATCGGTCCTAGAGAGTAACGGAAAACTGTGGACTCTAATGCCAGATGTTTAGGTGTTGAAGGCCTCTTTCTGTTTATACAGAGCCACAAAATAGCTTTGCATCTTCTCAACCGTGTCCACAGACCTTGTTTATGCCTTTACAAGCTCCATGCTTTTCCTTATAACCCTAGATCTCTTATAACCAGAGATACTCCATCTGTCTGCCTGCCTACCTTTGGAGAGATTGCTGTCCCTCTGCAGTGTAGAAGCTTCTAGAAATCCCTTCCCACCCACAGACACCCAAATCCACAGATGGCTTGTTTCTTCCACAAAATGGAGCTGTGTTTACATTTAATAATCACTCATCCTCCAACGTACCCTAAATCTTGTTCATATTACTTAAAATATCTAATATGATGTAGGAGTAGTGCCATGCTGGAGCTTTAGGAAAATGATAAAGGCTACATATTTAGCATAGATGGCTTCCTTTTCCCCTGACCTGTGGTTGGCTGAATCCATTAAATGCTCACATCTGGAGCGCTCTCTCTCTCTCTCTCTCTCTCTCTCTCTCTCTCTCTCTCTCTCTCTCACACACACACACACACACACACACACAGAGGCATGCACACACACACACACAGAGGCATGCACACACACACACACACACAGAGGCATGCACACACACACACACACAGGCATGCACACACACACACAAAGAGGTATGCGCACACACACACACACACACACACACACACACACACACACACACACACTATTCTGACCAGTCCCTCAGGGCAGCATCTCCTGTGTGGCCGCCCGGCAGCAGCAAGGAAGCATCCTATGCTGGCTGCAGGTGAAGCATCCTATGCTGGCTGCAGGTGAAGCATCCTATGCTGGCTGCGGGTCAGATCACAGGCACAGTCACTGGCTCCTTTCTATTCTGGAGTTTTGGAGCTTGCTCTTTCCAGGCATTGTAGGAGATCCACAGACAAGTTAGGGTGCTTGCTGATGAGAGATAAATAGCCTCACTGAGACCAGAAACCTGAAGAAATACTGGGTGAATCCAGTTCAGTCTAGAGAAAGACATGTCTTCAAATACTGACACACTAAAGAACTCCATGGATAATTCTGTGTATCCTCGAGAGGAGAGGAGTCACAGGGAGACAAATCCCTCAGTGTGTGAACATTTCCCTACCCGAGGGTGGAATGATTTATTTTATAAAGTCATTAATATCTGATCTAAGATCAACTCTCAAAACTTCCTTTCAATGCAGTGTCTATGTGTCAGCTTTGAAAGGATACCAACGCAAGACACTACCAACCCTCTATGTCGGGGGATGGGGACATCTTAATTTTCTCCTTATTTATTTCCTTGTTTGTTTGGTTTTGGTGTTCTGGGCCTTGTGCGTGTTAGGCAAGAACTCAACCCCTGAGCTCTATGTGCCAGCTGGAATAATCCTTCAATTCCTGGAATAACACAGAATCTCCTCATTACTGTACGAAACAGGGATTCAGGATTCAGTTTAAGGGATGCTTTAGGCCGAAATTGGTCCTTTCAATAGAAGAATGCAACCTTCTCAGTGGAGCCCAGTGATGTATTTATTCATTTGCTTTCTATGAGCTTTAAGGGTGTCCCGGAAGGAAAAAGAGGGTGTCTGCAGCACACCAGGGCCATGTTGTTACAGTGGGCTCCTGTTAGAGTTTCATTGCTGTTACCAAGATAAAAATACCCTGACAAAGCTAATTAGAGGAGAAAGGGGTGTGTTGCAGCCGATGTCTCCAGATTACAGTCCATCACTGTGCACTGTGGCTGGGGCTGTAGAGAAATGGGCCCATTACATCCACCTTAGAGAGAAAAGAGCAATGCATGCTTCTCCACTTCTGTACAGTTCAGGGGCTCTCCCTCGCCTAAGGAATGGTGTTACCCACAGTGGCTTGGATCTCTCCACATCAATTGACATAATTGAGACAGTCCCACCCCAGACATGCTCCAGGGTTGACCCAAAGGAGAAAATCAATCCTTCATTGAGACTCTTCCTCCAGTTGATTCTAGGTTGTGACAACGTCTGAAAGGTACATTTTTCTTATAAGTGAAAAGAAAAGGGGAGGGATTGTTGTTCAATGTGGGAGACTAAGATCTCCAACCAAGACTTCTGCTTTCTGTTTTCTGTTTCTAAACTGTATGAAAGCCACATCTTGCATCTCTTTGCCCTCCTCAGCTAGGGTCAAAAAGACAGGCCTACCATGCTGAACAGATTTAAACAAACATTCTCTACCTATGTCAGACTTGGACTCTACTTTTTAGGGGAGAAACATGTTTCTTTGTTAGATGAAATGATTCTTGATATAAATGAGTCCTCTCACCCCAATAGCTAGGCTCATGTATGTCTAGAAGCAGGATATGTTCTATGTTATAGCAAGGTGATATGTGTTACATGTTCACAAGATAGAAACACAAAAAGAACTGCCATGTAAACGGGGGTGGGGAATGTTATTTTCTAAGGTCTACCTAGTTCATTGCTGTAAAGCCCAAACTGCTTGTTCAGCCAATGCTCCCGTGGCCTGTTTTTTATTTATGTAGACTTTATTTAGTCTAAAGTAAATTCATACAAAAAATATAAGTGGTGTTTACATTAACATTACATTAAGAAGTTGGTTTACCATCTGGCCAAGAGCCAGCGAGTCATTGCTCTGAGAGGGAAGGAAAGGGGAGTAGGAGTGGGAGAAAGGGAAGGGCGGCTGGAGGCGAGGTTGGGAGAGGGGAGGAAGTAGGGACGTGAAGGGCACTGGAGCTGAACCCTGCTATGCTTGCTAACCTTGTGGGTAATTGTGACCCTGGGGCACTGCCATTCTCCTTAGGGGCAAGGACTCCATCTCCTCAGAGCCTTTGCAGTGAGACCTAAAGAGATTTAAATCCTTCTGGTTTCCTAGGTCTTTTTTTCATAGGGAAGTAGTTACATTATTAGAGTATAAATGGAGTTCTGACCATTTCGTGCTGGAGGAAGACTGGGAGACAGAGGGTGGGAAGGTTAGGAGGAGGAGGAGAGTCTGGCAGCTCGGCCTGCCTAGTTTCCTTTCGGGTGTGTCTGGCCAGTCACTTAGGTGCTATGCTCCAGTTTCCTGATCAGTTTAATTAAAAACAAAACAAAATGTCATGAGGTCTTGAGAGGATAAAATGACACAATCTAATAATGTCCTCAGCACAGGGCCTAGCACATGGGAAATGCTAAACTCGTTTAGAAGCAAAGTTATAAAAACATCCATCTGGATTGGCTAAGAGGAAGAGAGCAGTGGGGGGTGTGCACTGGAATATGTTTAACGTACATTGTATATATGCTTGAGACACCCTTATGCGATCCTTTATAATAACAATAAAACGTTAAAGGCACATCCCAACGACTGTATGACCAGCCCTGTACCTCACCTCTCAAAGGCTCCACACCCTCTCCTCCCAGTAGCAGCAGCCTGGGGACCAAGCCTATAACAGGTGGACCTTTGGGAGATATTTCTTCCCAGACCACAGCAAGGGAGACATGGTTTCTCCGTGTCTTCTCCCATTATCTTTCCTCCAGAAGATCCTGAGTAAGGCTCTTCTGGGAACACACTTTACAAATCACCCTTCATGTTGCTGAGAAAGGAATGGCACTCAAAGCAGTTACCTTTTCATTGGTGCCTGCAGCTGCTGCCTGGCTTTCTGTTAGGCTGTCTCCTTACAGCAGAATGAGAAAGGGGAAGACCAGAGCATGTGGGGGCGTATGCCACAAGGCTAGAAGAATCTCCAAAGACCTAGAGCCTCCCTTTACCTTTCCGCATCTTTTTCCTTACAGTAAGATGACAACTTTTTGGGCGGCCCATTCCCATTCTCACATTTATTTTAATTGTTTCCGGTCTCCCTGAAAGCACTTCCTTTGAACTTCCGGTGCCTTCTCAGAGTCCCGAGGACATATAGCAGCTATGGGGTTTCCTTGCTCTTGACTGACAGTAGCTTCTCCCCTCTACCATATGCATTCTGTGGTCTCATGAAGAGAGAAGTAAAATGCTGGGCTCTGACATTTCAGGTTTCCTAGCTGAGTTTAGAAAAGTAAACTCAGTGCAAGCGGGAAGGCATGTATTTTCCTGAGGTAAAGTTGTGTTTAGAGGCAAACGAGCTCAGAAGGTTTGGAAAAGAAGATGTGGTTCAGTCCGTGACAGCCATGCCCCTTCTATATGCTCATACCTTCTGTCTACTTCATGTGTTTTCATGTCCTTGTAGGAAGTCTTGACTTATTTTTGAAAAGAAAAAAGGGTTGTGTTGGAGGGGAAGGGAGGGGAGGGTTGGACAGGAGGCTAAATGGGCCCTTTCCATAAACAATGGCAGAGTCCCGGCAGACAATGGTTGCATGGTCTCTGCCAAGTTATGTGAATGCCCACCTCCTCTCTGAACTGAGGACTCCTAAAATTGTATCCTTCACATAAGTCCCTGATGTCTCCCTGTCAGCTCACAGCCTGACTTAGAGTTGGTAATTGGGAGTCTTTATTGATTGTCTAAGAAACTTCCAAGGTCTAAAGTCAGGGGAAAATCCCATTCTTTGGGAACTCTTTCCGTATCAAAGGAAAAGACATACTGCCGTGGTATTCTTCTGGGGAAAGTATCAATATGTAATTGAATCAAAGACTACTGCCATCAAAGTCTCCTGTTATGACAAATCAGAAAGATCCTCTTGTAGGAACGGGAGCTCCATTTTCTAGGCCAACAGAGATAGACCAAAGACAAAATCAATTCCAAAACGCACGTAAGAAAATTACTAGTAGTTAATCGATACTTTGTTGTGTATGCCTTATGAAAAATCAAACATCTTCAGCAAACTTACTTCATCCTCACATCACCCGATAAGGTGGACTATGGCTACTCTACCCTTCGCTGGTCAACTCATCCTTGCACAGTAATGGAAAGTTTGAACTCAGAGGCTACTTCACTAGTGATAACCAGACTGATGAGAAAGGTAATGAGGAGTCATCTGATTCAATTTTCTTAACAAATTATATCTCTTGTGTGTGAGCTACACAGTTTACCAGTGGACAGGTCCCAAGTGATTATTAACCCACTAAGATAGGGCTATTGTTGGCACGCATTATTCCTATGATACAAAACAGAGAGGTAGGGTAAGACAAAACTAGTCACCTGAGCATTTTAGAGTAGGTTCTCGGGCCTGGCCTTCTCAGTCCCTCACTCACAGTCACCTCAGCCACACTCACAGAAGCTCTGCTCCCCTCCTCAGGCTGTGGTGTGAACATGAGCTACCTTGTTCTTTTGTAGGTTTGCATGTGGGTGACTCTTAGAATATCTTGACCTGCCCCTGAGGAAAGTCTGCTCTCCTGGGTTTCCTAATCCCTACTCAGCCATGAACCAACCAGACCTTGCTGACGACCCAGATCCCAGCCCCGAGCCCCTGTGCGTAGTGTGTGGCCAAAACCACTCCCCAGAGGAAAACCACTTCTACACATACACAGAAGATGTAGACGACGACCTCGTATGCCACATCTGCCTACAAGCATTGCTAGACCCTCTGGACACTCCGTGTGGACACACCTACTGTACCCTGTGTCTCACCAACTTCCTGGTGGAGAAGGACTTCTGCCCTGTGGATCGAAAGCCTGTGGTTCTGCAGCACTGCAAGAAATCCAACATCTTGGTCAACAAGCTTCTCAACAAGCTGTTGGTCAACTGCCCATTCACAGAGCACTGCTCCGAGGTGCTCCAGCGCTGCAATCTCCAGTATCATTTCCAGACCAGGTAGGAGCCCTTCTCTTTCTTCTTTCCTGGGGCCAGCTAGAAAGACATCCACAAGCGTGCAGCAAGGACTCATTCCCAGTGCCCTGGCACTCTGTAGGGTGCCTGTACTTTGGAACCAGTGAAGAGATCTGTTCCAATACGACACATGCTAGGTGTTTATGGCTGTGAACTAATGTGAGGAAGTGTCACTAAGTAGGACTGAGTCGTGGGCATGCGCTCATGTGTTTATGGTTCGGAAAACTGGTGGTGTGAATGCTAGGGCTTACGTATCAAATACCACCACCAGGTCATGTTTCAAAATGCTCCATGTTCAGCCAGCAGTGTTTTTTGTGGAGGGAGCAGAAGCTTGAAGAGATGGGGCCTCGCTGGAAGAAATAGCTCACCAGGGCCTACCTCTGAGGTCCACGTTTCCTTCTTTTCTCTCTTTTTCCTGGATGTCCTCTTCACCAGGATGAACAGAAATTCTGAAACTATGAACCCAAAGAAATCCTTCCATAAACAAACCATCTCTCTCTTTAATTAATGTAGGCTCTACATTCATCCATTTACTTAATTCTTTTATTAACATACGTTCATCATATAGAGAGTTGGGTTCTATAATAACAAGTTCTTTTCAATAAATCAACTGAATTTTTAAGTGAGAAAATCAGAAAAGCATCACCCTTCATTCTAGTGTGCTTCCTATTGCTGTGATAAGCACCATGACCAAAAGCAGCTTGGGAAGAAAACGGTTTCTTTGGCCTACACATCCCAATCACTGTCCATCACGAGAGGAAGTCGAGGCAGGGATCTGAGGTAGGAGCTGAAGCAGAGGTCATAGAGGAACGACGATTCCTGGCTTACTCAGTTTCCTTTCTTAGAGCATCCAGGACAAGGGTGGTATCACCCCCACTGGGCTGGGCTCTCCTCCCACATCAGTCATTAATCAAGAAAACGTCCCACAGACTTGCCTCCTGACAATCTGATGGAGGCATCTTCTCCACTGAGGTCCTATCTTCCCAGATGACTGTAGGCATGTCGAGGTGACACAAACTCAGCCAGAACACCCTCTGAGTGACTTTCTGTTTCTCTTTTGGCCAAGGTACACACATTGGTGGCAGAAAGGAGATATGCTACCTGCTGCTGGTGACTGGCATCCCCCGCTCTCCCATCTGCTTCTCAGTTTGTCCCTTCTTGCTGTTCTGTGCCTGGGTATTCCTGTGTGGATGGCCTCACTGGTAGCTCTGGGCCTACTCCCCATGAGGAGCTCTTCTCAGTATACTTAAGGTGCTTAATCAACTGTGAACAATAATACCACAGTCATTTTGTAAGAGGAAATCCACAGGCTTGTGTTTACCTTGGTTCCTGTCATGGCCAGGGCAAGAGGAGGTGCAGGTAGCTTTTTTAAAGGTCACATACCTTAGGTCATGAATCTGTGGCTTTATCTTCTGAGACATGAGTTCATTCTCAAACATGAAAGCTTTTCTCATACAAGGCCTGCATGCAATGTTTAGCACATGTTTACCATGCTGGTTAAGCCAGCGAACTCAAGATGTCCATCCAGATGTTTCCAGTGTAGGTTTGCAGTAAATGCTGCCTTCAGACATGGAGACCCACTTCAAGGCTTTCCCCAAAGAGGATGTGGTGGGGAAGGAGCATGTTGGTGACCTTTGCTGATAATATTGTCTTGCTATCAGAGGCATTGTGAAAAGGAAAGTAAGCCCAAGGTCAAAGGTAAAGTAGGTTCTGTACAATTATGCCAAGACCAGTGAGCATGCTGGGTAGGGAATATAGGAGGCCTAAAGAGAAATGGCCCTGGCAGGAATCTGAATGTGTGCCATTGCCATATTTCCATCTTTTTTTTTTCTACTTGGGATGTATTAATTTCCTGTTGCTGCTGTAACAAGTAATCACACACTTTCTGACTTTGCATAACTCAAATTTGTTATCTCAGAGTTGTCTAAAGGGTTAGAAATCCAGTAAATTCAATCCAGCTGGGACTCACCCAACAGACATCATGGGGTGTCTGGGCTGAATTCCTTTGGGGCTGTAAGGGAGGCTCTTGTTTCTCACCCTTTCAGCTTCTAGATGCTTCCTCCTTGAGCATGACCAAGCAGTGATGGGGGATAGCAAGCTGGGGTAGACCCTATGGGGCTACAGGGAAAGGAATCCATACTTAGCTGCCCCAACAGAACTTTCATTCATCCACCTGCCCACGCTACCCCGTGACTAGAACATCTCAAGGAAGCTGGGAAAAGTGTTGGCAGTCACACAATTGGTAATGATGCACACTTGGGAAAGAGCTGTGAGGGAGGAACCCCAGACTGACAGAAATTCAGCTACCTCTTCAAGCTGTGGCTCTCTGGGGAGGAAACCCCCACTTCAAGGAAGCATGGGCCTCAACACCTGCCTTTGCACCTCTCCCTCCACACTAGAGCTGCCTAAGTAGATCGACACCAGCATTTCCCAAAATACATATTAGTCATGAAGTGCTTAATATATGCACAGACACCCTCCATCACCAGCCCCAAGTATTTGTTTGCAAAAACTTAAAAATTCAGAGCTAACCCTGGGCCTGCCTTCTTATCCTTCATAAGCCTTGGCCATTACTGGTCAGTAGACCACCTTTTCTTTCTTTTGAATGGAATATTAAGAAGACCCAGTAGCCATTGTTTTAGGTATCTGTTGAACTGGAAGATTCAGATGACCAGAAGACAAGTGTCTCTTTACCTCAAGGATGTGATGGGACTGACGGTTGAGACCATGGCCCTGTGGATATTCTGAGGAGAGCTTTTGTGAAGACATTTTGATCTTTTTTTTTCTCAATTTTTGACATGACTTTTCATGAAGAGGAAATTGGCCTGGACCTCTATATTGTAGCTAAGGATGACTTTAAAATCTTGATCTTCCTGTCCCCATCTCCTGACCACCATATCCAACAATTTAGCATTGTTGATCATTCTTTTTGTCTCTTTCTTTGGTAGATATACATAGAAACTCTCTTTAAATTGAGAATTGCTGAGCTGAGAATATAGCTCAGTTGGTAGAGCGCTTGACTACCATGCACAAAGCCTTGGGTATGATCTCCAGCGTCGCATCAACCAGGGACAGTGGTGCACATCTGTTATCCAGCACTCGAATGATAGAGGCGGGAGGATCATGAGTTCAAGGTCACTCTTAACTCTATAGGGAGTCCAAGGCTAGTATGGGTGCCTAATGCCCTGTCTCCAATAATATATTCATGGTGCACAGCATCGTGCTTTAACTATCAGTGCATTGTGGAGTGGATTAATGGGGGTGTATTTAGCGTGCACTATGCATACCAAGTTTGTGGTAATGAAAACTCTTAAGTCTACCATGTACGTGGTCCATTGTAAACTGATGATGTCAGAGAGTAGGGCTCGTGAACCTCTCCTGCCTGTGCCACTGAATTTCACATCTTCAATGAATGGCAGACTTGTGTCTGGGGTACAGCTGCATAACATCTGCAAGCAGATGCTGTGTCCTTCAGGATTCCAGCCATCTTCACACGGTGGCCTTCAGTACCTATGCTAGGGAAAGCATTGGTAAAACACACAGGATGAACTGTGGCTTAGAGTTACTGGCCCATTGCTGATACTCAACCTCAGACTAGAGCACTCAGGGAGTTTTGGGAGCTGGGGACCCAGTGTGTGGAATTTGATTGATTCTCTTGATTTCTGCCTTTTTCTATGCCTTTAGATGATGTCACATGTGTCTGCTGAGGGTTCCCAGTTAGGAGGACAGGGCTGGTTGAGTTGGATGGCAGCTTTCTTAACCAAAGTATAATGACAGACGATGTCAGGAGGCTTCAGTAAAGGGCCTGGTTGGGAAGTATCTCTCCATATCTCCTGTTGTTGTGAGTGAATAGAACCAGCCTGATAGCCTTTGCTTCAGAGGAGGACTTAAGTCAATTTGTCATATCTTCACTATATGACAACCTCATTGGCATGTGTGACATTTACCAAGAACCATAATAGCCTAAGTCCTAATGAAAGAGGCTGGGATTTCTGCTTCTGAGGAAACTAATCTTGGAAGACTTAAGAAGAGGTGCCGAAAGCATCCCACTCGGAGTTGCTTCACGGGACAAGCTCTCTGTCTCTCTTACTGTCCTGACGTTTGGTTCTGAGCCTTAGCCTTCAGTGGCTGAGCTGCCTTTCTAGCCCCATGTCTCTTACTCTTTAAAAGTGGTAGGTAATAGAGCGGACCCTACCTAAGCACCTACTGGCAAGGAAAAAGAAATCATCACTCAGTGATTGAAAGAGGCTAGAATGAAAACATGGTTCGATTGGCTCAAGCCCCACCTCACTGCAGGTTCTCAGAAGAGGGTCTTGATTAAGTCTGGCCAATGTCCTGGGACTTTCGTCTTCAAAGTTCTGCCCCAGGCCCTCTGCAGCTCTTGCCTCTATCAGGGACCCTTTTCTGTTGTTTTCAGTACAATACAGACTTAGCTGGCTGTTCACAGTCTAGGCAGGATTTCACTTCAGGAAGAAGGAAGCCAGGGTGTCACTTTGGGACCTGTCTGCTTGGCCATTTCTGGTTGGCTGAATATCCACACTGGTATCCCTTCTTAGAGTGACTTTCTAGAGTTTTGTTGTTTTGACGTAGGGTCTAACCCTGGCTGTCCTGGAACTTGCTTATGTAGGCCAGGCTGGCCTTGAACTCAGTAGAGATCCACCTGTCTCTGCTCTCTAAGAGCTGAGATTAAAGTTATACACCACCGTTATACACCACCGTGCCTCCCATGCCTCCCATTATCGTGACTCTCTAACCCTGAGCCCAACTGGGGGCTCACCTCATCTCTGTTTTGCAAAGAGAAAGGAAAATGAGAAGCAGTGGGGGGTAGCTGGGGGCCTTGCAGGACATAGAGGACAGACAAGGATTGGGGTTAGGGCTGTTTACTCTGAAGGAAGCTGTAGAACAATGCGTGGTTATTCCTAGTGAGAGCCCTGATCCCCAAGGGAGTTATTCTGATTGGGATTACGTCTGGCGGGCAGGAGGACATCACGTGGTGCAGGAATAAGGAGTTGGAAGTTCTCTTTTTTCTCATGGAACACAAAGTCTCAGGTAGCAAGGCTGGGACCCAGATGATGTCACCCTGATGCCATCAGGCGTCAAGACTTCCTTCTGCTTTTCAGTTTAGTGTCCACCCTCAAGCTTGTCACCGAGTGTTCCCAAAATGGCTGCTCGACATAGGATCTCATCAAGATTTCTGGCAGGGAGGGAGCCAAGACTGTTTCCTTTAAAGCCCTTTCCGGAATGTCTCTACCAGTGAGATTTGCTTAAGCTTTATTGGTGTGAATCCAGGGCCACCCATCTGCAAGAGAGTCCAAGTGGGTTACTGTCACAAATAAACATGGGTTCTGTTAGAAGAAAGATTGGATATCTGGTGGGTGGCCACAACGTGACAAGGGAACAACAGGAAGGATGTGTTCATTTTTATGTTATGTTCTCATTCCTTCATCTGTCCATCCTGAAAGGCAAGGAGACCAACGGATGAGCCCCCCTCTATTTTTCCCAGAACACCTACTGAGCTGTCAGCAGCACCCTGCCATGCCATCATTACCAAGTCATGGTGGATACAGCATGCTACGTGTGAGTTAGGGTTTATCCTCTAGGGCATGCGTGTCTAAGAAGAGATCGCACCAGAACTTGCTAAAACCCACATTTAGAAAAAGATGGCGGCATGCCTTCCTTCTCAGTCTAGGAGGGAGGAAAAGAAATGAGACCAGGATAAGCAAGCCACAATCGCTAGTAGTCATCAGAAACTACTGACTGATGCAGGCATAGTTTCGTTGTGCCTCCATAACAAGACTCTGAGGTAAAATGCTGTTATGACTGTTGCTCTCTCAGAGGGGAGGAAGTTCAGAGAGGGTAAGCAGTGTGACTCTGACGCCCAGCATGACACAGAGCTGGGATTCAAATCTCAAGCTGGTCACCTCAGCAGCTAGTACCAACTCCAGCTTCCTCTTTACTGCTGTCCACCAGCTCTGACTCACTCCTGCCTAACAGGATTCCCTGACAGACGATTGAGTTTGGGCCTCAGCAGAATTAGCCTTGAGTATGTCAGGCTCTCTCAGGAGTGCATATGTCTGATCCAGACCATGCAAGTCCAGTGCACGGGCAAAGCTTGGCTCTGTTTAAATGCTCTCAGCCTGCCTTGCCTTGATGCCCAATCCACATGTCAAACTCTCAGACACTATAGAGCTGATTGTAGTTCCCCTGCCTCACCCCTACATAGACACTCCAGGGCTCTTCTTCCTCCTCTCCCTTGCAAGGGCAGCCTGTTAACCGAGAAGTTAACTGTCCCTTTGAGCCTTTTTGACGACTTAGCCCCTTGAGTTGGTGAGATGCGCGAACACTTCTTGAACATGCAGTCTTGGGTGTGTCTCGGCCATCAGAGCTAGGGCACACAATCCCTATCTAATTTTAAGCTGGAAGAAATAATGGGGTCGGGTCCCCACAAGCAAAGATGCGTATTAACTTCATTTCAGTAACTGAGGTTCAGGCACTGTAACAAATGCCAGAGCTCAGTCCAGGGAAGAGCAAGTGTGACTCCCTTCTCGCAGACAGGACCCCGTTTACACAGCTCCGCTGTCTATTTGGGCTCATTAGTATTCGCAAAGGAAACAGCCTGGTCTCCGGGAGAGCCTGTCTTCAGCACACAAGCATCACCTGTGTCAGGATAGTGGGTAAAGCGTCCACTCGGGAGGGGTGGTTCCTTTTCTGCACCTCCCGTGAATCAGCATCACACAGCTGAGAGACTCCGGGCTTGGCTCCCGTGATGCTATTTTGAGCGTCTGTCCGCAGCAGGCTGCAGAACGGCTTTTGATTATTCGCGCATTCACCCGTGTGGAGTGGAGCTGAAATGTACCATGCCCGTGCCCTCTTCCAACAAGGCTTCAATCCTAGCCAGGCTGCTCCTAGCCAGTGATGTAAATGTACCAGCTGCTTCCCAAGAGCCAGTCCGAATCCTGCAGGAGGGGCCCATCCCTCTCCCAAGCAGCAGCCTGCTGCCTTCAGCCTAAGCCCTCTTGCCAACCATGGTGGGTCTCTCCGGTCTCTCATCACTTTATCGGAGACGCCCAGAACTAATCCTCTTACAGGCTCATGATTTATAGTATGCCTTAATCTACAGGCTCCAAGTCAGATTCATTGTTATCTCCTGATTGTGGGGAGATGAACAGATTTGCTTAAACGGGCTCCACTGGGCTGGCAGGAGGTGGTCAGGAGGAAGGCGGCAGACGGCTCGGAAAATGAAGGCGCTGCTGCTGCTGGTCCTGCCCTGGCTGAGTCCAGCTAACTACATTGACAATGTGGGCAACCTGCACTTCCTGTACTCGGAACTGTGAGTCCCTCTCCGTGCCCACAACTCTGTGTGTGTGTGTGTGTGTGTGTGTGTGTGTATGTGTGTGTGTGTGTGTGTGTGTGTGTGTGTGTGTGCTGAATGGATGGAGATAGTTTCTGAGTCACTTTCCCAGCTGGTTTGTTTATTTTGTTTCTGGCAGTAATTCTACATACAGTGCATATGCTTGGATAAAATGCCTCACGGCAGTTGAAGCAGCAAGCTTCGTGCTTTGTGACTTAATAGAAAACATCATTTTAATGGATGTGCTGCTTCTCCAACATGTATCCCCCCACTTCTGTGCTAAAGCTGCTTGGCGTGTGTGTGTGTGTGTGTGTGTGTGTGTGTGTGTGTGTGTGTGTGCACCCACGCATGCGTGCTCGCACACAGTTAGCCTTTTCTTGATAGATGTGACTTCTTTCCCTTTCCATAAAAAGAACTAAGAGAGCAATTAAGACCAGAGCTTGCCAGCAGACGCGTGTATCTTGTATAAGGGATTTCTAATGACTTTACTGCCATCAGACCTGTCAGTAAGAAAGACAATCGTATGCATTTAAAAGTGTTAAGTTTTATTTTTGATCATTTTTAAACATATAGAAAATAAAGAACTGTGCCACCGATGCCTGTATTCCCATCATAACAAGCTCAAGACTACTATTTTAGCAAGCTGCAGGCCATCCAAGGATATGTAACGTCATAGCAGGACCCTGCCTCAAAAATACATGCAAACATACACACACATACACATATAAAGACAAACACATATACATGTATATGTATATCTTTAAAATAGACTTGGATAAATTGTAGCTGTCATAAAATTTCACCCTCAACTATTTCCCAGTGTACTTCTAGAATATAAATATACTTTCCAACATGACAAAGATCTATTTTATGAGAGGAAATGACTTAGGCCCATAACTTTAAGTATTTTTCTGGCTCCTTTGCTGACAGAATTGCAGGCTAGTGTGGCTGGTTTCCACCAGACACAGAAGGTATGTTGCTCAGTTTACAGTATTTACAAAATTCCTCCTTGGTAACCAGACAGGAAACTACAGCAAGAATGATTTTTCTTTTCAGGGATGGGATCTTTCAGTGTAGACCAGGCTGCCCCGGAACTCCCATTCTTCTGCCTCAGTTCCCTAAGTGCTGAAATGTCAGGCGTGTCCTTCCAGGACAGAGAACAAGAGAATCTGATCAGGGTTCGTAGAGCTCTGGTTAGAAACGCTTACCTAAGTTGTGACACCACTCATGGATGTGTGGAGACAGTTGCTTTTGTACTTATTTGGGCTAATCAGTCTGTCAAGGGCAGTAGCTACTCAGTACATGCTTGACAAACAGAACAAGACGCATGAAGGCAAGTCATTTATTTTACAGATGCTGCCCTCCGGGAGTGTCTGGTCTACTTAACTGAAAAGTAACGCAAGTTCACCTGAGACCAGAAGGCTCGAAGAGAAAGTGTGTGGCCTTATCTTCAGTTGTGAGGGCCTCTGGGGAGGTTATGACATTGCAAAAGCCTCTCTTGAAACTGTAGGGTGGCAGAGATCCCCTCCCCCTCCAGACAGTGGCTGAGGTTGGGGTCCCTGGAATCCAGGGCCACATTGATCTTTCCTGCACCCTTGGCAGTCACTTCCTTAGTTTCCCATGACTGCTGGCAGGAATGTCCACAAGCTGGGCATCTGGATTCTTATTTCTTCACTGTTTTGAAGTACGCATCCTTGAAATCAGGATGTAAGTCCACACCCACTGTCAAGCTGTGGGGAAATCCTTCCCCATAGTCCTGCGTCTGCTGTCCCTAAGCATTTTTTCCTTCAGCTCTGTGGCTCTGGTCTCCTTGTCTGCATAAGACCCTCTCCTCTGCATCTGGTCCAACTCTGCTTGTGTCTCTTTCCCTCTTCCTCCTCCTCCTTTTTTAAAAAACTTTCCTGCAGTACTGGGTACCACACTGGGACCTGGACCATGCTAGGAAGCCACAGAGCAGCTTCCCAGCCTCCCTCCCCCTCCTCTCACAAGGATACTGCCACCATGCTCAGACCCAGTTGGATAGTCAGCATGGCCATACCTTGAGACCCTTAGCCTAGTTTAAATTTCCACCCTAAGGCATTTCATCTAAATAGGGTCACGCTCACAATCCTGAGTGGAGTTTTCTTTGGGTGTCACCCTTTGGCCTACTTTAGCTGCTACAGAAGAGCCCCTCCATTTAGCCACTCTCCGTCTTGTTAAAGGAAGGCTTTTGATTTTAGTGTAAAAATATTCTGCCTGTAAGTGTATGAGCCCTGAGGCAAAGTCTCTCAAGTGCTCTGAGTGGACATAGAGGGTCACTCTGAAGCTCCCCAGAAAGTGTGTCTACACTACAGAATGTCTAGGATGGATAGCTTTTCTAAAGGCATTTTGGTCAAAACTTGTTAGAAGTTTCCAGTTACTGAGGAGGCAAGAACTGTCCACCTCTGGTTTTCAGAGAACTTTTGGGCGTGAGCTGGACCTTGAAGTATAAGCAGGAATTAGGCTCAATCAGGGTCCAGAGAGCAGTTCCAAATAGCAAGTAGCCGCGGTTATTATCAAACCTTGGTTATTGCAAAACTTTGACAATTTAATTCCAAACCATGAGGGGAGGTGCTCAGTGTTTAATACCCCAGAACAGAGGCAGCGGGGGTGACTATGTGTCCTTGAGATGAAGAAGTTTTATCTCCTCTCTATCATGGGCACCCAGACCTCAGAGACGGAACCATGGGGGTTTGCTGGCTTCCCTTCCCTCTCATCTAGGCTTTATTACCTAATGACATTCAAACTTAATTTAAAACTAATTTAATCCCACCCAGCAGATTACTTATGTACGTTCAGTTTGACCGCCAAGGGCCGAGAGTTTCTGACTGGCAGCTAGGTCCTTCTTGAAGCACAACCACAGTCACTTGTTGCCTTGGCTTACAGGTGAGGGAACCCAGCAGAAGAATCCCAAAACCAAGGTAGTGGGTGCCAACCTGTAATTGGAGACAGGGAACCTGGGGCACTCTCAGAGTGTGTACTGTGGAAACGAGTACTGAGGGCTGGAGATGTAGGGCTGTGAGGGGGCATTTGCTGTATGTGGAAAGGAGGCATGTAGAGACATGTATGCACACAAGGGCCCGAGAACAGATGGGCTCTCAGGACCCTAGAGTGCATTTTAAAGTTCATGATTCTCTGCTTTAACTCAACCCTAATAAGACTTGCCCTTTTTGGGGTGGAGGTACCATTTTCCTTCTTGAGTTGTCCAGATAGCCCTTGTGGGCCACCATCTTCGTTTCTGTAGGCAGCAAGCTTTCTCGGGTGATTCTGTGGCACCCTTTGTAGCCCTTCGTCCTGGCTAGGAGCCACCAGCTCCTGACTTTTCTGGTGGAAGCCATCTCTCTGCTCTGTGTGTCTGTGACCTCCTCTCTGGGCATCACTGAGGACTAGAGTTCTACTCACCAGGTTGTGGTTGAGGGAGACTGATGAACGTCCCCATGCCCACCTTCTGAAAAACTGGACCGAAACTGAATGGGGTGGTTTCCCTGTCTTGGCCCATCCATTATCAAGACACGCTGCAATAAAGATTTACGAACAAGTTGTAAATTGGTCACAATAACCCAAGCTAGGCTCCCGTCAGATGTTCCAGAGCACGGCTCTGAACTTGCAGAACTGAAGTAGACATCGCCTGCTCACCTACTGTGGCATTCATAGCAATTCTTTGGTTTAGCAAGAACCCCAGGGAAGAACATTGATGCTTGGGGTACAGCATGCATCTCATCGCCCACAGCAAAGACTTAAGAAAATGCACTGAAAATTGAAAGGCTTCTTCTACCTTCAAAGTTCCTTCTCAACGCACGTTAACTCTCCACTGTGGGGAGTTCTCAGGGGGGCAGTTCAGCATGGCTACTAGAACACATGTCCATGAAATAAATGGTACTGCTTAGCCCTGCAAGCCTCTCGGGGAGCCAAAGAGCACCATCTCTCCCTACCTTGGAGTCAGATAAATATGTTTTATTTGTAAGGAGAGTCACTATTCAATGTACCCATTTCCATGTAGAGAAAGAAGTTATGCTCTAGTCCCCTGTGAGATTCTGGTTGTTCTACAAGAGAGTGGCCCTGATCCACCAGAACTGTACACTAGAGAAGTTGAGTTACTCTAAATTTGCTGCTCCAGTCATTTAGGGTTGTGGAGGGGCAAGGCCTCCTGGAGAAAGTGCTGAGAGCAGCAAGAGAGGTGGGAGCGCTGTGTGCGTCCTTGAAAACTGGCTCCAGTCCAGAAGTCAAGGACACAGGGACGCAGCTTGCCCACCAAGTGTCTTAGGACCAAGGACACTAAACACCCACCAGCTCCCCAGAAGAACTTTCTCAAGGCAATCTGCCAAGCACACTTCTGACAAGTCACACTGACTTTCTTCTGCACAAGAGACGTTACTTTGGGGCTCATGAGCCAAAGAGCTGTCAGTCAAATACAGTTGGGCATTCTGGGCTTGGAAATGAGAAAACTGCTTGCCTTAGTTTTGTCTGTCGCTCACTAGGTGGTCTATCTACTGGCTTTCCCTTTTCTAGGTCAAGGTCTTACAGCAGTAATCACTGTGTTTCTTTTTCCTCCCTTGCTGACATCAGCTGTTGGTCTGTGGACTATAGAGAGCAGGGAAGCATCCTCTTCAGAGCTTTGTGTGAATAGAGATCCATCTGACTGTATGTAGATTACCGCAGTTGGATTCTGCTGTTGGATGTAGGAGGAAAATAAGGGACAAGAGGAATGACTTCAGCATCCTTCTCTTCCTCATTGCCACTGTGTTACTGGCTCCTAACACATTTGAAGTCTACACTAACTGGCTTGGCTTTATGAATTTGCTAGCAAATATTGTCCAAACTGAATTTCAAAAATTTGTTTCTTTTTCACAGATCTTGAAAGGGGAGGGGGGAAAAGTTATCTGGATTTTTCTTGCCACATGTTTTGAGGTCGGCCGAGGTCAAGTTTTGATGGAACCCAAATGGAAAGAGATAAAGTTTACAGATAAAATAGGATCTGAGGTGGGGGCAATCATATTCCAACAAGGGGAAAGATCAATTTTGATGGAACCAAGGCCTCCCACGTTAGGCAAGTGTCCCTCCACTGCACTCTGTGCCCAGCCTTCCACAAATTCTTTCCCATTTGTTAAACTTTAGCCTCACAGATTTGGACGGAAGTGGAAGCTGTATGTTTCTGGTCCATCTACACTAGGCTCATTGAAGGCTTCTTTGTACTGATTCTTTGATGTCCACAGAGCATGGCGACCTTGGTCCATGGTTTGATTGATTTATTTTTTTCTCCTTGGTAATCCACAAGTTCTCTTTTGTGAGTAGTGAAGCAATTCTGTTTCGTAATTCTTCACCGTCTGGTATAAAATGCTCTTCTTGAAAAACCTCTACTCCATCCAATCCCAGCAGTTTCAAGATTCTACTCAAGACTGGGCCAACTGTGCTCATCTTTCTAGTCACGAGGCTTTGTCAAGCGAAGTTAGGACAGCTTTAATAGTCCTATCGGTTCCGGTTTGCTTCATATTTTTTTCTATCTTTGTTTTAACTTGCTATGGTGGAAAATTTTGGACAAGAAAAGGAGAGAAGAGAATAAAGAACCTCTGGGTCTCTCATATCCATCTTCCTCAGTCCGTGGTCAGATCTCTTTCATCTCTATGCCCTTAAATTGTTGGCAGCAAATCTTAGACATGATTCTCATTTTTAATCTGTAAATATTTCAGCACGTCATCTTTAAAGATGGTTTTTGTTTTGTTTTGTACTTTTGTTGTTGCTGGTTTTATTTTCTAAGAGAAAATATCACTATGTAGCCCAGGCTGGCCTTGGACTCGGGCTCCTCCTACCTCACCTCCCTAGTTCTTGGGTTGTGGCCCTGTGCTACCACTCCCAAGAAAAGGGTCAACTGGGAAGAAATGTGTCCACAACATACTGATATTACACACCAGACAAGTACCTGGGATTCCTTCACAATCAAACAGCCAGCAGGTTTTCAATTCTCCTTACCATTGCATTGTATTTCTTATGACTATCTGTTTGCAACTTGTTACCATATTTGTCTTTTACTCTTTTTCCTCCTCCCCCCTCTCCTTCTCATTCACACTGCGTGGATGGGGAAGTGTTGTTAAAGCGAATTTAGAGAAACATAGCTTTGATAAAGTACAGATGCCAGACTAATCTAGATTGTGAGTTGCCATCCAAGCAGAAGAAATCTTAAGGAAAGACCCAAAGCATTGCGTGCTAAAGTCTTTATGAATCTACCTGCCATTTTATCTGAGTTCGACTTGTTGGTGACAAAGTCACCCAAGATATTTAGAGAGACCTTAAAGGGCACAAAGACAGAAGTGCCTTCCACCCAGGATAACAGTTTCCTAACTTTTAAATCATGGGCTTATATCAGGAAAGAATATATTCATATGCCTGTCGCGTATAGTTATCTCTATACGGAGCTATGTATAGCTTCATGGACATATGCATATATTTCCATATTTACCATCACAGATATATATTTATATAACTAGTAATACAGATAATCTGTACATAGTTAATATGTATCATCATGCTATAGGAGTCTATAAGCTTTGCACATCTCCTACATTAATAAATACATTATTGAACGTGGGGAAAAACCATTTTAAAAGGCCAAAGAAGTTGCTAGGGTTTTAGTGCAGCCTCCCCTCACCCTGCTCCCAGTTCCTCACTCACACTTTGGTGACTGCTCCTTGAGAAAGAAGTTCTCTGGACTCCTTGGCATAAGAACACAACACCCTCAAGTTAACAGAGGACAGTTTCTCCCTGACAATCTGGGGTGGGTCTTGGAAGGAGCAGGCAGGAAATGGCCCGATTTTGCAGGCCAAATAAAACTTCCAGACTAAACCAGCAGACATCCTTTCTTTTTGGTCATTGTCCCTTTTTGTTGAAAGGAAAAGGACTGTCTTCTATGTGCTCAATGGCCTCTCTCCCCTGGAGCCCTCCGTGGTCCATACTGCTTCAGAGACATCCAAAGTGGCTGTGGCTGAGCCAGCTGTGCTGAGACTGAAATGTATTTAAGCAAGCAAGAAAGGGATAAGACCGCTAAGCTCAGCTGGGCTCTTGTACCTTGTACCAAGAACCCTGAGCCACGGCCAGTCTCGGTATTCCCGCTCTGGGCATAGGAAACTCCTCCCGACTCCAGCTTTCTTATTCTCCTGCATCCTTTCAGAGAGGTGGGCTTGGCGGTTCCTTCAGGCCCATTTCTCCTGTTTCACGCTTGCTTATTTTCCTTGGGCACCCTTCCCAAGCCTCTCCTGTCACTAAGTAATTCTACCCAAACAATGAGAAAGGAAGAAGCCATACTTCAAGACAGGGAGAGTCTGTTCATCACCCGGACATTGTAACCAAGTGGTCCTAATGAGAAGAGGCAAGGGAGACAGACAGTTTGATGAATGGGTGCCAGAAATACTCTTTGGGAAATTTGGGGCAAGTTACTTAGCCTCTCTCAGCTTTTCTCACAAAGAGAGGGAGGTAACAACACCTACCTCACAGGTTGTTGCGAGCACTGAATAAAACATGAAGTATTGAATACAGGGCCTGGTACAGAGGAAGGAAGCGCTTATGCTGTGGATTTTGAAAGCCCAAACCATACAACCCTAAGACATCTAAATACCTCTGAAACAGACAAAGAAAAGTGGCCCTTGACGTAAAATAACAGCACATTTCACAAATAACAAAGTCTCGGATTTGGTGACACTTGGAACGCAGCCTTGTCCCTATTGAGCATGGGTAAACAGAGATCAGAGGAGAGGGATTGGTGACAAGGCCCCTCCTTCCCTGCTTTACTAGAGAGGCGTGACTTCTGGAGCTGAGACAGGGTGACATATTTAGAGATGCCTGGGCTGTTTGTCAGCTTGCCTAGCTGCTCTGTTGTGGATCCTGGACCACACCTCTCCCTTCCTCCTCAGGAGTCACTCCTCAGCTACTCAGTTTCCTTCTGGTTACCTAGACACTACAGCATCTGCTTCCTCATCCCCATCCATCTGCCCCTTCCTCAATTAGAAGACAATGACTCAAGCCAGCGCATTCCTTGTCTGGTGGAGTCTAGTGACACCTATGGCCCAGCACTGTAGCTATTTAGAGCCTCCGGGGATCTTGGAAGCAACTCAACAACGTGTTTTCTAAATAGAGAAACTGAGGCATCATAGTTTACCCAGATGACTCAGTCCTCTCAGCAGCAGGCTATGTGGCCCCGAAGAAGTCAGGACATTTCGCTGCATACGATGCATTTGTTATTGTATGACATACATCCTCGGGAGCAATAAAATGAGTTGTTAGCATTTTTCAGCTAACAACTTTGGGCAACATCACACCACAGGTGTGACACACATAACCCATGACAAACTTGAGTCGGACTTCCTGGGCATGCTCCGAAAATGGCATCATGGGAATTCCCTGTCCAATTCTGTACAAATACAACCTGGGGCCATTCGATGGCCTGTTAAAGTGATGTTGAATCTGTGGGGTTGAAGGCTACATTCCGAGGTCTTTACAGGACCCTAAGGCTCTCATATTCAGCAAACTACAAGCGGCAGTTTGCCGCCCTTTGGTGGCCTCTTTGGCGGTGTACACTGCTAAGGTACCTGTGTCCTGAGAACTAACTGTCATCCCCGCTCTTATAAACAACCTTGATGAAACTCACGGGGACACGCATGCACGCTCGCACGCACGCATGGACAAATCCAGACACGAAAGGAGAAATGGCTGCTTTGGAAGAAGGAGGTTAGCAGGACTTAGAGGGGGACAAGAGAGCATAACTAATGGGGCGGAAATTACAATCTAAATATATTATGGCTGTGTATGAAAATGTCCTAGTGAAACTCATTTTTAATATAAGTGCTATGCACGAATATAAAGCTCTTTGAGAAGGCAAAGAAGAAAGTGTGGCCTCTGACGCCACTTAGACCTGAATTCACACACCGACTGGGCCTTAACAGCCACGTCACCTTCAGCAGATTATTGAGCCCCAAGCCTCTCATCGTTATAGCGCTTGCCCCCTGGGATCAAGACTCAGAGTGCACACACACGAAGGACTTGCTCACCCGCAGCCCTGTGACTGTGTGTAAACATTAGCAGGCTCACCTGACCTGTGAAGCAAGGGCAGAGGGCTCTCCGCAGCAAAGGCTGTCCTGAGCTTTAGGAAGACTCCTCTGTAGGGACTCCAGCAGATGATCCCCCCCAGTACCCTTCATCCCCCTTGGTTGCCATGAAAATAGCATGGCTAGCACATGTCTTCAAGTTCATGTTACTTCAGGCCTGTAATTCACACCAGTCCAAGCCGGGTTGAAGGATGAGGATGGATTCTGATGAGGGGCTTTCTGGATTAATGTTCTCCGGGTGGAACATGGAGATAGTTCCTCTGGCCTGTCAAAGTGATGAGGAAGATGAGTTCTTATAGTTGAAATGGTCAAGAGAGCAGCTTCGAGATGCTCTGTCACAGGTGGCAGGGATAGGGACGCCGCTCTGTGCTGTCTGTCACTTGTAACAACCTAAGGAGTGTCCCTCCCATTTAGGAAAATATCAAGGCAGTTCCTTAACTTCACAGGGAAAAGAAATTTCAGGATCGTGCATTAAAGCAGAGTCAGACGTTTGTTAAAGGGAATTTTAACACAGCTTTAAGCAGCAAGGGATCACAGTGAGGCACTTATGGAAAGAATAAGGCAGCTCTATGTGGGTAGGTGACTCACGAGAGTCACACTTTCATGTCACATAAGGTGAGTTCTGAGGTGATTTGTCTCCAAAGGATCACTGTGGAATTTAAACAAAATTTAAAAACTGGTTTCAAGGTGCATGGAACAGGGTGTGTGTGTGTGTGTGTGTGTGTGTGTGTGTGTGTGTGTGTGTGTGTATGTGATCTTAACCAGTCTTTTTTGTGAGATTCCCAGAAAACTCAGGTCATATATGCTTGGGGCATGCATCTGGTTTTGTCTCCGTTTTAATGTTACTATTTAAAAGTGTCTCTATATAAAATTAACATTGTTGGACTTCCTGCTTAGAAGGGAAGGTGCCTGGGACTCAGACACCCGGGCACTAGTCAGCTCTGAGGTGGGACAGGGTCCCAGTGGAAGAGCATCCTGAGACAAAGGAGCCCAGGAACCTCAGAGCTCTGAGAGGAAATCTCCTCAACAGAGAACATGCAGCTCCCAGGGGAGGGGCTCCCCAGCCCAGCTCAGGCGCTCAGGAGCCTCAGCCCTGCTCCATTTCTCCCTTCTTCCTGCCCTCTCTTCATTGCTTCTGCACTTCTTCCCATGAGAGAGTCATACCAGGTAGCAAACTGCCTCTCCTCCCTGAGTGGACTGCAGAGAACTGAGCAGACACAGCTTTTATATAGGCGGGGGCAGAGCAGGGGCGGGGGCAGAGCAGGGGCGGGGGCAGAGCAGAGCAGGGGCGGGGGCAGAGCAGAGCAGGGGTGGGGGCAGAGCAGGGGCGGGGGCAGAGCAGGGGCGGGGCTTTCTAGGGCCAAGATTTTCAAAGTGAGGATTGGTGGGATTTCAAGTCCTGGGCTTGAGGGGAGCTCAGCGATTGGTAGGTTTTCCTGTTTAGACTTTTCACCCCAAATTAGCATAATCTGGGAAGGGCCCTATTGAGGGGCTGGAGATGACTTCAGTGACAGTTACTGGAAATGGCATTATGACAGTTACGGAAGTCTGGAGGAGGGGCCTGGCCACTTTCCTGCCTTGAGGGTTTACACAGGGCATCCAGGGCAGGGAGTGCCTTCTGTGAGCGGTGAATAGCCAACACCTCTATATGCTGAGGTTCTTGATTCTTAGCTAGCAAAAGACTTCTCTAAAATGATTCCTTTCTCTTCCCATGCTCCCTCAAAAATTTCCATGTCTTTTCATCATGCCTTAGTCCCAGTGACATTCATTAAAGTGGTCAGCCACAAACATTTTTGGGTTTATGAGCTCATTGATGATAGATTAACGAGGATCAACCTCTATTGAACATGTGTTGGAATCATCCCTCACTCTTAGAAGATGTCACCACAGTTTTTGTGGCAAGTACATCTGGTAGGGCTAGATGTGAGGACCTTAGTTCAAGCCCCAGCACCCACGTGAGAAACTGGGCTTCCTTGCATTTACTTCTATAAACTGGTTCTGGAAAGGCAGAGACAGGAGGACCCCTGGCACTTTTGTGGACAGCCAGTTTAGCCTAATTCGTTAGCCAGTTAACAGCAAGAGACCATTTCAAAATTCAAGGTAAAAGGCTCCTGAGAAACATGTGAGGTCTCTATACATGTGCCTGCATATGTGTGTGCACATGTGTGTGCATGCGCGCGCGTGTGTGTGTGTGTGTGTGCATGCATGCCAGGATAGAGGTCTATCTTCCCTGTGACACAAACCTTGATGATAACTGTGTAGCTCTCTAGAATGAACACTCACATTAAACTGAAGCTTGGCAGAGAGGCTCTGCCATGTTTTAGGGACATGTCCTTGGATGATCTGTGATGACTATTGTACTGGTGAGAGTTGTGAGGACCCAGAGGTGGCATGAAGCCTCACTGCCTACATGTGGGCATCATCCTTGGGTACCAGCTGTTTGTGTCTCCATCCTTACTACATTGTAAGCCAACTCCTTCTTTCACTCCCTGAGGATTTTTTTTTTTTTTTGGTTCTTTTTTTCGGAGCTGGGGACCGAACCCAGGGCCTTGCGCTTCCTAGGTAAGCGCTCTACCACTGAGCTAAATCCCCAGCCGCTTATTTATTTATTTTTTTTAGAAAAGCACATCAGTGTTGGTATCTTCTGACTCGAGGCTCTTCCTGACAAGTCTTCCCTGATGTCTTTGGGTTCCACTCATCGGGGAACCAGAATTCCTCTAGACATCACAGAAGGATTCTGAACTCAGTGAGAGACGCTGACTCCCCCCAGTGAAGGGTCTCTAGACACTCACCATCTGCTTTGGAATCTTGAGAAATGATGTCTAGGGCTTAAAAATAGGTCTGGAGAGGTGAGGGAAAACAGTGTGTTCTTCCAAATCAGACAGTGCCTCTTAGATCACAAGATAACCGGAGATGTGGTTTGTTTGTTTATGTTTTTGTTCCCCCCCCCCCCCCCCCCCGTCTTTCATTCAGTCGCTCGATGTCACATAAAGAAAGCCCGAGGGTGACTGACCGATTTCCAGATGGCTCGTCAGAACAGTCTCTCTCACACCTCTTTCTTCCCTGGAGAGGTCGGCAGCGTTAGACCGAGGAGTCCAATTCATTTCCCTTCGCACTCTCTAGCACTTGAGGTTGATTTCTTTAACATCTGCTAGACATTCAGCAAGGACAGGAGTGTTTATCAATTAAAAAGCGGGCTTTTCTTAGCTAGTGGATGTAAAGGAATGTTCTAGAAAACAAATCAACAAGTTGCTTCCTATTGCTTTTCTCAGAAATTCTGGGTCTGTTTGTTGTTGAATGTTTTCTAAGTGTTCTTTTCCAACCTAAGCACCACCCCCAACCCTTATAGATGAATACAGAGTCTGCACTTGGTAAAAAGGAGTCACTCACTCCGAGGAAGAGGACGATTTAGTAATAAGTATTATTAAGTACTTGTGAACCATCAGGCCTGCTCTGGACTCTGGGGATTACTCAGTAATAAAGACCAAGCACACAGAACATTGGGAAAAGAAAGTCCTTTCCTCAAGGAGACGTTGGGGGAAAAAAGGAATATTCGAGCAGATGCTAGAAGGAAGAAGAGGGATCAGAAGCAACATCTACCGTCAAGAGGAATGGACGGACACACAGTTGGGTCTTCTGGACAACCAGATTCCTAAGTCCACATCTATAAAGTATGTACGTAAGCACGCAAGATGACTCCAGCATCCCACGTTCCCACGAGTAAGAGCAAGCGGTGCCAAGGGTGGTCCCGAGTGTTGGTCCCTTCCACTTCTCCTTGTTTTCACCTTTGCTGGATCATTCTCCAAGGAGATGAGAGGAGCATGGTGTTTTCCCTTGGCTAAGCATCCTTCTGGGGTCACGCGCTCTAAACACCGATTTTGACAGAGTCATGGATGCTGAAGCCTGTCTTCCGTCTCGTCCGTCTCGTACCTGCTTGGTGGGAGTTCATGGCTAGCACTCTCCTTTCCAAATGGCACTGCTTTCAATTTCCCCCAGCCCGGTCATATCTATTTCTAGCGCGTTCTCTTGGCTCACACCTTGTCCAAATGTAGCCAAGTTTCCCCCCCCTCTGCCTCCCTTTCCAGTCTTTGGGGGAATTCCCCACCTGAGTATCATCCATAAATTTTCTAACACCCAAGGATCATCCACCTTTTGGGTTATATCTGCGTGATGGCAGGTTGCAGAAACCTCAGGACAGCTAGGCAGCTCAATACTGTATTTGTGATTCCATAATTTTCATCTGCCCCCTCCCCCAATGCTGAATCTTCAGACTGATGATGATGGTGAACTCTCTCCTGAGACGCTCCCTCCCTACCCTTGTAGTCTTAATAACACCCAGCACAGCACTGAAATCTTCACGACACTCCCCTAGACATTTCAGTGAACCAGTGACCTGTAGCTTTTTCTCCGTTTATTCATCCTTGGTGTTTTTTAACTTTTGAAATTTTACTTCCCTAACGTTGTCCCCCCAATTTTTAAACCCACCACGACATACATCAGTCTCCGTTTGTTTTTTTTTTAAACTACTCTTCCCTTTTGTTTCTTTCTGTATCAATAGCATATGTTGTTGGGCCTTTTTCCAGTTGTCTGACATCCCCTAGAGTGCAAGGTAATTTTTCAGAAATAATTATTCATTTTTACTACACCATTGTTCGGTAAGTGTATTAGTTAAATTCCTGCATTCCCTGGGGGCACTGTGTCATCTGGTCCAGCTGATTTATGTGTCCTCATACTTGCCAAATATTTCTTTACCTAGGGTTTAGTCCAAACTTATCTAAATGGTTTCCTAAGTCTCCCTGATTTCTCTTATGTGTACTTCTAAGGAGTTTATTTTGGGGGGAAGGAGCAGGGAGAAATAAATTTTCATTTCAGTATTTGTCCCTTTTACTTGTAAATTGTTGTCCTCTCAAGCTGCTTGACCTAATTTGTTTCTGACTTGAGTGAGCTTACCAATTTTTTGAGCTATTCCTAAAGTGATGCTTTTTCTCTACCCTTGGTTTTGTTTTCTTTTGGGGGGGTTGTTTGTTTGTTTGTTTGTTTTGTTTTGTTTTTTTGTTTTCTTTTTCTCTGCAGAGCTTCATTGATGCAGGCCACGGTCCTGGCTTCTTGCTCCCCTTACCTCTAGTTTGCCAAAACATTTGGTGATGCTAACAGCTTCTGACACATGACTGGAGAGGTGCCTGCTTTTTGCACTTGATATAAACACTTCAAAAACCAGAATGAAACTAGAAACATGAGCTATAAATTTCTTTTTGCAAAGAAACGGCAATGGAATTTGCTGATCAGATCTGCTTCACAGAAACTACTAAGTCTCTCAAAGCAAACCATTCCACCAGGGGGATAGCTTGGCACTCATGTTTACCCTTCCTCACAGAAGTAACTATTCAACCCAACCTTGGTTTTGAGGGGTTTTTTTGTTTGTTTGTTTTTAACATGGCCTGACCAAGTCAGCATGGATTTAGAGAGCACTTTGCTGAACTTGACCCAGTTGCTAATGGTGCACTAACGGGCTTGATGCCTCCACGCCCCCCCCCCACCAGGGAATCCTGAAATCATAGAACATACTCTTGACGTTTATTTTTAGAATCAAGTCCAATGCTCTTACTTTACTCAAGACAAATGTTTGACCCCATCACACGAGGACACTCCAGTCTGTAGCTGCTCCTCCCAGGGACCCCTCCCGTAGTCAGCTTCGTTTACAGGGCAGTAACTCATAAGCCTAACGGGCTGCTCTGAAAAGGCGGGTTAGGTGGAGTGGCCCTTGACTTAGGGTTTGGTGTGGGTGTGTGTCTAGATGAGAGTTCATCGTCACTAATCATTAACAAGAATAGAGCATTCAGTACTTGGTTTTACTTTATTTAAATAGCCTTTGATTTAGTGTTACTGCCCTGAGTAAAAGTTGTTGGAGCAAAGGAAAGTTCTACATGTCTGTCTCTAACTATGAGGCCAAGGTAACTTGTACAGCAAGTGTCTCATACAGGGACAGGAAAACTTAAATACTCATTACAGTCGGTCATGAAGGAGGAGAAGAGGGGCCTTGCTGTGCTGGGCACCCTAGCCAACAGTTGATGCCAACAGTTCTGGGATGTGTGTGTGTGTGTGTGCGTGCGCACGAGCTTGGAATATATCAGAACAGAGGTTAAACTCGAATTAGAGCTGAATTACTTCCTGCAGATAAAGGATTACTCAGGAATTGTCCTCATGTAAGTAAAGAAGAGATTTCAGAGTTCTAAAACCTTAGTTTTCAAAGTCTTAAAAATAATATGCATAAGCGAATCACTTGAAAGGAAGACCTTAGAGAACATCTGAGCCATTTATCACCCATAGATAATTCAATGAGCAAATACCTATAAACTCCTCTATTCTTTTTTATTGAAAAATGCTTTTAAAAAAAAAAAACCTTCATACTTGTCAAAGACTAGAAGCCTAGAAAACATTGTGGCAATCGGCTGGGAAGGGGACATTTGCCTAGTTCAGGTCACACAACCTCCGGCATTAGGTGGCTTCATTTGTCAGGAGCCCGTGTCGGTTTGTTGGTACCCAGTGGAACCCTTGATTGGTGTGTTTGCCGTAAATCACCATCTCTCCTTTGATGTAGCATTTGACTGCGTGCTGACCAGATTGTAATCGGGGAATCTAACTTACTAAAGAAAAAACAAAAAACAAACCTTAAAGCTTATTATGCCCTTGGACCTCCCCATGCTTTCGATGGGACCAGGTTGATTTAGTCTCCTTCCTGGACCTGTTTCAACCAGTCAGATCTCCTGGACTTGGCCCGTAAGACTGTCTGTACTTGAATACTAATCGGCTGTTTGGCTCACTCCTCCTGATTACTTCCAGAAGTTACAGCACACGTTGTCCCTGTTCAGGGTCTTCAATGACCTTTTCTTCCCTCCCACTCCACTCCAAAAGGGCTCTTGTCCCAAAGTGTTCTTGTTTCGCCTTTCCCGACCGTCGAAAGAATGCGATTGGACATTAATGGCTGCTGCGTTTGAATCTTTGTGTGGTGTCCCCAGTGAGCTGAACACCTGTGCATCTGCAGGCTCATTCAATCATAGCCTTTGGGTCACAGATTCATCAAGGGAGACCAGGACGGCGTGAGGGGAAGAGGTTTTAACCAAACCACCACATACCATGTCGTTGTCTGGAGCCTCTGACAGAACAGGGTAATTGACTCTGATTTTTATTAAATGTAGAGCTAACTCAAGATTAATTGGACCTGAAGTGCAGCTAAGTGTTTGTTTTTACAGAGATGAACCCTGATTCATTCAGAAGAGTGAGGGGGTCACTTGCCCCAGTTGCATCGTGTCTGCCTCCTCCCTGACTTCTCTTGGAGTCTGTGAAGCCTGAACATGGCAGGTTTCCGTGAGGAAAACTGTAGCAAAAGTCTCTGCCAGAGTAGTGTGTGTGTGTGTGTGTGTGTGTGTGTGTGTGTGTGTGTGTGTGCAAACCTGGCCCTCAGACTTGCCAAAGAGGTCCCACCGAGCAGAGGGCTCTCCTGGCCAGCCTAGTAGAAGAGACACTACCCATCCCCAGGAACTGTCCCTCTGCCCTGCCTAGTGTGTGACATGTGTTCCCTTCCTGTCTTCTGGGTGCTTTGCTTGGGAATGATTTTTAGTGTTTTTGTTATTGTCAGTCTTATAAAAATAAGATGTTAGCATTTAGCCAGTGGCAGACGGAATTGTTGTATACATTTCTTTATGTACTTTGGTCTTCTTTTTTTTTTTTTCTTTTTTTTTTTTTTTTTCGGAGCTGGGGACCGAACCCAGGGCCTTGCGCTTCCTAGGTAAGCGCTCTACCACTGAGCTAAATCCCCAGCCTACTTTGGTCTTCTATTTCATTTTCAACACGAGACGGATTAAAAAAAAAAAGCAGGTATTGTCAGTAGGCGAACTGCCCAGCCTTAGGACAATAGGTCCTTGTCAGGGTTGCATGGAACCAGTTTATCCCGGTCCCAGCCTTTCTATACTACCTGTTAGAAAGACATAGTTGAGGGAGAAGATCGGGTATTTATCAAGGAGCAGTGATAGGCAATGAAATTTATATTCTCTGTTGCCAATCATGCCCGTTCCTTTTCCTGGCTGGATTACAGGGTATGGTGGATTGGTTCTGGTGGAACTTAGGGTGTAGATCAGAGACAGGTAGAGAGATAGATGGGGTGGGGGGTGCTCAGAGCTGACCACTGAGCTGCCCATCTGGAGCCTCATGAGTCTGGCCCAAGGGCCCAATGATTAATACACAATTAGGCTAGCGTAAGCGGAGGGATGGAAGGAAAGAATGCTAAAAAAAAAAAAAACAAAACACAAAAAAACCAAACATATATAGCAAGCCAGCCCACTCTGCAATTGCTTAAGATAAAAGGACTAATAATACCAATGTTTCTGAAGCTGTGTTCTGGGTTCATTGAGCGAAGCACAGTAGCCCCTCCCTCCCTCCCTCCCTCCCTCCCCCTCAGATGGCAGGAGCCAGTCGGATTAAAAACTGCTAGACCCAAGGCAATCTCATACTTGGGCATCCAGGGTGCTGTTTGGAATCACAGGAATGTTGATAATTACTCTGTAGTTCATCTGAGATTTAACTCCATGCCTCAGTGTTCTAGTGCTCTGAAGAGACACCACGACCATGGCAGCCGTTGTAAAGGAAAGGATTTAATGGAGCTGGCATACGGTTTTATAGGTTAAGTCCGTCATCATCATGGTGGGAAGCACGCAGCTTGCAGGCAGACGTGGAAGGGAAGGAGCTGAGGGTTCTGAATCGGGATCCACAGGTAGCAGAAGAGAGAGCCCCTGGGCCTGGTTTGTGCTTCTGAAAACCTCAAAGTGACCCCAGTGACACACTTCCTCCAACAAGGCCACCCTTCCCTATCCTTTCAAATAGAGCCACTTCCTGGTGACCAAATATTCAGATCTGTGAGCCCAGGGGGGCCATGCTCCTTCAGAACACCGCACTCCATAAAAACAGGCAGAGAATTATACAAACCGACTGCCTTTTTAAATTTAAACTTCTACCTTTAGCGTCCATTTTAAAGACAAATCTACTTTGACCTGAGACTCAGTTTACCTTCTCTATTCACCACCCTAGACCCAAGATGAGAGGAAAGTCTTCACCTAATTGCATGCCTGGCATTGTTTAGTGAAGTCATGAGCAAAAAAGTGGATTTTCCTGAGTAATTAGAAAATGTCTACTAGCTGCATGTTAAAGATATTTGGATTTTGCCACCACGGGAGAATATATATTATCTATACTCTCCACATCAAGACCGTGTAGCCTGAGCAGAAATTCCACACAGATGTTGGTCTCCATATCAAACTATAATAAATGTAATTTGTCCCAGGTTTCGTGTTGTTGTTTAGCCAAGTCAGTGCCTCGTTAGGTGCAGAATTAGGAGGATTAGAGCCAACGGATGGAGACCCAAAGGAAAGATTTATTTCGAGCATGCAGGTCCTCCATGTGGCTCAGGAGAGGCATTGAGAACACTCGCTCAAGGACACCAGTCACAAAAGCTTTTGTAGATGACTTTACAAAAACGTTTGCATGGGAATGGGAGCCCCAGACTGGAAATGGAGCAGCCTTGAGATTTGATCCAGCACTGGTACATCTGGGCCGCCAAACACATTTTTATAATTTGCTGCTTCTATATAGCACATTGTGTTCCAGGGTAAAGGTCAGGGAGAACGATGAAAGCCTTGTTGTAAGAACTGGGTACTATTCCACTCAGTGCTCCTAGATACTCTGCTGTTCTTGGGGGATAGGATCGATGGCTGTGGCCTTTGTGTCAGAGTCTTCTTCAGAATGAGACATGGAATCCGTGTTGGTGGGAGGTGGCCTCAGTCATAGGAAGGTGCTCTGTGGTTGTCATTTCCCTGGGGATTGTCAGTAAACACTTGTTTGACTTGGACCTGACCATGGGCATCCGATTCTTCATGGTTAGGCAAGGAAAACCAACCATTCTGTTATTATGGTACGACCAATAAAACACATGATAAGGCAACAACGGAGCAATGAAAATGCTTTTTAAAGTTGGGGAGGAAGACTTCAGGTCTGGATCAAGTGGTTAACTCATAAGGCTTGCAATTGGTGTGGTTCTAAAAACCTCAGGAATATTGACCCTCACTGGATATAACACTATAGCTCTCCCGTATGGAAAATGGAGTGACGGTTCCCTTAGCAATAGTTTTTCAGATGCTGTGACACCAAAGACCAGGTAGTCCCAGTCCTGTGGGAGTGAGGCAGCAGCAAGTGAGTGTGCTAGAATAGAAGAAAAAGCCAGGAAGAGCTTGGGAAGTGAGAGAGGGTAGGAAGGACTTGGCTTGTATGTAAAACTGGGTTTAGAACCCTGTCTCGGGATCCAAAACCAATTATCTAAAGATACCTGACTCATGTCCCTAGTTCATCCCCTAACCCCTAAACAGAACTCATGTCCCTGGTCCATTCCCCTTATACACACATACATACACACACACACACACACACACACACACACACACACACACACACACCCCTCATGTCCCTGGTCCATTCCCATTATACACACACACACACACACACACACACACACACACACACACACACCCTTCATGTCCCTGGTTCATTTCCCTTACACACACACACACACACACACACACACACACACACACTTCATTACAACCAGTATAAGCAATTGCAGTAGCTTTCATAAGTGATGGTAGCACTGATGTCTCAGAACACCAACAGAGTGGTAGAGTACTTGTTAGTGGATTATAATGATAAAATATAAGATAATCTTCAAATTCATGTCAGGATAATAAAATTTGTTTGACTAGCTCAGTATCTCATATGTCCTTGTAAATAAAAAGACTGGAATAGTTTGCTCAACATTTAATCACTGTAGCAACACTAGCATGTAGGTTAAATGTCTTAGAAATACAACACTTCAGGAGGAAGGCTGTGATTACAGTAGAATTTGTAAAAAATATCAAAAGGAACCAGCAAAAAAGATCAACCCAAAATTCGTGTGCCTTAAAAATAAAAAAAAAAATCTTACATTCCGAAGCATGAAGGAAAGTTTACTCGGAGTCTCTTCCTATTTCTTCCTATGTATTTTTACAACTGGTTCAAGAAAATGATAAGCAGTCCCCACCCCCACTGGCCTGGAACAACAAGGAAACATTCTTACCTGCTCGGGCTCCTGCTTCTGGTTTTCCTTCTTCTATTTGATCCTTTCCTTGGCAGCTCCTTAAAAGGCCCTTTCTCCAGCATCTCTCAAAGGTGCTGAGGTACACAGGTCCTGTGCAGCGATGAGCAAAGACATCAGGGACCTGCAAATACCCAGCTTGTGAGGAGAGAGAGGAGAGAGACAGAGAGAGACAGAGAGACAGAGACAGAGACACAGAAAGACAGAGACAGAGACAGACAGACAGACCAGGATCTGCTAAATCCTGTCACATGTTCTGTTCCATTGCGCACCATGGAGTAGAAATTCATGCCTACAAATCTCCCACTTCCTAACCATTATCAGCTTACAACAATCACGTCTGAAGACACGGTGCCCACGAGAGGAGTCTTTAAACTCTTCCTAGCTGTATCAGCAAGGCTGCCCCAGCTCTGGCAGCATAATTGTCTGTGAGGGTGACATGTCTGAGCTCTCTCTGACCTTTCTGTTCTGGGTGGCTCATTCACTGGCCCAGTCCCAGAGCTCCATGGTGACTTTATGAAGAGGTGCTGGACCTGTCTGCGTGTATGATGCTTTTGGTAGCTCTGCAAGCATATCCGTTTCCCCCGCCCTTCCCACCTTCCTGCCTGATCTCTTGACGTGGTTACCAAGACACGTACAGAGTTCTCAAGTCGGTGTCCGTCAAGATTTTTCTGGGGAACTTGTTAAAAATACAAATACTAGGAGGTGACTCTGGGGACATAGATCTGCAGCACAATTATGAGGACTGAAGCTTGAATCCCAAGGATCTATGCAAAGACCAGGCAGCCATGGTGGCCTTCATAAGCAGAGTGTTTGGGAGGCAGAGACGGGATCGCCAGAGCAAGGCGGCTAGTTATGACTGGTCTGATCTGTGTGCTCTGGGTTCAGTTGTGAGGGATCAATAAATAAGTGGAGAGTGATCAAGACCCTGATATCAACTTCAGGTTTCCACATGCAGCACACGAACGTGAATAGACTCATACACACGTACCATACAAAAACAGAAAACCACGGATTGCAGATGATACCTCCCACGGAGAAGCTGTCTGCTGAACTACCGCCATTTTGGTCCTGATGCTCTTTTGCTGTGGGGTGGACCTGTGGATGATGCAGAGCGACCCTGGCCCCTATCCACTATTCTCCGAGTTGTGACAAATCAAAAACTGTCCCCAGACACTGTCAGATGTCCTTTGGAGGAAATAGTGCCTTGGTTGGGAACCACTGTCTTTGAAATTCTAATTCCTAAAAAGAAAGTAGGTGCAAGTAGGGGCCTGGCTTCTATTTTCACAAGCTTTCCAGCAAATCTGGCTCCTCTGAGCATCCAATGAAGGTTTTTCCTTCCCTCTCAACAGCACTCACACCCCAACCCGGTTTCCATAGCCTAGAGAGTCAACAGCTGTCCTAAGAGGTACACAGTACAGTTCTTCCCTCCCGAGCCCAGGTCCTCTGTGCTGGCTAAAAGGCCATTAAACCAGTAAACAACACCAGGCAGTCTGCTCACGTGGCCAAGTCTCTTGTAGCTAGAAAACACAGGTGCTTAATGACATGGTGGTAATGTCATCCCAGTTGACATTGTGTGTCCTCAGGAGAACAGCAGGTATCAGCTCCCCTTCTGGGACTTTTGGCCTTGAAGTGGCAGAGTATCTGTCTGGCCCAGGGATGAAGAGGCTGTCCGAACTGTTCCCCAGCACCCTGCGGTCCTTCGGCACTCAGGCCTTAGGGAAGTGGAATGTGATGTACACACACACACGTGTGACTCAAACGCTTTCGGGAATTCCGTTGTTTAGTCTGTCTCCTGTGGTTGCAACTTCCTCCCCAAGTGTACGTACTGGGAACATTCTTTTCCAACTGGCATGAGTAGAATTTCCTACTGGGCCTCACAAAGTGCTGGAGTTAGAAAGGCTGTTCCATTCAGCAAGAAGCGTGGTCCCTGCCACCCTTCACGAAATACGAATATTTTGTTTATAAGTACCTTGGCTGCAAGTCTTCAGTTCTGTGGGGGCCCCTTGACCCTTCCAGCTTGTGGAGGTAGCAATCTTAGTGGCACTGGGTGCTTTCCTGACGGAAACACTGGATGTGTTGATGATGCTATGCTTGTCTTCAGCTCACCCCTTTCTTAAGCACTCAAGCCACTGAGTTAAAATTATATTAAGAAATGATGCTACCATTATTTGATTCTTACTAGAGGAGTAAATAGTCCCCTTGGGAAGACGGCTTCTGTCTTGTCTACTTCTTTATAATAGCAACCCTTCTTTATCCAAAAGAGAAACCGAGGCAAAAAGTGTTTTCTATTCTGCCAAGCAATCACTTTGTGTTTCTCGCCCCCCTTCAATGTTCCTGGAGAGAAATAAACAGAACCCCAGAGTGTTGTGATGGAACAGAGAACACCATCACCCTAAGATCTCAGGGTCCTAAGATCCCTCTTAGAACTCTGAGTGCTAATTGTGGCTGAACGTCAAGAAAAATGAAGTGCAGAAATTGTGGCTTACCCACGGCGTGGCTCAGATGTACAGCAAATGGGGGGCTTCTCAGTCACACGCTGGATCCTGTTCCCAGTTTACAGGACGATATGAGTTCATTGCTTACCCCCTCTCTCCCCAAGTTTATATGTTTACAAGGTGGAGACGCATCAGAGCAGGCAGAACCTAACAGCTAGTTGGCAGCTGAAATACTTTACACAGAAAACATTCCCTAAGCTAAATATTGTCCTAACCACGGCCATTGTGTTCCTCATCAAGAGGACCGTGGTGACAAGTGTGGAAGGGGCACACGGGCTGAACCAGGCTGAGTCATACAATCCTGTCATTATTAGGGGCAGTAAAGACTGTCTAGAGCAAATTTAAATTAAGTGGTTAAGAGAATACAACCAGAGAGGCAGGAAAGGGACAGGGAGCATACCTTCTCTATATCTTTTATTTTGGGAGTTTTCGAGACAGGGTGTCTTATAGTCCAGGATGGCTTTGAACTTGCTGTGTGGCCAACGGTGATCTTGAATGCATCTTTGTGTCTTACAATTCCTATTTATTGCTAAGCATTGTGACCTCATTTCATGCTATTTCTAAATATGATCTTAATTTATTAGCATAGAATTTTTCAAATGTTATTTAAAGAACCATATAAAGAACTCCCAATGTCCCGTTCTAATAACTATCATCATTTTATAATTTTAATGGACCCCTTGTCCTGCGTTTTTGCTGTAGCATTTTATAACACATTCCAGATTCTATATAACTTTACTCCAAACACTTTAACCAAAAAATGCACATTAATGTCAGCACTTGGGAGGCAGAGGTATATAAAGTGAGTTCTAGAACAACCAGGCCTAAATAGAGAAACCCTGTCTTGAAAAAAAAAAAACAGAAGGAAAAAAATACCTCTTTTTAGCCTGGTGCAGTAGTGATCATCCTTCAGGGTTCATAACTAACAGGCCTGTAGCATAACCCTAGGCCTAGCAACAATCCTTTAGACATGCGGCTGTCATTTTTAGTATTTTTAAATAGTAAGCTTTTTTCAAACCGTTCAATTTTTAGGCTTGATTTTTAAAATAAATTATTGATTCAAATAGAAAAATTTAAAAATATACATATTAGCATATATATGTTTCTTCCCAAACTGCATGCTGCTCTTTTGAGGTTTATGAGAAGTGTTTCAGTGGAGACGCCTGCTCCGTTCACAGATATGACCACTGCTGACTTCATACGTGGAAGGATGTCCTCAGTGTCATTAATTCCAATGTCACACTGCTTTGGTCGCAAGTGAGCCAGACAAGGCAGTGCTTTGGTTTTATTTATTATGTCCATTATTGCCATTTTTCTTTTAATTTCGTTAACGATTCTCTGTATATGTATATATTCATGTTTCTTTTATGTGTCTGAGTCTCTGGCCTGCGTGACACTTTCTACCCTTCGCCCTTCCTACCCTCTAGTGGACATTACTCCAATCCCTTCTCCAGGGACAGCTTATTGGTTGCAACCGTGCGGGGTTTTTTACTTTGTTTTTGTTTTGTTTTTTCTGTTTGGCTTGTCTCACTTAACATAACATTGGTACCATCCACATCATTACCAATGACCAACTTCATTCTGCTTTTAGCTGAATATCATTTCATATACATTTTATATGTGCAGATATACCACATTCTTCTTCTGGGGGAATTTGTAGTTATCAGTTAATGAGCATCACTGAAAACTAAAACTTAGAAAACACAACTTATAACTTCACAACCTCAGAATGACCAAGTTCTCTGAACATATAGATACAACGCCCTCCACCTAAAATTCTTGTATTTGGGGTCATACGCAGTCTTGATTCACAAAGAGAGAAAGTCGGTGTCGACAGCATAGAGCTTAGTGCGTTGAGCCCTGATAAATGTGTGACATCTGTACACTCAGTGTGGGTAGAGTTGTTTGTTTGTTGGGTGGGTGTTTGTTGGGTTGGTCTTGCTGCTGGTGCTGTTTTGTTTGGTTTGAAGACAGGGTCTTGCCATGTGACTTTGGCTGGCTTGGAACGATAAGCTACTGAAGTTCAAAAGAAATGACGAAAGGAAAGCAGTGATCTCTGAGTATCTGCAGGGAATTGGTTCTAGCACACACACATGTGCACCCATATGCACACATGCACACACATGCATACATACAGACACACTTAGACAAACATAAACGCAGACACATACGTATACTCAAGCACCTACATGTATACATACAGATACAAATACACACAGACACCACACATATTCATGCAGCATAAGAAAGCCTGAGAATGCCCAAGATCCTTATATGAAATGTGATAATGTTTCCATATCACCTATAGACATCTTCCCATGTACTACTGTAAACACATCTGTGGATTACTGATTGTGTCTGACACAATGTAAATACTATGGGAATAATTTTGCAGTATATTAATGAGAGAATGATGACACATCAGGGAAAAAAACACACATGCACACGAGTGTGCAGACACACACACACACACACACTCAGTCCAGGTGCAACTACTTCTCTGTGTATTTTTTTATGTCTGCTTAGCTGGACCGCTGATGTGGAGGGTCCACCGTCTTTTGCCTAGAGTGAAACTTTTAGAACATGATCTTGAAGCTTGAAAGGCAGTAAAATTTTGTTGAGCAATTAAAAGGGACAGTGCATTCCTCACAGTTCTTCTGCATCCAGAGAGTAGCTTTGGGTGAACAAAGTG
Source organism: Rattus norvegicus (assembly GCF_021556685.1). NCBI lineage: Eukaryota > Metazoa > Chordata > Mammalia > Rodentia > Muridae > Rattus > Rattus norvegicus. Next base: position 33,917,359 of record NC_141547.1, read on the forward strand.
GGACAGGTGGGCCCATGTGAGCAGAGAAATGTGTCTCATCATGGCAGCTACAAAGTTGGGGGTTAGTCCCCACTACCATCACCAGTTTCTTGGTCAGCCTCACGGTCTCTTCCCAAGGTAGCCATTCTGATGTTATAATCCACAGCTGTTGGTGTCTTTACTCCACACCAGGGATGGATGGCTTGATTGGTTGGTAATTCCGATGCAGGAGCTCAGAATTATTGAACTAATTCATAAGTAAATGCCATGTTCACTGATCTAGGAACCGTGATTCACTTTACATCAACATGTGTAAGTTCCCTAAACTTAATTTCTGATATAAACATGGGAAGCGAACGCTCGTGGACGTGTCCAGGGAGCAGTGCATCCGGTTTGTTCATCATTCCAGTGATAACAAGAGATTTTGATGGGTGTTACTCAGAATTTCTTTCTTAAAAGGACTTTAAAGCACGATATACAGGTGGGCTGGGGGTGTAGCCCAGTTTGTAGAGAGTTTGTCTAGCCGGTAGGGAGCCCTGCTTTCATCAGTAACAATATATAACCTGAGCGTGATGACGCACGTCTGTAATCCCAGCACTTGAGAGGTAAAGGCAGGGAGAGTTCAAGGTCAGCCTTGGTTACATAGCAAGTTTGAATACAGCCCGGACTACACCAGAGTTTGCCTTGCCTTCCTCACCCCCAAAATAACATGGAACCAATACGCTTGCCAGCTTATGCTGGGTTTCTATCTAATGACTGCATTGGATGGGCACACATCTTAGGTTGGCAGCATACTCTGTGACCGATTGACTGCTTCGCCTCACGGCATAATTGTTGAGGTTGACTGTTCTCCTTCGAGGTCATATGTCTGCCTGGAATCGGGGGCTGGCTGCTGCTGCCGCCGCCGCCTTGCATTATGAGACAGGATGGCACCACACTGAGTGTCTGGGAAAAGATCAAAATTCAAAGCCTGGCAAATACAGATTGTCTTCCTGCCACCCAGAGCCCAGAAATCTAAGTTGCCCTATCCAAGTCGGGAATCAACTGTTATCATGTCTCCTTAGGTAGCTTCCAGACAAATAGCATCCATTTTGCAAAACGTGGAATGCCAATCACCAAGTGATTATGTTGATTAAACAATAATTAGATGGGTACCGGCAATTTGCAGCCTGCAATTTGCAAATTGCTTCTTCTATCAAGTGACAGGGCACAGACTGGCACTGCTCAGGTAGTATTTCCAGAAAGTGGGTGTGAGCTCACAAAGAAGTTCATTCTCAGGACCAGCAGTGCCCCTGCCTTCCCAACCCCACAGCTCCTCTCACCCCTCCCGTCCCTCCCCCAGCACCATCCCAGGCAGGAGCACAGCCTGCCATGATTCCATCCAAGACAAACCTTCAAGTGACCTGGTCCACAGGAGGGCTAAGCAATTTTGAGCTCCCAAAATAGCAGCTTTAGTCTCTGACCATCTGCCAGCTGGGTTGATAAGTCTCACCACAGAGTTGATGATGGCCAGTGGACTTTGTTGACAAGGGACAAACTTTTCTGGGATCTGTCAAAGTCGTAATAAGGCTAGCCTTGTAGCCAAGACATCAGAATCTTTGATCTGTGTGGGCGGTCAGATAAGCTGGGGTAGGATGAAGTATAAAATGGCAAAATAAAGAAAAGGAAGGAAGGAAGGAAGGGGAAGAGAAGGGAAAGAAGGAAGGAAGGAAAGAAGGAAAGAAGGAAGGGAAAGGGAAGGGAAGGGAAGGGGAAAAGGAGGGAAGGGAGGAAAGGTGAGAGGGAGGGAGGGAGGGAGGGAGGGAGGAAGAAAGAAAGAAAGGAAGGAAGGAAGGGAGAGAGAGAGAGAGAGAGAGAGAGAGAGAGAGAGAGAGAGAGAGAGAGAGAGAGAGAAGTGGTAAGTCTTAGGCTTGAGTCCTCTGGATTTCCCAACTCTGTTGCAGTATTTTATTAATCTGCTCTAAATTCCCCAGCCAGCGGGTGCATGAACTTCTCACTATTGCCTCAATGTTCTGGATTCCCGAAAGAAAGGCACACATTAACAGCCTTATATTTTAAATGCCTTAAACAGCTCAATGGGTGGGCCACTCCCTAACTCCACATGGCTAACACACACTTCCTTCTGATATTCCCGAGTTAATACTAAATCTATATTTCATCTTTGTGGCCCTGGACTCTGCTGGGCAGCCCTCCTGGGGCCACTTTCCCCTGCACCTACATGTTGGCTGTCTCACCTTCCCTGTGTGGTCTGCCTCCTACAACCCTCCTCATGGCTAAATCGCCTCCTCTCCTTCCTCAGTTCCTTCTTGGGAATCCCAAAAGTCCTGCCTCTGTCTCTCTGCCCAGCCATTGGCCGCTGGCAACTTTATTGACTAGTCAAAAACCAACTGGAGACAAGCTGCCTTTAGTCCTCTTTAAGGGACACTGCAAACAGGTTTCTGGGTAGCATAATTAGCATGAGAACACAAGCAGATACACAGCTCTTTAAGTTTGAATCATGACAAAGCTTTTGTGGAATTGGGAAAATAAGAAGAGGGGTCATAGGGTACACTGGGTAGCTTAGGGAGCTCTGAGGCTAAGAAAGCAGCATGAGATTGGGTGAGTTATGTGAAGGGCTGGGTCTTCAAGGCTAAGAAGGGTGAACTATTTTCCCAGTACACAAAAGCTTCAAGTCATGCAGACTCCACGCGTGAACTCTGGGGCTCCCACCCTCCTTGTGAGTCGGCCTTCAGATCCAGTGCTCATTAGAAATGAGCATCCTTTGACATGGGAGGAGCTGCTTTGTAAATGAAGGAGTTCTTCCTCTTGGTACATAGTTTGAGAAGCAGAACACTACCTGGATGACAGCCCAGACCCCACAGCATGCCTGGTCAGGTGTGCAGGACACAATGGCTTGGTTGTGTATTTTGTCTCTATCTAGTTGACTCTCAGAAGTGCTGTTGACTTTCTAGGAGTTGAATTAATTGGTCCTGGAGGTAACATTGACTGATAGAGAAGAGTGTGGGTTCGAAGCCATACAGAGCTGTTTCTCATTTGCCACTAATTGTATTAGATCTAAATCTCCAAGGAAAATCCCCCTGCTACATGACGTTGGGTCAGAGATATATCTCTAAAATGGAGAAGAGCCCTGGCTTGGTCTCAGGTTGGGCAATGATTATAGAATTTGGCAAATACCGTACATTGTTTCTCTGAGAGTTGCTGGTACTTCAAGCTCGGCTCTTCACTTATTTCTAGGGCAGGAAACCCCTACCTCTCCATCAGTGGTTCTTCACATCCACCACAGTGTCAACAAGAGCACCATAGCAGTTACTTTTGTACAGCTGTGGCCAAAATGCCTAAGAGAACACCTAGAAAGAGGAACAACTCATTTCACTCCACTTCAGAGTTCAGTCTATGATTGTTTGGCCCCATGCACTTGAACAGGATGTCATGTCGGTGGACATACATGATGGGGAGGTTCTGCCTAATGGAAAGCAAAGAGCAAGGAAGGGACTAGAAACTGGGTTAAAAAGTCATAGGCACGCCAAGGACTCGCTTTCTTCAACCAAGTCCCATCTCCTAAAGCTTTCAACCCCTCCCAAAATAGTGTCAGCAGCAGGGAACCAAGCCTATGGGAGAACACCTCATAGTCAAACCTTAATAGTGACCGCAGTGATAGCGTAGTCAAGAGAAAGCCTATTGAATGCTATTAAACATACACACACATACATTCTCTCTCTCTCTCTCTCTCTCTCTCTCTCTCTCTCTCTCTCTCTCTCTCTCTCTCAAGTTTCAGGGACTGTTTATCCAGCTATATCTTTTTCAGAAGACTGTTCACATTAAAAGAGCAGCAGTGAGTCACAACCTCTTGGATTTCTGGTGGAACGAAGACCTTTATCCAAAATGTCAGTTTTATGTAATCCAATTGATGGTCAATTTAAGAGTAAGGCCAAGCAGCCAGATTGTAATTAAGTCCACGGAAAAGAAAGCCGTCTTCTGGATGTCAGTTCTCAGCACTGTAATTAGCCAGATCCTCTCCTGTAATTATTTAGATCCTCTATTACCGACAGGCAAGCAGGAGGATAGGGAGGGCTTTGAGCAGAGTTCTCGTTGAGTACTTTAGGGTGATCATCAAAGTCAAGAAGGCAGCGGATTGCCCTACATGTCTAAAAGCACCTGAACACTGTGTTTCTTGTAAAGTACCTGGGTCATCTTCCAGGGTCAACACTGACACAGAAAAGCCATGATCTGCTCATGTGCCCACACCATCTGACTTTATATAAGCCACATTCAGAGTTAGCAATATAGCATGCAGTGTCTGTTGCGATCCTTCCTTAATTTTTGTCAAGAGTCCTGTCCTTTAGTAGGAGATCACCACAGCTAATCATCTGCCTTTATAACGAACAACTCACAATAAAAGAAATGACTAACATTCATAAAAATGATATCTGGTCGAGTTCAGATCCAAAGGATGCTAACACCAAGTTCCTTCTTGGGAAGACCTGCGTCTCTGGCTGTGTTAATACCATGCAACTTCACTGTGCCCTGTAGCTTCACAGAGTCTCCTGTTTCCATTCAAAAATGAGCTAAGGGGTTGGGGATTTAGCTCGGTGGTAGAGCGCTTGCCTAGGAAGCACAAGGCCCTGGGTTCGATCCCCAGCTCCGAAAAAAAGAACCAAAAAAAAAAAAAATGAGCTAAAACTTCACTTGAGCAACCCAGAAGCCCATGATGTCCCAATAAATCTAGGGACTCTGTTTCCTCCTGGGCCGGTTAAAATATTTAACCCCATTGATTTCACTGTAGTTTCTGGTGACAGACTTTGGTCATGAAAAAGGTTAATAGTTGGGAGATTGGTAAAAGGACAAGTTTCACTTGTGTGTCTTTCAGTGTCCATTGCTGTTTTCTCCCTTGGGTTATGGAATCCCTTAAAAAAATTGAAAAGAAACAAAGAAATAAAATCAAATGGATTAAAGCTTAAAGGGCAAGCTCAGTAAAAATAGAAGCCATAGTTAGGGATGGATCTGGGTAATGTTTTAAGCCCTGGGTGTTTTCTGAACACAACATGATAATTGAACATATGAATTGCACACATGCATTTGAGACAGCAGGCTGAAACTGTGCAGGCTCAGGCCAGACAAAATTCCAGCATGGAGTGAGGAGGTAACCTCAAGTCCCACCCCTAACAACAGCTGAGGAGCTGTTGGCAGCTGAAGGCTGATGGAAAAGGGGGGATCTGTGTCTTCAACAGTGGGCACCATGGCAGGTAGATCACCCCGAGTGACAGCCACATAACCAAGAATATGTGGGCAGCATATGCTGGACTCGGTGGGCTTAAAACATAAAGGACACGAAGTTGGATAGGTAAGGAAGATAGGAATGGGTGTAAGAGAAGTAGGGGAGAAGGTAACTATGACCAAAATGTGATGTACAAAATTCAAACCCAGCTAAGAAACATGGGGGGGGGGGACTAAGCACTGGAGTATTAATCAAGTGTCAATAGGAAAGGCCAACCTTTTAACATACACACAAAACTTCTGTTTAACAAAAGTGATTTTTGAGAACGTGTGCTGAACATGTGGGGCTTTATGACATTTACTCCTTCAAGGATTTTAGTGTATGCGTGTGTGTGTGTGTGCGTGTGTGTGTGTGTGTGTGCGTGTGTGTGTGCGTGTGTGTGTGCGTGTGTGCGTGTGTGTAGTGTGTGTGCGTGTGTGCGTGCGTGTGTGCGTGTGTGTAGTGTGTGTGCGCGTGTGTGCGTGTGTGTAGTGTGTGTATGTGCACGCGCACATGTACACGACCATATGCATCGAGAAATAAATGAAGAAATTAAGTTAATGGAAAAGTAGAGGCTATTTAGAATGTTATTTTAATTTTTCATACAGTTTTTGAACAAGGACTAGGATGACTAGTTTTCACATAGCTAATTACAGTCAAGATTCTAATCACTGCTAATTACTACAATATCTCACATCACCCTTCGACAAGTGCTTCAGCAACTGAGGTATGAGAGCTAGGGCTTGCTAATGCCTGATGGCATTCCTCTCACAGATCTCGGGCTTATCGCTCAGACTGAAAGAAGATTCCACAGATTCCAAGGGTTCGGTCATTCAAGATAAAATCGAAAACCCTTTAAGGTGATTTATTTTAAGCCCAGAAGTGTCCCTGGATTTACTAAGATGACCTTTCAATGTAGCCCTTGAAATACATAGAAGTTTCAGAAATAGGGGCTTTAAAGATGGCTCAGGAGTTAAGAGCACTTGCCACTCTTACAGTGGACCCCATTTTGGTTCCCAGCACCCACATTAGGTGTCTTATGACCACCTGTAACTCCAGCACCTTGGGGTCAGATGCCTCTGGCCTTCGAGAGCATCTGCACTCACTTGCACAGACACACAGACAGCAGACACACACACACACACACACACACACACACACACACACACCTAAAAATAACAAAAGCATACCTTTTTAGAATAGTTTATGATCATATGGGCCACCCTGTTATGGGTCGTTTGCCTGGTCATATTTTAATGATATCACATAAGCAAATGAAACTTTAGGAAGTGCCCTTATCATGTTAGGAGAGTACAATCTGATTCAGCAGAAAGATGGGCAAAGTGGATACTTCTTTGTCAAACTGAAATAATTCCATAGCCAAGGAAACCCTTATTCTCTTTCCTGTAGGGATCAGCACATGTAGGTTCCCCCAGACTTCAGCCTTACATAGTGTGGGGTAGAATAAAGGAAGGGACGGAGTATCTATCTACCTCAGCCACCACCATGGAAACGAAACGGTGGTTCTAATTGTTCCCATGGCAGTCATTGGTCAGTGGGAAGCCAGGGATACTCAAGCATGTAATCCAGTCAGAGAAATAGCTGGTGAGATGCAGGTTGCAGAAGTGGCTCTCAACTCACCTTGATAGGTCAAGTATCTGAGGCTGGAGTCCCGTGGTTCTGATGCCCGGTAGCTGCTGAGCAGAAAAGACATGTTGCGTTGCTGTGTTGACGGTGGAATGATTCGACGGTATGTCTCAGAATATACCATCTCTAAGAGTGTGCACCTTGTTTGGTCTGATTATGGACAAACAGTACAGGCACATATGCATGTGTACGCATGAAAGAAATCAGGTTAACAGCAGAATCGGACAGGTAAAGTCATTGGTTATTTTTGTTCCTTATTTTTCAATTTTCTTTCCTGAGTCTGTTACTTTGTTTCACATGTGTGTGTATGTGTGGAGTATGCACATGTACCTTCACACATGGGGGCCTGAGGTCGACATCAGGAGGCCTCCTTGGTTACACTCTACCTTATTCATTGAGGTGGAGTCTCTCATAGGGCTCACTGAGAAGATGTGTTCTAGCTATCCAGCCTGCTCTGGAGATCCTGTCTCTGCCTTTCATATTCTCAATGCTGGAATTCCAGGTGGACTGCCACACCCACTCCCCTGGGTTCCCGCAATCGGAGCCAAACACTGCATACCAAGTGCTTAATCTACTGAAGCGTGCTCCCAGCCCCAGACAGTTAACTTTTGAGTTTAAGTCAGAAAAGAGAACTATTTCTATTCAACTCTAATAAAACCTAAGGAGGCATTCATGAATAGAGGTCATAACTGCAGTTTTATATACAAGCTGGAAGATACGAAAGCCATGGGAGACAAGAGCATGGTGCCAAGGAATGTCTGAAGTGACAAGAGAACAACACTGAGGTCCTCTGTTCTTCTGTTCTTCAGCAGATTCATGTTTTACATTTACATTACATTTAGAACCTTCTGGAATTAGATGTATGCTATGCATGTTTGGTTGGATACATGGAAGTGAACCCTGAAGGATGTGGAGGGATGGCTGTGTAGCTCAGACTGGTCTTGGTGTGCCTTTCTTATTCCTGTGTGAAATGGCCAGCTACCACGGGGCTGTATTAACAGTGCCTAATCTTCTACCTGACCGTTATTATATCCACCTAAATGTCTATGAAATGAATGAATGAACGAATGAACAAATGAGGTTGTAGATTTGCATAGTTCTTTATTTGTGGTAGAGAATGTGGTACAAAAAGATGCTTTGAGGACCACAATAACATGGGTTTCGTACACGGTCTTGTCGTAGTCCCTTACTGTACCTGCTTTGTATATTAACTTTATCACACACATGTATGTTTAGGACAACATAAGCTTTGGTCCTCTCTGATTTCAGGCACCCACTGATGGCCTTGGGTATCTTCCCATTCCTATACTATACAGGGAAGCATCCACGTGAGGTTAGAAGCAACTGTTGAATTAAACAATCAGGATTTGTTTGACCAATGGCCACAGAGGAGAGGCCAACTTGGGGCACAACCCTGCAGCCAAAGTGGGTGCCATGAGGAGGGACAGTCGTTAATGGATCCGACTGCAAGAGGCCTGGCCTAGTGCAGCCACTGTGCCCAGTGAATGAACTCAAGCTAAGGGGTGACTCTGACAAGAGAACCCAGGGACCTAACAGCATTGGAAATCCTGCAGTCAGGAGCAGCATCCGCTCTGTCCTCCACATTTACATAACCTAATTTTGAGGTCACGAAATGTAATTTGTGGAGAGAGTACTATTGTTTCCGTTAAGAATGTTAAAAAAAGAAAGGAAGTTCATTTAGCAAACATAGAAACTGTTTGGGAAGATGGACTTTTTTTATTTGGTTTTTGCAAAAAGGATTTTAGCACAAAGGAACCAAATGTCTTCGTGTGACACATTGGCAAACGGGGAGGAAGAACGCAATTTCTCAATATCCAAACGTCAAGTCCTGTGCTTTTGGAGGGTCTGTGACTTCCAGCCTGGAAAGGGTTTAGACAGATGTGAGGCATTTTCATAGTTACCCAAGGAGTGCCACGTAATGGGTGTGAGGGGATGGAGAAATGGTTTTGAAATGTCATCTGGAAATAATTTCCACTTGAATGCCATGTCACCTTCTCCCATGCTATCTCCACACGGAGCTGTGACCCCTCTGCACAGCCCCTGGGGTTGAACGGACTTCACAAAAGCACAAAGACTGGAAAACAGACTCTTGCCGACATCTGGGTGCCCAGGCAATTTGGAAAGCACATCAGAAAACCACAGTGGTCAGGCTGCCTTGATTCCCATTACCCCAAAAGCCATTTCCCATCAACCCTGAAGTAAAAAGCATTTGATCCATAGCCCAGCTCCCAAAAATGGGCTGTTTATGTATGTGTGTGTGTGTATGTGTGTGCATGCGTGCACATACATGCACGTGCTTATGCATGCTACAGTATTAGGAATTAAACATAGGCCCGTTTACATGTTATGTCATCTCTCTGCCACTGAGCCACATCTCCAACCATCTTTGCATTTTATTTTGTTTTTATTTATTGTTTACTTTGATATAGAGTCTCACTCTGTTAGCCAGGCCAGTTTGGGCTCACTCTTAGATAAAGCAAAACCTATCATCCTCCTGCCTCAGCCTTCTGTGTAGCAGACATCACAGACCTATGCCTCCAGGGTAGACTCATGACCAAGTGTTTTAAAAGTAAGTAGAACAATTCTCAATGGAACCAAAAATAGCAGAGACTAAAAGTTGAACAAAATCTGGCCTCCTTCATCACCCCTGTGATATCACAACCCCTGAACAGTTGACAGAAAACCCTCATTGTCTGTAGCTTGAGAATTGACAGCTCCCCTCCCCCAAAATGTCCAGGAAAGGAAGTTGATGACCTCAAAGAGGCCAGAGAGTCATAGGATGGATAAACTGTCTTGACGTCTCTATGAAGAATTAACCTGGCATGTGGACTGTGCCCAAAGCCTCCACCATCCCTCATCAACCTCTGTCAATTGCACATCTGGTTTGAGCTTTGGAATTCTTCTGAGGCACCCCAGGGAGCAGCACACATATTTATCAGACTCCCCTGGCTATCTGCTAGGCTTTGTCTAAACTAACCGGGGAGTTGATTCTTCAAGTTTCCGAGAAGTATTGGAATTGCATGCAGCTTAGATCTGCTAGGGTTGCTGTAAAGAAACATTTTCAAGCATCCATTGGAAGGAGGGACATTTCGGACATCAGTCTAAGAGAATAGCATCCAAGCGAGCATACATGCAGAAGCACCTGAAATCATGAAATCCCCCACCTCATCCCTCAACTAGCTTCCACTAAATCTTTGGGCCAAAACATGGGGTGGGGGGTGATGTACTACTGTCACTGGGAGAAGCATCCTTTTGGGAGTCACAGCCTTGATTTCACACTGTCTGCCACCAGCAGGGTGGCCAGCTCATCTGGTATGCCTAGGACTGACCAGTTTTTATGTGGAAATTCTGTGTCTCAGAACCAGGTTAGTCCCAGGCAAACAGACCAATAGTCACTAGAGGTTGACCGTGACCTTGGGCAAGTTAAGCTGTATATGGTTTCCAAATCTGCAAAAGGGAGAGATTGGATTCGCTCGCCCGATAGGTTATAGCAGGGGTAAATAGGTTGGACGTAAGTGCTCAGAACTGAGCCGTCTTCAGGACAATGAATATTGCTTGCATCACCATGAGACGGATTTGCAGAGGATTTAGGTCAACATAAGAATCCCAACACTGTGTCTGGCTTCCAGCTCTTGACTCTGTGTTGAATCCCATTGTCTGTACCTGTAAAGTAGGGGTATAACATCCCCTAGTTAGGACAATGTCGAATAGGCTAAGCCCCAGCTCTGTGCCTGCTATTAAAAGCACCAATCTAATGACTGTCATAAGCATTGTCACGAACAATAGCAAGAAAGGCACACTGGCCAGCACGGGCTACTTGCAGTGCCCCTTCTCTTGAGAAAGCCTGCTTTCAACAGCAAATACCCTGCCTTATCCACACAAGAGTATGAAGTCTGGAACTAAAGAGCTCCCTCTAGAGGCAGAATAAATAACGCACTAGCAGTGCCCATAAAGCCCAGAATAGGATCCTTTTAAACTTTTGCTTCTAGGACGAGGAGGCCAAAGCTATTCCCAGAGATAATTAGGTTATTTCTGGAGATGAAGATTGGCAGTGAAACAGGAAGCCCAAGGGCATGCAGGGACCTAGGATGTGCACTCTGCTGGCAAATGGCCCTGGTGATAGGGCAGAGGCAAGGACACAAGCTGTGTGATGCTTGTGGCTCCTGTCTCTCAGCTGCAGGCCTGAAGGCCTGGGCTTGATTAGAACAGGCTACACTGGGCAGATCATACTGCCTGAGTTCTTCACAGCAGCTACCCAGTAGCCGCAGCGGATGATACGGTAGTAAAGAGTAGAATATGCCCAAAGGCTGCTTCAAGTTTTCCTTGTGTCTCCTCTGCTTCTCGTGTTGCAAGCACTATTCATTTATCTGCCACCAATGTGCATGGCATCCTACAGCCCTACCGTGCATACCTCAGCTTGAATCCCACCATCCTCTCCAGGTACCAGTGGTGTGAGACTGGGAAGGTTCTCTGTGCCTGGAATATACCAGTATTTTCCTCATAGAGCTGGTGTGAGGATTGGTATGATACATGTTCCATACCATGCCTGGCCCATAGTACATAGTATGTGGCATAGCTGCCAGTGTGAGTTGCCCCAACTATTGATGATGCCTTGTGAGTTGAGGTTTGAAGGATGAAAACACAGAACCAGATTCTTACAGAAGAATTAATAGAAAAAAAAATAGAGAGACTTGTATATGAAGAGAGCAGAGATCCACTTCCTCTCTGTGTTTCCTTTCCATCTCGCCCCTCCCCTCAAATACAAGCCAGCCCTTTGGGTAAACTGAGTCATGCGTGCTGACTGAGGTTGGCATTGGAGTGTTTATTACCTGTGTGAACTCTATCCTGAGGACACATTGTCCCTCCTCACACACCATGATGACCTGAGAGCCCCAGGCGACTAGAATGCCAGTTCTCATTTCATGTGGCTTCTCTGCTTGTTTGAAAATTTTCCTTTCTGGTGTTGATTAACAAGGGGACTGGGTGGCTGGAGAACTGGGGACATTTCCCCCAGCGGTTTGGAGGCAGAAGAGAGGAAGTAATAAGGAGAGCAGTGTGTGGCTGGTGGGGTGTTGGGAAGTCTGTCGGCTCTTTAAGATGAGCCCCATCCAGGCTCAGATGCATTCTCTGCCTCTAACCTGACTACCAGAGGGTGTGCTTGCCCACTGGGTGACCTCCTCGACTCATTAATTCATGCCAGCCTCACCCAAGACTACACATAAGCACTGGTGTTTAGTACTGGCCTGGTTTTTGGTAGCTAAGCAAGTGACCCGGGGGTCCCATCCCAGAAAGCATGGCTTTTAACTTAGAAGGGGGGATCAAGAGAATGGAAGAGTGATTTCCAGAAAGTTCCTAGAAGGGGACTTGTGTTCAGGACCAGAAAACTTGGGAAGTAAAGCAGTCCTAGGAGTAGAAACTGCACTGTCCCTTGAGTCTCTTCCAAATATCATGATGAGAACTGACTGGCAGGGACAGTGGGGGAGGAGCCTCAGGAGCCTCCGTGGGAGTGTTCGGAAGAGGATGACTGACGCATATATTTTTATCTCAAACACAGTAGAGATGTCTAGTGCTTTACATTCCAGGACTTGTGAAATATTGCCATATATTTAAAATATAGCCTGCCTCCTCCCCCACTCCTAAAAGGATTAAGGCAGCTTGCAGCTATTAAACCGTGTCTAGTCAGCACAATTAGAAGCATAAACAGAAAGTATCTAAAAACAGAAGGAAGAAAAAAAATTAGCTGCTCTCGGACCTCTGAGCTGTTTTAACACAGCCTGTGACGCCCTGTCTGCCTGCACATTACACACTCGAAAGAGGGCTTAGGGGTGACCAGGATGAGCACGAGTTTGCTCTCTGGAAAGCTATGATCTCTGAGAGAGAAGGAATAGTCGTTCAAAAGGGAAACACTAAATGTGGCAGCACACACACATGTAAGCCTAGCACATAGGATGCTGAGGCAGGAGGATTGCAGGATCTAGACTAGCCTGGGCTACATAGTGAGAATCTATCTCAAAAACATCAAGGAAGGGAAAGAAGGGAGGGAGTGAGAGAGGGAGAGAGGGAGGGAGGGAGGGACGGACACTGTGTGGAATCTACCATTCCCAGCACTCAGCATGTGCTTACATTCTCGGGGCTTTGAATGGAGCATCTACACCTTGGCTATTAGCCGTTGGGCCTCATTGCTCTGGACTCACCTATCCTGAAAAACCTTCCCCTATGCCCCTCAGCAGAGTGAGTGCTCTCCCACTGTGAGCTCCCCCAACACTAGTCTCTACTAGCATCTCTCCATGAGCAAGGCCTGATGTTTTTCCTATTCGTGTGTCAGTCTCCCGTGTGTATACACTGTACAATATTTTTCCTTGCATCCGCTGTGTCTACTGTTCACCCTGAGGTATACTAACCACACTGCTTATTGTTCCCGGCCTCACTATCGAGTTCCAGGCCGTACTGGACACTCCACATGAATATCTACATCACATAGTAAATAGACATAGTAAATGAACAGCCCTAGGCCCATTTGACACATGGGATGAGTCGGGGGAACTGACTGAGGGGGGTGAGTAGATTTGCAGAGTAGTAAGGTGGAAGACCTATACTTGCCAGCTAGGTATTTTCAACCAGAGAGTCTAACTTTCTTTCACCACCCTGTTTTTCTCACATGGTATCTTAGTTAGGGTTTTACAGCTGTGAACAGACACCATGACCAAGACAAGTCTTATAAAGGACAACATATATTGGGGCTGGCTTACAGGTTCAGAGGTTCAGTCCATTATCATCAATGTGAGAGCATGGCAGTGTCCAGGCAGGCATGGTGCCGGCAGAGATGAGAGTTCTGCATCTTCATCTGAAGGCTGCTAGAAGACTGACTTCCAGGCAGCTAGGGTGAAGGTCTTAAGCCCATGCCCACAGTGACACACATACTCCAACAAGGCCACACCTCACAACAGTGCCACTCCCTGGGCTAAGCATATACAAACCATAACACATGGCCTTCTACGAATTTAAAAACATGTATTTTAATACCACTTTAAAAAGTCCCCCACTGCATCAGCGTCATGCATCAAAAGAAGGTATGTGGTCAAAAGCACTCATTACTTTGAGCACATTGCATGAGGCATAAAGATTTTTAAAACATGCACTGAAGCTAAGTGTGAGACACTGGTCTATAATCCCAACATGCAAGGGGCCAAAGCAGGAGAATTATAAAGCCAAGACCAGCTTACCATCTGAGCTACATTGTAGTGAGAATCTTTTTCCCCCCAAAACAAAACAAAGCAATAAAACTTCCCGGTTGCGTAGAAAAATCTGTGAGGGAAACAAAGGTCAGTTGAAAGCATCTTCTCCTGTCTCCTTCCCCCATCATTTTGGTTTTGGAATATGTGGCACTAAAAAGGGATATGATGAGCTTTCTGAGGGAAAGGGGTCCCATATCATGGTCAACCACGGTAACTATACACTATCAGGGTTGTATGGGCACATCCTGCAAATTCCCAACACAGTGTTTCTGTCACACTGAAAGGGTGGTTGTTACTCAGTTCACCTCAGCAAATGTTTATTCACAGCCCTGTGGTTGCCCAGAGCTAACCAGTTAGCGGAGGTCAAACTGGTGGCTCTACCACTGGCCATAGAAGATACGGGAATCTGTGAGCCAGCCCCTCCCAAGCCCCAGAAGGAGAAAGGGAAGTGTTCTCTCTGTCTTAGAGGAGGATGACCATTGGTTCATCCTATTAGATTAATTGTGGCACTCAAAGTCTTCCTCTGTAGCCCAGGCTGACCTTGAACTCAAGTGCTTCTGTACCATCCTAAATGCTACCACACATCCTACCACACCTGTCCATAGCACAGCTTTCTAATGGAGAAACTGTCACTGCGTTTAGAACTTAAATTCATTGGTTGAGTTATTTGGATGGTTATTTAGGTTTTAGAATTTGTTTGACCTCGTACTGGTCAAACAACTCAGCAGGTAAAGGCATTTGCCCCCAGGCCTGATGACTCCCAGACTCATATATGGAAGGAGAGAGCCAGTTTCTACAAGTTGGCCTCTGACCTCCACACACATGTGCTCTGAGTGTCCTCACCTCATAAGTAAATAATTGCAATAAAAATTTTAAAATCGTGCCTTAACTAAGTAACAATTTGGGTAAATGTTTCCCTGTGAAGGTCACCTTCTCAGAGGTCATTGCATACAAGTATTTTTCATGGTTTTTTTTTAAGGGGTTCAGACCCTTATCTTGAAGAGTCCGAGTGTGAAGGTGGTGAGGCCTAGCCTCTGTGCTGAGACAGCACAATGCTGTAGGGAACACAGGGCATCACATGGCAAAGAGGGGAAACTGTTGTCTCTCTTAGAAGATCACCAGCCATTCGATCCTATGGGTTCTATCCCATGGCCTTGTCTAATCCTGATCACCTCCCAGAGACCCCCATCTCCAAACACCATGCTCAGATTAAAATTCCATAATCTTAATACCACGGGAGGATTAAGTTTCAACACACAAACCCTTGAGGGACGCATTCAAACCATGTCAAAACCCTAGCAGATGCTGTGCTGAGGATAAATGAGGAGAAACAAGTGAGGAGCATAGAACCCTGTTGGGAGGTTAGGCAATCACTCAGAGAGGGGGCAGACCAGGGCGGCAGTGGTGGTAAGAAGCTGTTGTTTTCCAGACTGTTTTTTTTTCTTTCTGGATTGGACTGTACATGGGATGTCAAAGGAAAGCAAGGAACCTAAGAATGAGTCTAAGGTCTTTGGCCTGAACAGAGATGATGCATACAGGAAGCGGTTAACACAATGAGAAGGATCCGGGAAGACTGACTGCCCAGGTAGAATCAGATGTGTGGATGTCATGTCGAGCATGTATTAGATGTCAAAGTGAGGCTGTGGAGTGCGTCATTTGATCAGTGAGTCTGGAGCTCAGGGAAGCTGGAAAGACCTGTGCTGGAGCCTAGGCTGTGTGAGGGGAGAAAACATGAAAGTCATAACCTAGATTCAGGACCCACCCTCCACCCCCTCTCCGCTTCTCGCTGTGACCTTGACCAAGGGGTTTCTCCCTTCGACCATCCTCATCTTTATCGAGGAGGTGATATATGAGACCTAATGTCTCTGAGCAGTTGGGAGAGTTAAAGGAGGTCACATTTATAAAACAGCACCTCGGACATAGCAACGGGCTGGTGGCCGTTTGCCTACTCTGGCCAGCCCCCTTTTGAGACGTATGAACCCAGGAAGTCCGGGAATCAGTAAGAGCTCTGACTCCATCCTGCTAACAAAGGAGAACATTTTCCCAATGAGTTTCTGAATAAAAAGGAAACGTTTCTGTGTGGTTAAGGTGGATTAGAGGGCAAGAGACTGAAAACCAGAGGAAGGAAAGCAGGCTAGTACATGTACCAAGTCATAGAGGGTGAGCAGGGCAAGGGTGGCAGCCCAGAGGAGTTAGGGATGGACACACAGGAGCAATGCCCCACCCTTGAGGGTCACCAGCAGCCTGACAGAGAGCACTGTGGGGATCCCTGTGACTTGTTTCCTAGTGGCCTCCACAAGGGACAGCCTCTGCTTTGTTCTGGAGCTAGGGCCTCCACCTGGGGCACAGGGTCACTAGTCCTGTGCTATGGAGATAGACGATGGAGCATCAAAAGCCTCAGAGCCAGCTGGTGGCAGGAAACTGGCTTCTCTCCAGAATCCCCCACTGTGGGAGAAATAATAGGTATATATGATAGGTTTGGATGGCTCCTGTCTAGGTAAACTGTTTAGTTTCAGGCAAACTATTGGGTCTTTTGAAAGAGGAACAGCTGAGAATTAACTCTCGACTTGATCAGAAAAGTGGCTGGGACAGGTAGCTGAAAGGGGAGCCCTCTTAGGCACCTATCTTGGTTCCGTGTACACATGCGTCTCACATCTTATATCGGTAGCAGAAAGCAGAATGCCAGGATATTGGGGTTGGTCTGTTGCAAATGCTAAATTCTGAGCCCCAATATCTGGTTGCCATCCAGATTCTCACTTGAAAATCGAGTGAGGGGTCTTGAGAGAAACCACGGGGAGGGGGGGCATGAGGCCAGACGGGATCATGAACATGTAGCCGGAGGGAGTCCATTTTGAGGATAGACTGATGGAGCAGAAACAGCAAGTAGCAGGGGCGTATGGCTGGGCCGTAAGTTAGAATAGCTCAGCATCTGCCCAGCCTAGGCTTACGGCTTGTACATAAAATACCAAGTTTCCTGTCTCTTATTAGGGAGCTAGACGGGAAAAGAATAGGGCAGAAAACTCTCAATAAAAATATATTTATACCAGGAGAGTCACATTGCTGCTGCTGTATTTCTGTTTCTTTTTCCTCTTTATCCCTTCATTGTTTTGAGACCGGGAAGGGCTCCTGCAGGTCCTAGAACTTGCTTTGTAGACTGGGTTGACCTCAAACTGAGAGGTCTGCCTACCTCTGCCTCCCAACTCCCGGGATGAAGGGTGGGTGCGCCCTACCGTCTGGTTTATATTGCTTCTCACAGGACTGAAAGGAGGCAAGCAGGCCCAGGTCTCCTGCATTTGCAGTTCTCCTTACCAGAGCTTGGAATGTGCTTTGCTTTGAGATAGACGTGGGCTGCATGTGTGTCTGTGTTTTGATTGGACCACACGGTGTTTTAAGCATGATTTGGTGCCAACTCTTAAAAAAAAATCAAAAGGTTTTACATTCAAATGTGGGGTCTAGTATCCAGATTGCTTGCTTCTGACAACACCAGACTAGCCTTCCTCAGCAAGGCTCTGTGACGGTAACTGAGTTCATACTTCAGTCAACACTGTTCACCACGGTTCTGCCTGGTCCACACCTCAGGCAACACTGCTCACCGTGGTTCCTGCCTGGTTTACTGCCCTCACTCCATCTCTTCCTTGCTTCCCTAAGCTGTTAAGTTCAATCCCTGGGTTAATGTGAGAGCAGGCTGGGCAGTTAATGAATTCTCCATGAGGAGCCGAGTCACGAGCGTATCAGAAGTGAACTGAGAGAGGTAGTGAGGAGATTAGCTCAAAGGAGGGCGGCATTGTTATTCCAGCAATGATGAGAGAATGGAGGTTCGCTTTCTTGAGGGCAGCTCGAGTGCTGTCATAAGTGGGTCAGGTCACAGACAGCTAGGAGCCCTCCCCTGCAGATGAGCAACCCCCACCCAGCAGGCTGAAGTCTGTGGAGGTCCCTCCTTTGGGACCTTTGCAAACCATGGCTGAGGTCCATCCGGAGCCTCCTCTCCAGTTCCCATTAGCAACTCACACCAAGGACTTGGAAATTTCATAGGAAAAAGGTTTCGTTTTCTCTACACCCACTCAATCCCCTCCTCCCAAATTTTCAGGGCACCTGGTGCTGGTGCCTTCTGAAGCAGACTGATCTGTAGCTGACTTCCGTGAAGGAGCCCAGGACCCGACTATATCAGTATTAAGAAAAAATGATCCTAGGATACTTGTTTCTGCAGACAGCATATCCAAAGTTTGTGGTTTGGGTTGGAAAAAAATGGTTTTCTGTGTTCCTTATTCTCATCCTTCAAGTTCATAGCCATCACCACCTGAGAGTACTTAGGCTCGGGGTAACTGAAGGGAGCATAAATCCTGCTTGCTTTGAATACAGCCCAGGGTACATCCTATCTTCCTGCCCTGGCCAACATTAATCAACTCTTCCTCCTCTGCTTCCCCTGTTTGGGCCTGTAAATCAAGAGCCCCCAGTATTAGTCACTGCAGAAGCGATAATTAGTAAGTACAAGCCATTACTTTCATCCATCACTCTGTGCCTCAGATCCAGGCTAAGCCAAGGAGATGAAGAAAGGCAATGTTACAAAAGAATGGGTCGCCGTTATCCTTTATCGCTTCTTCTTTAAAGCTTGTGAATCTGAACATTTCTCCATTGTAGGTTCTGCAACCCCCCAGCTATTATAGCTACAGCTGAGAGTAGGGGCCAAGGAGAGAGAAGTCACTTATTTTATGCTGTTTTCCTTTTCTGGACTCAAAAATATGTCTTTAGAGCCCCAGGAATCGGAGGCAGCAGTGGTGTGTCTTAATGGAGTGATCTTGGAATTTACCCTGTTCAGTGCTCTAAAGGCACCAGAATGAGATTCAGCTGTCTCTCTGGGACAAGCTATGTCTCCAAAGAAAGCCATGGCTCTCCATAGCAACCATTCCAGACACCTGTGTTCTGGCTGAGCACATGGTCAAGGGCACCCCTGCCTGCAAAGAGAGGCTGTCTCCAAATCCACTAACAAGTCATGAACTTCCTTTCCATGCACTGCAGACCAAATGCTGCTGGCCCACGGGGGAAGTGTTCCGCTCTCCAATTACAGCTTTGGCGCTCTCCGATGCATCCCAGCTCCGATTTTTTCCATCACACAGTATTTCTTCCAACTTTTAAATTTCCCATAGCAACGACTTTTCTCTTCTGAAGCAGAATCACTCTGAGTCAAAGTAACTGACAAAGAGAGAAGAAAAAAAAAACAAAAAACAAAAAACTCACTAACTCAGAAGGGATGGTAGGCTTCCCAGGGGAGGTGTTGGGCAGCTCAAAAGTACAAGCTGTGGCTTGTACAGGCCTGTCCATCTTCTAGAAAATGAGGGTGTAAAGTTGTGTAATCACAGGCCCTTTCTACTGAGAGGAGCGCCACATTTCATCCCATTTAGGATACTACAGATTCTTAGAAGAGTTGTATTGTGTTTGCTGACAAGGAAAGGGAATCTTTACCTGTGCCTCCAGTTAAATTACCCCAAACGCCATTAAACATGGCTAGGTTGCTCACACCAGACGCTCGTGGCTTCAAAATGCGCTTAGGTGAACCTGGCAACTCCCTCTGGCCTGGGTTGAATTGCTCAGTGTGAAACAAGCGACCCTTTTCCATGAAAAGTACAGCATTGCCTTTCGTCCCCTTGGGTGTGTCTTTTTAATGAAAGAAAACATTTTTTCGTTATATCATTTCTAGACTGTGTATATGTATGTGTCTCTGAGTGTGGGGTCTGTGTGTGGGGGTGTAGGGGGGTTACAAGAGGAATGTTCATGAAAGCCAGAGGAGTCAGATCCCTTTGGAGCTTGAGCTTCAGCAAAGTGGCCTGTGCAAGAACAGTATGTGCTCTTAACCAGTGAGCCATCTCTCCAACCCTTGGGGCATTTAGGGGCCAGAGAGAGAGAGCTCAGCAGTTAAGAGCACTGGGTGTTCTTCTAGATGACCTGGGTTCTCTTTCGAGCACCCACATGCAAGCTCGGAACTGTCTATAACTCCAGTTTTTGGGGATCTGATGCCCTTTTCTGGCCTCTGCCAACACCAGGCATGTAAATAGTTCACACACACACACACACACACACACACACACACACACACACACACACAGAGTGTAAAAAGGAAAAATAAATAAATAGAAAATAAAGACATCAGTCACGCATGGCAGTTGGTCCTCAACCTTCCTAACGTTGCGACCCTTTAATACAGTTCCTCATGATGCAGTGACCCTCCCAACCCTAAATTATTTTTATTGCTAGTTCATAACTGTAATTTTGCTACTGTTATGAATCAAAATGTAAACATCTGTGTTTACTGATGGTCTGAGGCAACCCTCATGAAAATGTCATTCAGAATAACATGACCAGCACACCTATGTTAGGCCAATGGACATTCAAAGGAGTCCGTTAGAATGATTTCTGTTGGAACAGAGGCTGTACCATTTGATACCCTCTCCAGCAGTACAGTGGGTTAGTTAAAGCATCACCAGTTTCTGATCCAAACCTTTGTCAACAAACTGAAACGATTGGCCCAGTGGCAAGGAAACACATTCGGGAAAAGAAGGATCCAGAATGGCTCAAACGCCAGTTTTCGAAGCTCTGGACATTCTTCCCTGTCCCTAATGTACAGACGATGTTTGAGTTTGAGGGAAATGCAGTGAGTAAAATGGATGGAAACAAGAAAATGAACAGGAAGGTTTCTGTTGTCAGTAAGAAAAAAAATCAGATATTTTTCTCCCCCAGTGCTATGAGATGTGACATTTCCCCATGTGTGAGAGTCCCTGGCCCTGATTCCTCTGAAGAGCATGCAAGGCACTACCAGACCAACCTAGCAACAGGAATGGGAGCCATCACTCCCACCGCCTAGAGGAGAGCAGTTCCCAGTAAACCTTGTGGCTTTGTGGCTGTGTGACTCTGTTTCCATGGGCAGCTAAATACAGGATCTGGGAGTGGCCGCTTGTATTTATGTCCAATGCTGTTGGATCTAACCCAAAAGAAAGGGGTGAGAGTGTGATTAGGGGTTTTCGTAGTCAAAATAAACAGCAGTAAGAAGCAGTCACCAAGTCCAAATGTAAGAGATCCCATCCTCAACTCCACTCAGGTAGATTTGACTTCCTACTGCTCAACAGTGGAGATTATGCTAGGAAAATGTAATAGGAAATTTTTAAAATTACTTCACAAGTCATTAATGCATTTGGCTGGCAAGCAAATATTGAATTCTTATGTGTGAAAAGGGAGGGGTGTACAGGGACAAGCATGTGTATTGGGGAAGTCGTTAAACATTCTAAGTGCCCCTCTGTCTTTGTTCCAGCTGCAAAGGGGCCTCCCACTATGGCCTGACCAAAGACAGGAAAAGACGCTCACAAGATGGCTGCCCTGATGGTTGCGCCAGCCTCACGGCAACGACGCTCTCCCCAGAGGTTTCTGCTGCTGCCACCATCTCTTTAATGACAGACGAGCCTGGCCTAGACAATCCTGCCTACACGTCCTCAGTGGAGGATGGTGAACCGGTAACCAACCCCTCAGACACTGGCCGGAGCAACCGAACCAGGGGTGAGTCAAATGGGAGGGTGTCTGGGAATTGGACACTTGGTTTTCCCTGGGATTGCCCTCTGTAAATACTCGTGGTGGAAAGTTCTAGAAATGTTTTTTAAAGGGCAAATGGGTTCTGGTAGTTTTGGCAGCCACTCAATGTCCAGTTCTCCAAGGGGAAATGAAACTGTAATCGACCGTGTGATATGACTGCTCTCGAAGTGACTCTCACCCAAAGGAGGAAAGCAGATTTCTTAAATAAGTGAGATACATTATTTCACTACATAAAACATTGAGAAATACAGATAAATAAACTGTTATCATTAAGCGATCACTGTCTTAATATCCTGTCATCCTGTTCGTGTGTTTTATACCTGAAAGGTTTCCTTCTCGCTTGTTTTGAAGCAACACCGCGCTCTGCACCAGGGCTGGCTCTGGCCTCCTGAGCTTCCTGGCTAACCTCCTGAGTGCTGAGATCACCGGCACAGAGCAACACGCTTGGCTAAAGGAAAGCTGCTGTGGGCCTGTGATCTCACCTCCATTGATCTCTCTTTCCTCAGCACGGCCCTTTGAGCGCTCCACTATGAGAAGCCGCTCTTTCAAAAAGATCAACCGAGCCCTGAGTGCTCTCCGAAGGACGAAGAGTGGAAGTGCTGTTGCCAACCACGCTGACCAGGGCAGGGACAACTCTGAGAACGACACTGTCCCCGAAGGTAAACGAAATCTCCACCCCACCCCAAGGCGAGCTGTAAGCTGGTTTTCCAGAGTCATTGAGGGATGATGGCAGTCTGCCCGACTCCCATTCTCTGTGACCTCTGTCTTTCCAAGGATATATAGCCGTGAGTAGCCTCCTCACCTGAGTAAGGACAGGGACTTTTCTTTGTCATCTTTTACACAGGTGAGGAAAAATTCATCTGTTGCTGGGCTCCAGGTGCTGGCTTACGCCCATGAAAATAATGATTATAGTTAGAGAGTGAAAAGCATTTTATTTCGTTCTCACCACATGGCACCATGCACAGGCTCTCCGTTGAAACAGAAAAGTCATAGACCTGCGAGTTCTACATAAACTGATAGCAAGTTAGTTCCTTTGTTTTGTTTCTCTATGCTAATTTGTTTATAGTGTGTGGGTAGAGGTGTCTGTGCACACCCACACACATGTGTGCTCACATGTCATAGTGCATGTGACTCACGTGACTGTCGAAGGACAACTTGTAATGGTGGGTTTCCCCCCTCTGCCATGAGGGTCCTAGGACTGGTCAGGTCATCGAGCGTCTTGAGCCACTGACCCATCTCGAGGGCCCATGAAAAGCATCTTAGACTGGGCTGGCACATTGGATAGACTAGTATTCTTAGCGTGCGTGCGCGGGCGCACACACACACACACACACACACACACACACACACACACACACACACACCGGGTGCTCTAAGTGTTCCGTGTGCCTTTTCTCATTTGATCCTCACAAGCACCCCATGACCAGGACACATTTCAAGGTCACTGGCATCTCACTGTGTAGCTCTCAGGATGATCCACTGTCAGCCCTGTTTTCAGGAACATATACTGAGACATATAGAGGTCACTCAACTTGTTCCAAATGGCCCTGTTGACCTTTGGGGCCACACAGAGAAAGCTGTCGTATCTTAGTATGTGGATATGGTATATGTTTCCCCAATATCAGTGGAGCTAAGGAGACACCGTTTTCTATCATTCTGTTCATTTCACATTGAAGCTTTTAGGTTAAATTAACATTTGTTCAAAAACAGATTCCGCCTTTGTAGTCTTGGCTAGCCTTAGAACTTACTGTGTAGACCAGGCTGACCTCAAACTTGCAGTGATCCTCCTACATTTTGCCTCTTAAGAGTATTGGGCGTGTAAGTGTGCAGCACATCTGGTCTGCATTAAACTACACAGTAAAACAATAACATAAGAAGCAGCTCTTCGTGTACTAGCTAGTGCTCTCGAGAGCCGTGCATATGTCAAAAGAATGATAAGCAATAAGGATTGCTAATCCTAGTTCACAGATCAGGAGAGCGATTTAGAGCGGTTAGGTAAGTAGTCTAAAGTCACACAGTTAAACCACCTCCACAAACCTCGACACACACACACACACACACACATATATATATATACACACACACACACACACACACATGGGGGGGCAGAGAGAGGAGAGAGACACAGACAGACAGACAGGCAGACAGACAGACAGGCAGGCAGGCAGGCAGACATCAGGATTTTCATTCCTCTGACTTTTAACACCTTCCAAAACACTCCAGGGTTGAAGGTTAAAGCCCCAGATGCTTCATTTACTATGGCTTTGGAAAATTCACGTGCACCCTGTGAGACTCTGGCCTGGGTATGCTGCCCCTCATCACTTGCCCTCCATGCTCTCTCCTCACATGCCTGTGTGGCTTCGAGTGCCTCCCAGCTGCTGGCCAACCTGCACCCTCCATCTCCTTCTCACTGCCAATCTAACTCTTCACCTGGAAACAGGGATAAGAATTCACCTTTGTCAGTCAGTGAGAACAGAAGACAAGCATCCCAATTTCTTAGTCCAGTGTACGGAGGAGAATACTCTTAGATCCTATAACCTTTAGACAAAGAATTTTGATCAAATTCTTTTAGGTCCAGACTAGAACAATTTTGACAGCCTAAAAAGGGTTTTAACCCTTCAATGTTACAAGGATCTCGTTGGTCTGGCTCTAAGGGACATCATTTAAGAGTTTGAGGCTGGGCGGGTCCTTTCAAATCATGGGACCAGATATCCTCCAGTTGTTTAAGGAGGCCAATGTTTGTGTCTGTGGTAAAGGTAGAGGGAGAAAGGAAGGAGGGAAGGAAGAGGGAGGATCTTTGATTATCTGGAAATGTTATCTCCAAAACATTTTTTGCTTAAAATGACTTTTCAATGAGTTTCCATTATGATACCAGCATGTTCTGACACATGCATGCGGTAAAGCCTACTGAATGCAATCATAGCAGTTTAAGCATTAATTGAACTCACTCACCCCCATAGCACCAGGAGCTGACAGATTGAGGCAGCTACTCAGAACCTCACAGAAGCCATTTGCCGACATGAAATTAAGTCTGGATGGAATGCAAGACCCACATTTACAATGCCACAGGCTTCCTCTAGCCACTGCGTTACCTCCCTAGTTGTGCCATATAGTAATGGCAAATAACTTAATTTTTCTGCATACTTTTTGTAGAGAGTTGAGTTCATTTAAACAAGTGGATTGTGGTTATAGGTTTTAAAAATAGTCGTAAAGAGTGATGCATGCAGAACCAGGCTTACAATATGTCTTCCCAGCTGACAGAACTAAAGGGGACTCCAAGGACTAAGACTCAAACATCTCTTCCTTCTGTATCCTAAGTGTTCAAGCTACACAAAAGGAGCCACTTCCGAGATAGACTAGGCATGACTCATTCTCAGCAGTTGGTGTCCCCTCTGGATACTTCTATTCCAACCAAAGTGGGAAAAGTGTCAATCAGTGCTTCTGCATTCTTGGTCACTAGGGCCTGTCCTTGTGGACTTTGATGTGTCTGTGAACACCTGACTCCTGGGGAACTCTTGAGGCCATGAGTGTGCCAACCCTCACCTGACCCTGAGGCCATCTTACTCCATAGCTTCCTCTCTGTGCACACACAGACACACAGACACACACACAGACACACAGACACACACACACACACACACAGAGAGAGAGAGAGAGAGAGAGAGAGAGAGAGAGAAAGAGAAACAGACAGACAGACAAACACACACACATACACACACACACACACACACACAAATAAAGGGCTGCCTGTCACTGTGTAGCTAGAGTGACCCAGACAGTTACTCTGTGTTTGGCACAGCCAGACAGGATCAAGGAGGGAGCTAAGAAATGTTTCTGGGGAAAGCTTTAGTTATACTAAAGTTAGGAAACAGTGGCTCCCCTGATCTTTGATACTTTCTCTAGTACTGAGGTCAGTGATCCAGGTAGATGAGGAACAATCCTTCAGAAGGCAGCCATAAGACCATGACCTTGGCCTCTCTGTGCCTATGAAACCAGGCCTTTTATTACTGCTGTTATTGACAGCAGTATATGCTACAGGGCTGATGACTGCTGGAGCCTGAAAAACAGTCTCCGAGATCTTCCAAAATGACCTAAGAGAACAGAAGAGCAGATTCTATTTTTGCTCCTCGATAAGAAAGTAATGAAATCACAGTTCATTCCCTGAAGACATCCGTTCATTAGTTTGTTCCTATTCAAGCAGTAAGCACCAGCCGAAGGCTCCTGTGTACAGAGGGATCTGTGCCCAAAACCACTGGGACAGCCAGAAATTGCTGCCTCCACAATGTCATCAGAGTAGTTTAAACTTTAATTGAAGCAGTCTGTCAAATTAACATGGGGAACAGCCAGGTTAAGGCAGCTACTTGAGTCCAATAGTGAAGCCAATTGACAGATTGTAGAGTACAGATCGTGACATAAGAGATGAGAACAGAGAGCGGTAATGGAAGGCTAGATGCCACAAGAACAGGCTTATAGGAATCACATGTTTAGCGACAATGAGGAAAAGAGAGATTGGGATAAATGAATTGGAATTGGATTATTTCATGCATGCCTTGAAGGAAATATTGGGTTTCGGCCCAGGATGAAAAACATTCCAGTAGAGAAATGTATACTGGCACCAAGGCAGGAAAGTGGTGCCACACACAAGGAACAGTCAACAGTTTAGTTTGGCATCCAGAACGGCTGGAGATGCCCGTTGAGTAGATGTCTGAAACAAATACTATTTCTGTCCATTTCAGTCTTCCCAAGGTTGTTTCACCTGATTCCAGATGGTGAAATTACAAGCATCAAGATCAATAGAGTGGATCCCAATGAAAGCCTCTCCATAAGGCTTGTGGGAGGCAGCGAGACCCCGCTGGTCCACATCATCATCCAGCATATTTATCGTGATGGAGTGATTGCCAGAGATGGACGACTGCTGCCAGGAGACATCATTCTCAAGGTGCCCATGAGGCGTGATCTTGTAACCATAGGCTACAAGATCGTGGGCTGTTAGGTTGTGACATGGCACATAATTTAAGTCCCTAAAGTTCGGATGGGTAGGTGGAAGGAGAGATGGCTGGCTGGTCAGGAAGATGGATGGAAAAGTGGATGGGTGGGTGACTAAGTGAAATCCTTCCAAGCCAATAATGGTAGATAGGTAAATGGATGGTTAGATGGATGGGTGGATCAGTGGGTGGATGAATGGATGCGTAGGTGGGTAGATAAGTGGATGGGTAGATGACAAACAGGGTAAATAGAGTGGAATAAAGACGCTCACTTTGCACAGTTATATTGATGTAAATCTCCTATGAAGCTCTAGTATATCCAAGAAGGGTCTTTCTTCCCCCTTCTCTTTATTTATAAACACCTCTCTTTGTTACATTGTATCTCCCTTCTCTTTGTTACTGTATCCTTTTCTGTCTTCTCTTTCCTGGTTCCTTATAAACACTTCTCCTTGTTACATTATATCTCCCTTCTCTTTGTTACTGTGTCCTTTTCTGTCTTCTCTGCCCTGTTTCCCCACTGCTTGGTTTCCATGGCCCCTCTTTTCTTTTCCCATTTACTCATTCTTCTCTTCCTCTTCTTGATCTTTCTGTGGTCTTTCCTTTTAAAAGATATATTAGGAGAAAACAAGACTGGCGCATATATTCTTTCTTAAATTGTAAAGCAGATTAATGGGAACTGTTGTATTTGGTCTAATTGTGTTCAGATGCCCTTCTGCAGAAAATCTCCTCTGTCTTAATGACCACAGAAGTCTCATGACCCAGAGGCATTCCTGGGAAGGCAAGAGTGGAATGACCTGGCTTGGGCATACTGTCCTCTGAGGCATGGTTGAGAAAAGAGACTTTCCAGAAGAATTTTCTGGAGGGGTGGGGGACGGACTGTTTATCAGACAGATGTTAAATGTGAGCCAGCAGGACTAGAATTCCCTCTCTAAGCATCTACTTCTTATCTAATACTCAGATAACAGTTCCGTCCCACCCTTTGCAGGCAGAAGAGGGACAATTCCTGTCTCAGCATGAGCTGTTTGTTTGGCAAACTAATTGGAATAAGAGCAGAAATAATTGAAACCAGTTACTGCAGAAATGTCGACATTCCCACTGGTCTCTGGGGTGTGGGACAAGCAGGGCCATCACTTCAGTGGGCCACAATCATCAGGACCCCAGTCACAGTTGGGGGGCTTTCTCCCTGCTCCCGGTGGGGACTACTGCCTGGGAGGGCTGTAGAAGAAAATTCTCTGTGTTGGCTCTGAGCTGGAGGCACTTGCAGATAAAAGGAATGCCAGGGGCTTTCACCAGGTGACCCTGACTTCTCTTGGCCCTGGGGATAATGGGATGGCAGGCTCTGCCACCTTCCTGGTAATGTTCCCATGTATTTGGACAAGGGAGTACCTTGTCTTCACTGAAGGAGCCCCATCCACCCCTGAGCTGTAGCAGGAGGTGGTTGACCTCAAATAAGGCCGTTTCAGAGCTCAGTCCAATGTGTCTCCAATGATTGGCTTCAAGTACAAGAAAGCGTAGCAAACTCTAGAAATTGAAGAATCATCTTGCTCATTGTGGGGCCCCTTCCCTAAGCAGAGTGCAGGGCTGCTGGGAACTGTTTTCTTCCAGAGCAGTGACAAACACTGGGGCTACAGCCTCCAGGCTGGGCCTGTGGAGCCAGGATAATTAAAGCCAGAAAGCCAGATGCAGAAGCAGCCCTGTAGGTTATTGCCCCCGAATGAGAGGCCTAGCTTTGGGGTGTTTAAGGGGTACTATAGAGGGATCAGCCTTTCAGTAATAGCCTAGAAAGTTTCTTTTGCATTAATTTGTTTAGAATTATTCAAGCCCCACACATCCCTTTATAGTTAGAACACAGGCAACGAACCTTGCAGACAGTCACCTTGATTGTGTACCTGGCATTCCTATATACACTGTCACACTCACACCTGCAAATACACATGCAAGCACACCCAAGAGTACAACAGTACCCTCACACACACAGGTCAGCTCATAAGTGCTATATCATATAACAACATACATGTCTCAGGTCCACTCACACGTACTGTGTCATACAACACACACACATATACAGCCCATTCACACAGATACCCTAACATGCAAACACACATTCAGGCACATTCACATTCATACTCTAACATGTCAGAGCACACACACATACACACCACACACACATTCACATGCATACCATAACAAACAAACACACCTACACATGGTCAGGCTCATTCACACAGATACTCTACACAGTCACACAATTAAGTACATATTCTCCTCTCTCTGTCTGTCTGTCTGTCTGTCTGCCTGTCTCTGTCTGTCTCTGTCTCTGTCTGTCTCTGTCTCGCTGTCTCTGTCTCACTGTCTCTGTCTGTCTCTCTCGCTCTCTCTCTCTCTCTCTCTCTCTCTCTCTCTCTCTCTCTCTCTCACACACACACACACACACACTCCCCACATGGATGATCTGGAAGTGAAAATATGGGTAACCCTGTAAGATAAAATTTGTTGAGTTTTGGAAAGAAAATGGCAACTTGTTTTGTTCTAGATGGCATTGGATATTACCAAAGTAATATGTTGGAGTGCAGATCAGTGACCAAGCCAGTGCTTCTTGTGCACTACACTTTAAGAATGCAAATTGGAGTTAAATGGGGAAGTGACTTTTTTTTTTCAAGACAGGGGTTTCTCTGTATAGCCTTGGCTGTCCTGGAACTCATTCTGTAGACCAGGCTGGCCTCTAGCTCAAAGAGATCCACCTGCCTCTGCTTCTGGAGTGCTGGGATTGAAGGTACCACCAGTGCTTGACATAGGAAATGTCTGGGGGTTTTCTTTCATATAATTACATCTTTTTCTACCATCCTTCCTTCCCTGTGAACTAAGAAAAAAGGAAATTGATAGGCAACATGAAGAACAGTCAGGATTCTGTGAATAGATAAACGAGCTGAGGTAAGGACTAGGGTGAAGGAAGGCAGTGTGGAGTCAGTCATAGAGGCTAGAAAATGACTGTGGAAGATCAGGCTATTTGTATGCAGGATAAAAGGAGGTAGCACAGCAGGCTAGGGAACGATTTCTTGCTTACTCTGTTGGCTTGGGCTTGTAGACATTTGATTCTTGACCTGAGCTGGCCTGGGCGTTTCCAGAAGGCTTATAATAGGTTTACTCACTCTGACATGGTACCACCCCCAGGTCAATGGCATGGACATCAGCAATGTCCCTCATAACTATGCCGTGCGGCTCCTGCGGCAGCCCTGCCAGGTGCTACGGCTAACGGTGCTGCGGGAACAGAAGTTCCGTAGCAGAAGCAATGCTCCTGCGCCGGACTCCTACGGACCTCGGGATGACAGCTTCCATGTAATCCTCAACAAAAGCAGCCCTGAGGAGCAGCTTGGCATAAAGCTGGTGCGCAGGGTGGATGAGCCCGGGGTGTTCATCTTCAACGTGCTGAATGGCGGTGTTGCCGACCGACACGGCCAGCTGGAGGAGAATGATCGTGTGTTGGCCATCAACGGACATGACCTTCGATTTGGCAGTCCAGAGAGCGCAGCTCATCTGATTCAGGTGGGTCGGAAGTCATCCTAGGATCTCAGGCAGAAATGCCCACATGAGCAGGAACGTCAGCCCCCTTACCACGTGTGCTGTGAGAACCTTCCTGTAAGGACGTCAGGGGGTGGGACTGGCGTTTTCCACAAACAAGGAAGAACCCAATGTACACATATGGTGCTGTGACCTTTACTGATAGTGTTATGATAGTATTATGGTGTTATGTACCCCCCCTAGATTACACATACCTAGATCAATGTCCATCAAGGTTAAGGATTCAGTGAATAAGTGTTTATTATATGTAAATATTTAATTCATAAATTAGTCAAGTTATAAACAGGTAAATATATGTGTGATACATTTTTCTCGTTAATCTGTTCCCTGAGATTTTTTTTAATCAAACCGTTCATCACCTACTTTTTGTTTTTACATGCTTTGACCCTATGATGTAATCTCTACTTTTTATCCCCTTGACTTTGCTGAGTTGTCACTAGTTGCGCATGCGCGCTTCTATATACCAAGCAGTGTCAGTGATGAATGAGGCGGCCATGGTTGCTTGCTTCTCAGAGTTCGAAAAACATCCTGTTTCTGATTTTGTACAACCAAGAAGGCAGAAGGCAGAGCTAGACTAGAAAAACAGACCAGGTGAAGTAGTCATACATGAAATAAAATTTTTCCCCCCCTTAGGAAGAAGCTATCTTAGCTTAATCTTTTTTTCACCCTCAAAAATTAGACTCTAAGGGCTTGTCAGTAGTTTTTTCGTGATACACTTGTTAGCGCCCTCTGCAGGTCACCTCGTGTAAGTCCCGTCCTGGAGCTCCTCTTTGCCAACTGCAACTTTCGCAACAGGCAAAAGAAAAACTCTTAACTCATGTTATTTGGAAAAATCTTGATTACATGTGGCATTTTACTCTTGAAGATTAATAACAGAAGAGTATATTTTTCCCTGAGAATGTATGAAATAAAATCTTGCCTAACAGTGGGAATTCCTTTAAAAAAAAAATCCCTTTGCTTACTAAACAAAGCCAATCTGCTTTATAAGCAGAAAGAATTTTTTTTATTTTTCATAAAGGCTAGGGTCAAGCTAGTTGGGAAAGAAATTTTTAAACGTGGATTCTGTAACACACACACACACACACACACACACACACACACACTCACCACTAAGCAATAGCTTGCTGTCTCAGAAAAGTGGATTTTATTTATGTGATACCTGTAACACACACCAGGCAGGGGGGGGGGATTAAGCTAAATACCCTTCAAAGATTGAAACTCTGATTCCCCAGGGGCCTTGGCTGTGCTGCCCATGTGTCTCCCCCATGAATCACATTTACCTCACAAAGGAATTTCCAGACAACAGTCCTGTTGGTCATGTTCTTTCCCAACACACAATGTTTTTTCCTACATAACAAACCACAGCGATTTTAAATTGGACCAACTCTGCCCTAACCTCAGCGTGTTCAGAGGCTGCCAGGGCAGACCTGTCCCCAGTGTTAAGACACCCGGAGAGCTGAGGCCCTTTAAGAAGGAAAACCTTAAAGGAGAAGAACAATTGACTCCGCAGCTTAGTAAGGACCACGCAGGGCTTCACCATTGTTGATTTCTCGGGCTTTCTGAGCATCCTTGTTGGAGTAACAATATGGAAGACAAACCTTTCAGAGCTATGTGTATCCCAGAGGGTCAATTTATCCCACTCAGTTACCAGCACGAGAACCTGGGAGTTGTATGAATATGAGGGTTTCCCATCCATACCCAATTCTAGACTAATGAGTTCTGTTTGTTTAGGAGTTCAAATATATACAGACGACCAAGAAAGCAAGTGTGGATTTCAAATCGAGTAACTTTCCATGTGCTTTTCTTCTTTCCCTCCCTTCCTCCCTCCCTCTCTTTCTTCCTCTCTCTCTCTTTCTTCCTCCCTTCCTTCCTTTTTTTCTTTCTTTCTTAAGCAACTCCAGAAACTGAAAAAAATCAAATCAATGTACAGAGGTGGGCGGGAGTAAGTGGGGGCACTCACCACCATATGTGTGATTTTTGTTCCTTGAATAAAATAATGTTTGAATATGCAGTTATTTCATCAAAGATCTGAAAGTCAGATGCCTGTTAAGCCTTTAACAAGAATGTGATAGGACTTCTGACAGACCCGAAAGTAAGCAATGCTCTGCTCGTGTTGCCTGCGTTTACTCTAAAGACAGCGTTCCAGGTCTTGAGTTGTATTTCGTACCTGGGAAGAAAAAGGCAGACCTTTTGTGGGAATTTAAACATTCAAGTCCCTAGGAGCCCATAAGAACCACCAGTGAAATAGGACCTGTTGGGTCTGTGTGTGTTTCTACAGATCAGCCCAGCTCATGTGGAATCCAAGCCCTGCTTACATAAATTGCCTTGCCAGGCTCCCGTAGTAAATTTAGTGTGCATAGACTAAACTTAAATCTGCTTATGCTCAATTCTCAAAGCCCAGATGATTACTAAATAGGACTCGAAATTCCCCCATTTTCTTGAGAAAGCGGGACTAAGAACCCTGTATAACATTTCATGAGAATGACTTACGTAGAACTGTACTTTACATGCAAGTGTTAAAGGGTCTGCAAATCCTGCTGTCCTTTCTCCAGCAAACAAACACCCCTTCCCTCCCCCACATACTTATTCCTTTACCGTGGAAGAGAATCCAGGGAATAGTAACTTCCAGCTCCTGGAAGAGAGGTGGTGCTGAGGCAGGGGAATACCACCTTTGTCCTTTTGTCTATCAGTCAGCAGGTTCAGGGATCGTTGACTATGTCATTGACATCTGCATGGCCATGCATAAGTCACCAGCTGTATTTCCTTCATCTCTTGGTCTCTTATTTCTACAAGATATTGGGCTGCTGAGAACGTGAAGCTGTATACGGAGCTACGCTCTACTAAGAAAAGCAGAGCCAGTGTCTGATCTAAGTCTCCTCTCTGGCTCTGGTGGAATGCTCAGATCATCCCACCACCTTTCCTCAAAAGGTCCTCAATTTCCTGCCTCTATGACCCGGTCTCTGATGCTGTTTAACTGATGGAAGAGGTTCTGCTCCATAGAAGAAGAGAGTCATGATATTTTTTAAAGTAATATACCAGGCATTGTGCTCAGTACTAAAATCTCAAATGGGCAAATTCGAGATTTGCTTTCACCAAGATCATACATCAACTTCCAAGCACTATTAGCTTCTTCTAGACATACTCCCGAAGCCTGCAGTTTCTGGTTCTGTGGGAATAATTTTCCCCAAGAAGTTCTTTTCCTCACTAGAAGGAGGGTGAAGGTGAGAACTTTGTTCCTGACCTTGTTACTTCATTTGTCATATCCATATAGTCAACAAGGACGACTGGTGGCCTTGGCATGTTTCTTGCTTAGCAATTGGTTCTAATATCGGTACCGCTAAGGAGGGTCTGTGTTCTGTCATACAGTTTCAGAGACAGGCTGTGCTGTCCTGAAGGCCTGACAACCTTCCTTCCACCTTCCAATGAATTGTTAATAATGAAACAGATGTCTGTACCTCCTGGCCCCTAGAACATAGGAACAATAGTCTTTTGCGTGAAATAACAGAATGGGATTGCATCCTGATGGCCTCTGTGTCGTTGGTCCACTTAGCAAGAACACTCTACCAAGATGGCTGGACTAGAATGTATTGTCTTGCTCCAATTCCATACCTCAGCCATACTCAGCATCACTAGAGTGGCACCAGGGCCCACACTGATACTGAGTAAGAATAGCTACCCCAGAAAAGAAAAAAGCGTGATGGAAAGACATGGCTAGAATTGACTGGAGTTCCATTTAAAGACAGGCTTTTTAATTAGTGCTATATTTAGCTGCCACATTCTACCTAGGAAAGTTCTGTAACCTGGCTGGAAGGATGGGCACATGAGTTGATTGACAGCATGTCATAGTGGAATTGAACCAGGGCCCACAGAGAGAAATGTAGGATTGAGGCTGTCTGGCGGCTCTTACATATCTTTGACCTTCTGCATCAAGGCAACCAGAGCTCCGCAGAGCCCAGGACTTAGTTAGCATAAGCTGGATGAAGCAAGAATGATATTTAACTGTCGAAGAAGTGAGGTCACCAAGCATTGTAGAAACACCTGTTCCGCAAGTGTCAACTGAAGATCAGTTAACGCTAGAATGCTGCTTCCTTCTGGGGACTTTTAAAGAGTTAGATGTGTAGGATGAATTTTGTTAAGAAACAGTTTTAATTGCATTCGTTTTGCTTGGTGTGTGCACCCACAAAAGCACGCATAAACGTACACACAAATGTGCAGCCAGGGACAGAAGACAACTTGTAGGAGAGATCACATCTCTCTGTCCATCATATGGGTCCTGGGGGAGAAGTTCAGACTTTTGAGCATTCTTGCTAAAGATAACATGTCTCATGCCCCATGAATTTGGATTTTTGTTCTGTTTTGTTTGATTTTGCGGAAATCGTTGAGTGGGGCATGGTGGTATAGGTTTATAGTCCCAGCATTTAGGACACCGAGACAGAAAGATGTTAGGTTCTACACGTGAGCTACATCCCCTTCTTAAAGGGGAGGAAATGATGATCAGGAAAAAGTCTTATGAGTGGCTGGAAGGCTGAGCAGAGAGCATCTCTCCTGACAGCTGATTCTCCTCTGCCTGTGTCAAGGGACTGCCCTTTCAAATATGCCTCTCTTGCAGACCTAGATCATGTTTAGGGTCCATTCCGCAGAGCACAATTGTGATACCCAGCAGTCAGTTTGGTTCCCTTCCCTCGTTTCATGGGTTTGTAGAGAATAACACTGCATGGCAGAGATGACGAATTCTTAACCTGGAAGTCTGGAAAGCCAGGATAAGGAAGACAGCAGGTAAACCATGGGGCTGGCTACCGCTCACTTAGTGCACAGCTTTGATCCCAGCACCCAGGAGGCTGAGGCCGTGAGTTTCAGGCCAGTCAGAGCTACATAGGGAGACCCCGTCTCAAAAAAAAGAAAAAGCATATAGTTTGTATACACACGTATTTGTCCGTGTTCATGTCCCCAAAACAGCACAAATGGTGTATTCAACTTCCCTTACAATTAGGGGAGTTCCCTGGCTGGGAGAGAGGCTTGCACTGTTATGTACAGGTTCTCTGTCAACTTATGCTCTGCCTGTAGTTACCATTGCCCTCTTAGCCACCATTTGCCATTAAAACACCAACTTTGCTGTGCACGATGTCCTGCATATCCGTAGGTGTGAAATCAAGGAGCACTGCTTTCACCCTTTCTGTGCCTCTGCTGTGTCTCCCCTTTCACATAGCACAGTCACACCCGTGGAGAGAAAGACCCTAGTGCCTGGGCCTGTTTCTCAAGTCTGCCTGCAGCTGCTCCTGAGAGTTAGCGCCAGGACAAACACATTAGCCTACTTCATATCTTGAGGGCTAGGAAAGAAAGTGCACGGAATGGCCTTCCTGTGAACAATTCACGAGGTGGCTGGTAAGAGCCCCAGATCCAACCCTGCAGAGAATTTATTTGCGAGGAAATTGATACCCATGTTATTGATCGGGGTGCCGATCCTGCCAACGCTTCATTCTCGAGCCAGCATTTGAAAGCCCGATGAGAAATCTGTGCTAAAAAACGTGAAGCAAACAGCTCGTGAACTCTGCTCCTTGGCAATTTGGACTTTGCCTGGTGAGTTGAGCCATGTGGGATTCTCCAGCGTTTATATTTCTTATAAGGTGTTGCTCAGAACATGCTCTGCTCACTGGCCAAGACAAGCAGGATACAATTCCAGCCCAGAGCAAAAGCACTGCCAACAGCCTTCTCAACAGTGCGGAGTTTCCCTCCAAGATAAGAGAGCAAACTGGGCTCAGTGATTGAGGTTTTGACCTGATTCTTTATTGCTACTTATCTTCCCACGAGTTTTACTTCAGAGAGTTCTTGAAGATAACCTCGTAGGGTAAGTGAGACTTGCAATCCAGAGGAAAAGATACATTATTATAACACTCTCTTCCAGAAACAGAACTGTTGGCCAGGCCCAGAGCTCTGTGTCAGCTTTCTTCTTGATGGGTTACCCGAGCTGTTCTAATGCAAGCCTCAGATGTGGTAACCCAAGGAATTCTGGATAGGCTAGCGAAGGAAGAACACGTAAGCACTGACTCAGTGAGTTAGGGCTGTGCACAAAGGAAAGCAGGCAGAGCTCAAGCTTCCTTTGTTGGGCCGTTCAGTAGCATTTTCTGATTGAGCATGGAATGAACAGCTCCATCCCCAAATGACTCTCTTATATGTGGTATCTTCTTGTATCCTCTCGTGCTGAAAGGGGCAAGCTCTGTTGTAGGGGCACCGATCCCATTCATGGGGACCAAGTCAAAGACCTGCCTGGTAATACCATCGCCATGGGGGTTAGGATTTCCACATGAGGGACACATACATTCAAACCATTGCCTTGGGGGTTAGGATTTCCACACATGAGGAACACATACATTCAAACCATAGCCAGCAAAAGGCAAACATCTCAGTGCCCACTGTCTAAGCTAATGGAGATACACAGTACGGGCCCTCTGTTGTGACCCGATTTCTCCAAGGCCCTTTAACGCTACGCATGAAGGCAAGTGTGTGCGTATCAGTGTCTGTCTCTGCTGTGGTGAGTGGTCAAGAACTAGAAGGAGGGGAGGAACTACCAGACCTTACATTTCTTCATCTTCCCCCAGGTGCCTTTCTAACCATGCCTCTTGTTGCATTTCTCACTGAAGTAATGGAGGATCCATGTGCCATTTCAGTTTGGGGAATCAACGTTGTTTCTTTGAGATCTGCAGCCCTAGGGTCTTGCCTATCTTCCCCGCAAATCTGACGCCTTGGGGGTTGGCACGTCTAGGTTGACACTTGCAGTCAGAGATACAGGAAAGTGACCCATGGCAGAAAGCTAATCAGCGATTTACCACGTGTTAGGAACCCTTGCAGTAAGCGATACCTTTGTTCCTCCAAATCTTCTGCCCAGTACCTGTGTGCAGAAGGATCTGAGTCAGCGGTAGTCACGGCATTTCCGTTTCCCCAGTGTCACAGTCGCTGCCTCTTACCTTGCTTCTCTTTCTTCACCGCTGCCCTTTTATCTGGAACTGCCACGTGGTGTGGACTGCTTCACACCATGCACCTTGCTCTATTCAGAAAGCCTTTCAGCCTGCAGCTGACCTTGTCATTAAACATACATTAACAAGATCGAATGGTGTGTCTTCAAAGACTTGCCTGAGTCAGGCCTTTCTGCTGAAGTGCAAGCTGGACACTGACATAAAAAAATCTAGAGTTTTCTGGCCTGGAGTGATGGTTCAGTGACTAAGCGTGCACACTGTTTTTGCAGAGGACCTGAGTTCAGTTCCCAGCCCCCACACCCTGTGGCTCACAACTACCTGTGCACCAGCTTCAGGGAAATCCAATCCCCCCTGCTGGCCTCTGAGGACACCTGCATTCCCATGCGCATACCCACATACATGCACACATATGCATAATTAAAAACAAATCTTTTAAAAGTATGTCCTTTCAGCTTGGACCACAATTTTAAAAAAAAGAAAAAATCTAGAGGGTCGGGGGTAGACGATGCATACACAAAAGCCCTGGGGCTGAGTCTCCAGCATTTCATAAGAAAAGAAATTTAGAAACTTTAATTCCATTCAATAAAAATCAAAACGAAAGTGCTCTCCTGGTAGGGCCATGTGCACATGGCTAATTGAATGTCCTCTTGTCCAGGCCAGTGAAAGACGTGTTCACCTCGTCGTGTCCCGCCAGGTTCGACAGCCCAGCCCAGACATCTTTCAAGAAGCTGGCTGCATCAGCAACGGCCAGCAGTCTCCTGTCTCAGGGGAGAGGAGCACATCTTCTAAGGTGAGGGCCAGCCAGGCGTGTCGGCAGCTCCTTCCTGTGAGGGGCTATTTCTTGGGAAAGCCGTATACTCTAATGTGTCTAAGGGCTGTCTCTGGACTTTGTCGTTTCAAGAAACACTACTCCTGAAACTAGAAGGCCAAAGTCCTGTCTTCATACTTGGAAGGTGACAGGTGTCTCCCGTCCAAGCAGGAGTGAGGAGGAAGGTGCTGGGGGAGTGTTAGATCCCAGCTTGCAAGCCTTCTAAGGGACCTGCTTTCTAGTGTAAGCCAAATGCATGTCCTACTTTTGACCAAGAATCCTTCCTCATAAGGACTGTTTTCCATTCGCTTTCAAAGGCGGCAAGCAGTTTGCTTGATTTCGTGGTTTTTGAGTTTCCCAACCTGCCTGGAAACTCTGATTCCCTTGCTATTCCCCGCCCCCTGCTATTTTTAATGTTTGTGTTTGTACGAAAGACAAGGAAGACACTGGTCATACTTGAAGAGCATGGAGCATTAAGGGGAGCGGGGCCTCAGACAAGGCAGGAGCACATGTCTTATCTTACATCATTTAAATCCAGAAATTAAAAAAAATATTAAATTATTCATTTATTTTGTAGGGCGAGGTATACACACATGTACACGTAGACACACATGTGCTATGGTGTATGTGTAGAGGTCAGAGGATAACTCGTGGCAATTGGTTCTCTTCCTCCCTCCCACCATGTTGGTCCCAGGGCTTAAACTAAGATCAGCAGGCTTGGTGACAAGCTCTTTTGCCCACTGAGCCATCTCAGTGGCCCCAGGAGATGCAGTCCAGTACGTTCTTGTCTGTGGCTTCTATGAGAGGCAAGTATGCCGTTCATTTTGATGGTGTCTTATCAACACATTGTCCAGTCCAGATCAAGTCCTCTGACCTTGGCTCTGTCACGAAGATGGACAGCTTCCTCTTTCTGGTAGCTTGTGTCATCGTGGTACTTGTTACTAAAGATAAGCAAGGCTGGAACAGGGTTCAATCGTTGCGACCACTTGTTCCTCTTGCAAAGGACCCCCCAGTTGTTCCCAGCACCCACACAGCAGCTCACAACTCTCTATGACGCTACTTCCGGGGAATCTGATGCTCTCTTCTGTCTCTAAGGGCACTGCACACACCTGGTGGTGTACATACATGTAGTAGGCAAAACAGCCATGCCCATAAAGATATAAATCGATGTTTGGATACAACCTAATGCCTTTATATGTAGCCTGTTTCCAAAACGGAGATGATGGAATGAATGAACATATTTTTCTTTCCATATCGGGCCAAAGGTTGAGGGTCTTTTTGAGTAATAATTGCAGAAAACATCTCTGCTTTATAATCAGGAGCCTGTGATCACCTTCATTCAAAATCTCCAGCCAATGGCATCTAGATAAATCCTCGAGTTCCATGTTTTTGTATGGGAAGCAATCTAGATAAGCTAAGTGTACCCTGCTAAAGAGTTTTATGCACAAGGACTCCCTGATACTTTCTACCCAATAATAAATACTGTTAGTGTTTTAAAGTTATCTGATAGTATTCATTGATGTCAAAATATATGTGAGATTTTTTAAAAATCTTGCCTGAAGCTTGTATCTAACCAGCTGTATTAAGTAGAATGTGTTATATTTTCATTCATTAAACATAGAAATGAGACCTATACCACAGAAAGGCTATATATTTTATGTATATGAGTACACTGTGTCTGTCTTCACACACACTAGAAGAGGGCATCACATATCATTACAGATGGTTGTGAGCCACCATGTGGTTGCTGGGAATTGAACTCAAGACCTTTGGAAGAGCAGTCAGTGCTGGAAACCATGAAGCTATCTCAGAAACCCCAATGAGACTCTGTAACTCCTTCTACCTGCCTACCATGAGCCATGGGGAAGCCAGGACGGTCTAATGAGATCTTTGTTACAACCTTGTGTCATGTGTCTGAATTCCAGGAAACATGCTGGCCCACCGGGAACGAAGTTCTTTCCAATCATACTTCTACCTGCCCCTTACACACCCCTGCCACACCCATAAAGGGATCTACCTGGCTGTTGATGATTACGTTTTAAACTGATTTAGGAAAACAATGTGGCGTTTGAAACTAGGAGTTTAAGTGCTCCCAAGAAGTACCAAAGAAAGCAAGCCATGGTTTGTGGGACAGGAAAGCTTCTACCCCGGTGAAGAGTTAGGTACCAACAGGCGCCATCTTTAGGCCTGTGTTCACCATCATGAAAGAAGAAGGGGAATCTGACCAGCTCCATGTCACAGAGACAGTTACTAACCCTGGCACTGATTATCAAGCTACAGGGTCCTGATGCTTTTTAGACGTTTAGAATGTCTTAAATTCTTCCAAATCCCGGGTAAACATTCTAAAACATAAAAGCTCCATAGACTTAAGTGCCCATATGGTTTAATCAATATGAACTATTTCACCATAAGTCAGCTTTTTTTTTTTTTTTTTTTTTTTTTTTTGGTTCTTTTTTTTTTCGGAGCTGGGGACCGAACCCAGGGCCTTGCGCTTCCTAGGCAAGCGCTCTACCACTGAGCTAAATCCCCAACCCATAAGTCAGCTTTTTAAAGTAGAGTGAGCAGGTCAGACAGAAAGAGTTTTGTCCGCCAAAGGTTCCTCCTCCTGCCCCAAACCCAGCAAGTCAGCATGAGGAATTAACTCAGAGATTCGAGTTTCTCCATCACTACCATCTGTCTCTCTCTCACGTTCTCTCTCCCACTGGTGGGGAAGGCAAACGGCCATCAGGGACACAGGCCAAGCGCAGTCCTGGTGCTCGGCCACTTGGTTCAGCGGTTTGGAAAGTACCAAAAATGGGGAAAACGTATAGGCCCAATGTGTGCCTCTGTATGGTTTGCGTGCACGTGCATATGGGCATTGACAAATACATGACAGCATGCGCATGTGTGAGCGTGTGCATGTAGATGCCAGAGTATGACACCGGGTATCTTTCTTGGTTGCTCTCTACATCTTTACTGAGATTGCTTCCCGCCTAAGCCAAGCTTGCGTATTTGACTAGTCTTAACCAGCCTTCTCTCTCTGTGGATCCCCGAACTCTGGATTACACATTAGCCACCATTTTATATGGCTGGCGTTTATATGAGGTCCATTACGTCAGAAAAAAATGTAAACCTAGAGAAGCTTGCTGGGCTGGCAGAATTGCTCAGTAGGTAAAGGTATTTGGCTGTCAAGCCTTACCAGAGTGTGTTTGATTCCCGGGACCCACACGGTGGAGTGAAAGAATCAGCTTTTGTAAATTGTCCTCTGACAATTACATGTCACATGCATGCTGTAGCATGTGCTTCTCAGCTTCCACACATTCCGCTAATAAATATGATTTTTAAATATGAAAGATGTACTGACAGTCAGGGACAGTGAGTGTTCTGAGAAGTTGGCCTACTGTAATCAGAAGTGGGTGGCTTCCTTGAGAGATTCGGGATGCAGCCAAATGTATACGATCCAGATTTCTACCACGGTCCCCAGGCTGTGGCCTTTCTGTGTTTAGTATTCCGTTCTGCAATGCAAACCTCTCAGAGTCAACCCTTAGAATCTGCGATGCTGTATCTGCGGTGCTGGAATTCGTGATGCTAATAACTCTTTTGATGCGAGTGCGCGGATATGTGTG
The DNA here is from genome assembly GCF_021556685.1 of Rattus norvegicus. Lineage (NCBI taxonomy): Eukaryota > Metazoa > Chordata > Mammalia > Rodentia > Muridae > Rattus > Rattus norvegicus. The sequence goes on from NC_141547.1 coordinate 33,959,018, forward strand.
AGTAAATGGGCCTGGTGAATGCATGCACCATGTTCTTTGTGTCTGTGCCTTCAGCCTGCAGCCACTTGTCATGAGAAGGTTGTAAGTGTCCAAAAAGACCCCAACGAATCTCTCGGCATGACCGTTGGAGGGGGAGCATCACACAGAGAATGGGACTTGCCCATCTATGTCATCAGTGTTGAGCCCGGAGGAGTCATAAGCAGAGACGGAAGAATAAAAACAGGTACAAAAATCAAAGAGAATAAAGGCATGGGGTGGCAGAGCCTGGGCGGAGTTAGCAGCCTGCTGGGTTCGCTAACTGCTCTCCCAGAGTCAAGGAGAGCATGTAAGAGGGAGCTGGCCATGATTGCTACGCTCCTTTGGGCAGGGTGAGCATGCTGTAGTCTAGGCTTGCCTCTCTTAGTGCACGGGAGAGGGGAGGAGGCAGCTTTGCTAGGAAAGGTAGCGCCTCTAGACTTTCTTTCTTGGCTGAATTGACAGCCGCTACACCTGTGAGCAAGTTGCACACAATTGCACAATTCTAAAGCACAATTTAGATCCATGCAATCTAACGCCCCTATGGATTCTACGGAATGCTCCAATAGTGAAACTGATTTACGAATTGTACAGTTTTGTGGGCTAAATGGGATGAATGTGTTGATAGATCTCGATTCAATGGTATAATTAAATATCACTTTGCCCATTGGTGAGAAATGGATCTTTCCACTCATGTTCTGGGCTCCTCTACATACAGGAAGGTATCCAGTTTACCTCCGCAGGTATGTGTTCTTAATAACGCTGTTCAAGCACATGAAGAGGTCACTTACGGAGAGGAACAATTGTGCTTCTTAAGGGCTCAGATTCGACAGAAAAAAGTTTCTCAAATATGTTCCCTTGAGTGTGGCATAGTACAGGAATTAAGCAGACAATCAAAAGGTGTTGCTCTCTCTTTTTTTTTTTTAAGTCTGCAAGCATTTGAGGACATCCCTTGTTATTTTCCTCCTGTCTTCAATTATTCTGTATGAAAAAAAAGTTGTATAAGAAGCAAAACAAAAAACCGGAGATTCAATTGAAAGATTAGGGAGCAAGGGCAGGGAGATCCATCTTAATTTCTCCTGCAGCTCAGCGAGCACCGGGGTGAAGAATGACCTCAGACAAGAAGTGACTTAGTGAGATTCCTTGTAGCACGTCACCCATAGGAGTCGTGCTTAGCTATTGCCATGCACAGAGATGCATTGACTAGAAATGGTGACTGTACCCCACCTCTGTGAAAGCTCTGGGCTCTTGTGCCAGACACTAAACTCCTGCTCCGGTCCCTGTTTGTTGGTAGTGTCCTACATGCTAGACTGTACAGGTACTGGAGCCTTTTGTCAAGTGCTCTCATTGTGTGCTAAAGAAAATGGAAACTAAAAGAGTGAAACTGCAGATTGCCTGGGGTTAAGTAGTAAAGGAAGCTATTTAAGGATGTTAGGCCATCCTTAGAGACTCCCAACAAGCCAGTCCCACATGCTCTGCCATCTGCTAAATGGGACCCAGCTTCGGGTTTCTGTGAGCTGAAGAGATGCACCTCTCCTCACCCTGCCCATGCGCCCGGGTCAGCCTCTGTCCCGTCACACCGAGCAGAATCCCATTTGCACTCAGTGAGGTTGCTTTTGCTTCTCTGGCCTCAGGTGACATTTTATTGAATGTGAATGGGATTGAGCTCACAGAGGTCAGCCGGACAGAGGCCGTTGCCATACTGAAGAGCACACCCTCCTCAGTGGTACTCAAAGCCTTGGAAGTCAAGGAACAGGAGACCCAGGAAGACTGCAGCCCAGCAGCCCTGGACTCCAACCACAACGTGACCCCGCCTGGTGACTGGTCCCCATCCTGGGTCATGTGGCTGGAATTACCACAGTGAGTCCCACTTCAACACCCCTACGGATTCTATTTCTTAAGCCACTCTTTCACTGTCTTGGGCTGATTCATGGGCACTAGCATCTTGCTAAGACCCAGTCTTCTCTGTGGGGCTGTCTGAAATAACTGTCTTCTTTGGGCAAATGAAAATCCATATAGAAATCTCAGGGTGGAGGTGAAAGTCTAGACAGAGAAACTTCTAGGTATTCTTGAAGTGTTTGTACTTATCAGATGGTTCATGGAGCAGGGGGGGTCAGCTGGCTGACAGAAGTTCAGCCTGTGTTTCCACACTCATGAACTGATTGCATCTGCTCATGCCAAGCTTCTTCTTCGCACGGGTATGAGTGGGAGCTGCAGGCCAGCTGTGGCCCTGCTCTGAAGCTTCTAGAAGCTCTGACTAGACACACAGCAGCACAGCGGAACACCGTGGCTTCAGAGAGTTAAGAGTCTGCTAGCTGGTGATGTTTCTCAGAACATCTCTTTTCAGTGACTCGTCTGGAAAGTTCTTTAGCGGGCAACTAGGTTGCCATTTTTCTGAGGTATAATGGGAGCCTTGCAATGAGCTATAAACTTATCTGACACGATGGATTCAGAGGATTTGGAGAGATCTCCACAAAATGGCTCTGTACATGAATTGACTAAAGGACGGGTAAATTTAACGTTTGCTTCCTTGGAACAGAGCGAAGATCTGCTGGCCTTTAGATTGTTGTCTGCAAGTACGCAGCTTAAACGTTCAAAATGGGTGTCGCCAGTGTTAGGTCCCTCAGAACAGGTGAAATAATGGAAGCAAGGTATTTACTTGGTTTTAAAACATTTTCTTGAAGGTAGAAATGGTTCTTATTTATTTAGTAGCTACAAGCTGGCCTGGATTCCCTTTGGGGTTTCCGCAAGTTCCTAACATTACTTTCTGCATAAGTAGGTCTTTTAAAAGTCCTTAGAACACTGAGTATTGAGGCAAATTATAGCTGTTATAGCCAAACAGGAGACTATTATATTGAGTAAACTTCCTTTAAATGAAATTTTGGAACTATAATCCCAAGTCTGTTTATAGCTTTTGTTTGAAAGCTCCCTTGTTAGGCTCTTCAGTGTTCCTTTGCGTGAGGCATAGAGCATTGGGTCCATGGCTCCTCTCTTCCCCTGCGAGCCACCTGGCGTTTGCAGCAATTCTCTGCACTTGTCAGGAAGAGTGAAAGGACATGAGATGACAGGGACTTCAGACCCTTGGAGCCTTTCTGGTCAGAGGTACCAGAGCAGAGGGAGCGGGAAGTAGCTCTCCTTCCTGGGCCTTTATTTAGTCCACTCAGAAGTAACCAGCATTACCCAGGTCCTGAGTTTGTGTCCAGGGAAAGTCTGTCTATGTCAGAAGTTGATTGTTTCTGCAAAATGCTTGGGCTTGGGCTTATAGGGCACAGGGCCTTGGCAACTGCTCACTCTGCTGCTGTAGCATAAAGACAGCCATAGGCCATCCGTGAACAAAAGCTTCCGGGCTTGGCTGTAGTTCGAGGCCCCAGCCTAGGTATCAGTGTATTCACTCAAACACAGCAGTGACCTGTGAGCTCTTATGATCCAAAGCTTGAAAATTAAACCCAAAAATTGACTTGGGGTGTCACGATAGTCAGTGCACCACCTGTGTCCACTGCTGGCACGGATGGGTTAAACGAGCCACATCTGTGATGGCAGGTGGCAGGTTAGGTGGATATCACACTATTGTGTCACATTTGGTTCTTTAGGGGTGGCACCTGTGATGATCAGGGTCAAGCTGTGTGAAGACAAAGCTGTCTCATGCCCTTCCCTCCACACGTGACCTGTCCTTAGTGTTGAGAAGAGCTGTCCAGTTCTTTCAGCTCTCTGGGGACCCCAGATGTGTGCCCTGGATATCGGCTCTTGGTTGTTTTCTCGACTTTCTTGGTTCTGTTTGCCTGCTTGGCTTGTGCTCCTCAGCTGCCCCACTCCCTGTCACTCCGTTGAATGGCTGCTCCTTTGTGACTACTTTCATTTGAGAGGCTTTCCTCAGCGTGTTGTCTTTGATTTTCTTCTTTCCTTCCTTCGTCCCTCTACCCTCCACTCCTTGTGAGACAAAGCCTTGGTACACAGCCCAGGCTGCCATCAAAATTACAGCCATGCTCTTGTCTCTGCCTTCCACGTATGAGGACTATAGGCATGCATGACCATGCCTAGCATCATCTTTGAAATCTCATTCACACTGGGTTCTTGCTCTTCACTCAGAGCAATTGCTGCATGGTATTTTAAATCACAGTGGTGTGATTAATTATCGATTTCATAGCCCATAGAGGCATTTCACTGTGTAACAGTTTTCTAGGGAGTGGCTTTCCTTATCTCTTTCCCGTTACCTCTCCCCACCTGCTCTCTTATGTAGCATTATTAGCTCGGTTGGTTCAAATATCTTTTAGTGGAACTTTTTTTTCCTCCTGGGCAGCTGTCTCCTGAAGGATGGTGAGAGAAAGGGTCAGAGCCATATTCCAGGTATAGGGTGTCTGAGTTCTCCATAACCATCTGAGGTCAGCCTAGCAGGCCACTCATGATGCCCTGCCATACTTAGGCTCCTCTTTCTCATGTGGGTATCTGCTTGGGTTCTCACTGCTTTGCACATCTTTCTTCTCTGCTAAGCTGAACCTGAGGAAACCTGCCTGCCCACTTCTGGCGTGGTTAGCGTGGGCTACAGGGTCCTTTCTGCTGAATTTCCTGTTGTTCTTGGCCCTCTGCCAGCTCTCCCTCACACGTGGTAACTCAATTTTGCTTATGATGATGGCCTCTGCTTCCAGGTTTCCTGGTTTATTTGATAGTGAATTTAACACAAAGGAAACCGTATCTACTTCATTCTGCCAGACGAAACTGAATATGACGACACTGACCCTGTTCAGGTCTCAGTCCTGTCCTAGCCTCATCTCAGGGGTACAGCATCAGTTTCTATGGGGTGGGGGTGGGGACTGGGGTGAGGTGGGGGTGGGCATCCTCTCACAGCTGTCATCTTGAGTTCTCAAAGCCCTTACCTACACGTCAGCATTATCCTACATGTCTCCAGACACAGGAGGGAAGTGCTAGAGTAAGAGATTCCAAACCACACCTTGGCATAATTAATTCTATGTTAGATTTAGACTACAATTAAACCTTTACGATACATGCCCAGAAATGTCTAATTTGCAAATACATTTTACCTTTCACTCATCAAAGCATGAGAAAGGATATTTGTCCAAATATACAATCTTGCTAGTTACCTAAAGACCTCTAGGACCCAATGAAGAAGCATGTGTCAGCAGCCGGCTTAGAATCAAGAAAACCATGGGTAGCCTTACTATGCCTCGCTAGCATTTCCTGTGTGGAACCAAACAGCCAGGAGTAAGAGTAGGTGATAGAAAACCAGATAAGAGTGTTAGTAGTTGTGCGCTCCTTGATAGCACCGTCTGCTGCGGGACCCCTGTAGCAGCTGGACTTTCTGCCAGCTATCCAGTTATCACCAGCCATTCAGAGACCACTGGTAACATTTTACTTTGTTGACTCTCAGGGCCCACATTCCACATCTGGAAGTTCTTCAAAGCATGTTCTCATCTGGACTAGCATGATAGAAATACGCATTAACTCAGTTCTCTTCTTGCTTAAGAATTTAACCCTTTCCTCTCCTGAAGCCCCGGACATACTTTATTTGGGAAAGAAACAGGCATCAGTATTTTTTTTTTCTTCCCCAAGTTAAAAACGTTGACACTTAGAACGTGAGCTAGGCCCCTGGTGTTGATTTATCTAAGACATGCAATGTAAGGGCAGCTACGAAGGCTCTAATGCATATGAGTCCCGAGTAAGACCAGAGCTGCTTCTGGGAGCTTCACATGTGTTTTGCAGTCAAGAATCACATGCTCTGTGACTCAGAAGAAAACTAAGGTTCAGAGCTGCCAGATGACCTGCTCATGCTGCATGGCTGAGCTCTGAGCCGAGCCTCCCACTCCCGACTTAGGCTATGATTTTAATCACGATGCATTAGTAAGTTGGAAGTATCCCCAAAAGAATGCTAAATTAAATGCCTATATTTAGCTTTAGCTGGTTTATGTCTTTGTTTTTTTTTTTTTTTTTTGTTTTCTCCCAGAAAGTGTTCTGGAGGAGTTCACGTAACAGAGCCCTGCACCAGGATGGCACAGAAAGCTTTCACTACTGCTTGCTACCTTATTTCCCATCATTTTTCCAATCACCTTCCCTATGAGACTGGAAACTCCCATCCATCAAAAACCAAATGGCCACAGCATTTCAAGAGAAAAGTTATTTTCAAAAACGTATTGAACACTTGCCCCCAAGCCTACCTATATTTAATCATGTAAAATGATGCATTTTAATGTTTACTATAACAATGGTGGGACCCTTCCAAAAATAACTATTTCAGAAGATCTGGAACTGCTGGTCAGTAGACATTTACTGATGAAACAATGAATCCCTTATGTACTGAGAAAAGCCTTTTATTGACTTCGGAATCTAGAGGACAAGATGTCCTTAGAAAAGTGCCTACTATCACGAACTATAAAGTAAAAGGTTACCGTAGAAAGCTCTGCAGACCACTGACTTAGAGCACCATTTGAGCAGATGTTTTTATCCCACCTGGATTGGATGAGTTCTTTGCCCAGGTGGTTAAGCATCAACTAAAGACAGACACTTTGTTCATGAGCTGAATGGCTCCCAGTAGCAGAGTGCTAGCAGAGAGCAAGGAATGACACAGGATCCCTAATCCAGGAGTTACTCACGAGGAAGGATCTCTAGATTCTACCCAGAGTTTACAATGGTAATGTTTACAAGTAAGTTAGCTGAACTATGCAGACAGGGCTAACAAAATCGAGATGACATTTTGAAAAAGGACAGAAACTGGCTATGTGATCAACTTTCTGTTCTCAAGATAAGTCCAATCTATTGTTTTCCAAACTTGGCCATTGTTTTTCTTCTATAAATACACTAATATACAGACGTGGTTTTTTGGATTTGTGTTTTGGATTTCCAATATAAAGATGATGAGAACTTTTTTTTTTTAAAGAGACAATAGGTCAAATTAAGACCACAGTATGCAAAATTATTAAATTCTCGATGGCTAACATAATGCAATATTCCAAAGTTTGGAGAATCAATTCATGATGTCTGCTACTTCCACACCATGGGAAGGACCTTATGATCCAATCCGGTCAGAGACATGGGCTTGAAACTGTCTTGGCTAATAGACAGTTTACATTCTAACGTTAAACTTCTGTTTTGGATTTTTGTTTTTTAAGAGGCAATGCCTCCCGTGTCTTAGTAAGCCTGACTTAAATCTAGGCAACGTTGCAATACTTAGTTGAGTAAATTGGTATAGGAGGAAAAATAGAGGAAATTAAAAAATAATTTCTAAGTGTCTTGCCTACATGTGGGTATGTATGGCACATTTAAACCTGGTGCCTGGAGGGGTCGAGAAGGGTATCTGGATTCCTTGGAACTGTGGTTATACATAACTATAAGTCATCATGTGGGTGCTGGGAACGGAACCCAGGTCTTCTGGAAGAGCAACAAGTACCCTTCACTGCGGAGGAATCATTCTAGCTCCAAACCTTCATTTCTTGAGCATCTCAAGGCTTCTCATACTTAATTTGCTCACTTGAGTTAAACTTCCATGAGCCTAACCATAATCTTACCGGAAAAATGACCAAAGTCCTTGCTATTCCTTATACCATGCCAAACCTTTCTCAATTAGACTTAAAAGAATGAGCTCAGAGGAGGAAAAAGCTCACACTCACATCCAGAGGGCAAAGTCACTCAATCTGAAAGGTCACCAATCTGAACCAGCTGCCAGGTTTCCCAGTGAACGATGAAGTGATGCTAGGGGAAAAAACCGGTCATCGGTCCCAACTCACCAGTCTGATGCTGACAGAGTTTAAAATAATGAGGTTTTGCTGCTACAACAAAACAAAAGGGTAGGTGCTACAGGAGGACAAGGACCTTGCATTTCATTCTCCAAGATCAAGAGCATGGCACATACTCAAGTATCTAAAAGTCGACCTAAGCCAATGCCCTTCTCACTACGAAGAGTCAAGCAAACAGATAGACTTGTAATTTAATATTAAGTTGACTACAGTTTTGCATGTTTACATAGTTGTGTTTACAGCTGGTCAACATACTTGGTCAAATAGGGCCCCCAGAAATACTGAAAAACAAAGCAAAAACAAAAAACCCCATAAAACAACGCCCCCAAAAACCATGGTCCAAGACTGAGAAGCAACTCAGCTTCAGAGATTGCTCTATATACCCAGTTATGTATTTATATGTTCTAAAGCATTATGACTGGAAGAGTGGATCATACCTCTGGACAGTTACTATCATCTAATTACTACTTTCCTACCAAAAAAGGGTGAGGGGCACACGTCAACCAAGGTGGGAATGTGTGATGCTTTTATTATAGTCAGATAAACTGGAACTGAACAGTGTGGCATCTACGCTCAGCTCCTACAGGATGTGTGTGCTACTCACAGAAGGTTTATGGGAATTAAGTACAAGTACTTAAGAGTAGAAATGAGTTTTCACTAAGTAAAATTTATGTTTTTCTTTTTTATCATTTCAATGAAAAAAATGTATGGTACATCAATGCTTCTAAAACAAAAAAATGAGTTTATTTCAAATGAAAGGAACAGTATGAAAAAGGCTATTGCATTAGTCAGGGTTCTCTAGAGGAACTGATAGAATGAATATATATATATATGTTTGATTTATTAGACTGGTTTACAGGCTGTGTGGTTCAGCTGGTCCAGCAATGGCGTCTGCCAATGAAAGGTCTAAGATTCCAGTAGTCGCTCAGTCCGTGCGGCTGGAGCCTCAGAAGGTCTTCAGTATACGCTGGAATCCCAAAGTAGTCTCCAGCGCCAGTGAAGGAATGGACTTGCAAGGGAGAGCAAGAGCAAGCAGGCAAACAGAGGAAAGCTTCCTTCTTCCTGTCCTTGTATAGGCTGCCAGCAGTGTGGCTCAGATTAAGGGTAGATCTTCCTATCTCCACAGAAGATCTGGATTAGAAGTGGGTCTTCCCACTTCAAATGATTAAGAAAAAAGAATCCCTCATAGGTGAACCCAGCCACTTGAATTTTAGTTAATTCCAGATGCAGTCAAGCTGCAACCAAGAACAGCCATCACAGTTGTTAAATAACGAGAGGCCAGCAATCAGTGTTAATGACCAAACTTCACTGCTTAATATTTCACAAGATCATTTTTATTGATTATCAAAAAGCAACTGATTATTTTAAGGTACAGTCTATAAACAAGACATCTTCAATTCTAACAACAAAAAATACTATCTTCCAGTCAAAAGCAGTTCCTAGACACATGCGGCAGACAAGGGGTCCCAGAGCGACCCCATCTTCCGACAGTCTACTGTAGTGCAGCTGCTCACACTTAGCCGCGGCTATCCCAGCTGAAGGCTGTACTGGCTCTCAGGCCAGCTGTGCTCCTTCCCTTCCCCTGACTGCTTCAGCTATGCCACTTACTGTCCGACAACTGCTCCACTATTTTATGGCCCAATTTCCATTCACTTTCTCTAGTCTTCTCTAAGTCTGTGTGAGTATAAGTTCATTAGCATAAGTTAAAATTATTGTCCTTGCGATTAATCGCTAATTCAGAGAATGTTTGTCTTCTTTACAAATTATGTAAGCCCCCAAGAATATAAAAATGATATTCCCTCAGTATGTTCTACTGTGGGGAATAAGAAGTACTGAGACACATCCAACTTTTGGCTCATGCATTCATTACTGCGCCTTAACCAAAATATGTGGCCATTTTTCTCAGCAGAGACATGAATAGAACATAATACTAACTCCTTTTGTTGAAAGGGTATTTGGCTATGGAAAAGAGAGATCAAATGCAAAAGCTGACTAAGAGCATAAAAAGTTGCTGTCACTTCTGATGGAGACATATGCAGTATTTTTCATTTTAAAAGTGTCCCCCAAAAAAATGAATGAAAGGAGTCACAACTAGTAAACTCAACTGTACATCCACTAATTACATTCTGTTTCAGGTACTTATATAACTGTAAGGATGTGATACTACGAAGGAACACAGCGGGAAGCCTGGGCTTCTGCATTGTGGGAGGTTATGAAGAATACAGTGGTAACCAACCTTTTTTTATCAAATCCATCGTCGAGGGAACACCCGCGTACAATGATGGAAGAATTAGGTAATGATTACTCAGAAAACTAATATTCAAGTATTTTGCTTTCTACATGTAAAACTTGGCCCCACTTGGAAGAAAGCGCAGCTTATACTTTCCTAAAGAGTGAGAAATTAAGACACGAGAGCACTAGCTAGGTAGAGAGAAATCCAAAACTAGAACCGGCCTTGGTCCCACCTTGCAATTTCCTATACCTCTGATGCACGCTGCGTGGAGCTTGGAGAATTTATGGGAAGAGGGAAATCAAATCAGAACTAAAAAGGACAAATATGGCAGCTCTAGGGCCACCCAAGTCCACTTTGAGGCGCTTCAGGCTTGAAGCAGTTCTGATCACAATGCCGTATCTTTTCAGATGTGGTGACATTCTTCTTGCTGTCAACGGCAGAAGCACGTCGGGGATGATGCACGCCTGCTTAGCGAGGATGCTCAAAGAACTCAAAGGGAAAATTACTCTCACCATTGCTTCCTGGCCTGGTACTTTTTTATAAAACCAATGATGGATCTTAGAAAAACCACAAATAGGCTAGATAAAATTGTATTTATCTTGTCGATTTTTATATTTAAAGAATATATTGTAAAAAAAAAGCCAGAAAAAGTATGACTTATGAAAACAAGTTACACATCAGAGAATGTTCTCAAAAATAAAAACTAATGTTAATTTTTATTTGGTGTGGAGGATTTCTCATCACTCCAAATCTTTTAAGTTTCTATTTTTTTAATTCAATAAAAAGCCCATAAAAACTTACATGGTTTGTATGCCACACTTAATTCAAGGCAACGTCAAATGTGGTAGAAGTGGAGTTGAAGACACAGCACATTATGGCCATTTCAGTTTAATGGCGGAGGATTTGAACAAGAGATGAATATCTTCTTCTAAGTGACAGCAGTCCTCTTACTGGTGGCTCTAACTGCCTCGTCCTTTCACACACATTCCCAGCCCCACCGCTGCTCTGGAACCTTCTTGGGGTTAGTCCAGATTTTAACCTGGAGTTCTGGTTTTAGTAAGAATGACTGATCTGACACTACTCTCACTGAGTTTATTTTTTATTAATATGGACCTGGTATTAAAAAAAATACCCCACGTTCTATGCTACCAATGAGCCTTGGAAAACACGTTAGCAGCAGCTGAAGCCCTTGACCCTTGTTCAAACAGATGGCCATGAAGTGGTTTGACGCTGTGCCAGTCCATGTGCCTGCTGGGAAGCACACAAGTTCCATCATAGGGCCACCCAAGTGCCTCAGACCATCTCTAAAGTCAGAGATTCAAACAGTCCATTTAGTTACTATGGACCACTGAAAACCTGCTATCAAAACTGTGATAACAAGAATGTGTCCAAGTTCTTAAAGATGAGGAGTGTGACAGCAGTAAGAGGAAGCCTGACGTCACATGAGAGGGGCTTCTGCACCACAGCACCTCTCCTGCCGACAGCGTCCCGCTCACTAGAAAGCTAGTGAGTCCTTGATCCTCACCACACTGCACACACGGCCAACTTAGCACTAAGTCCCCTGCTGACTTATTCACATTACTTTCTTAGATATAAAGTAATTTTTGTCTTTTATTCTTTAAATATTACAAGACAAAGATTTTTAACTTAACACAAAAAAATGCACACTTTTATTTTGGAAAAGAAAAAGTTAACGTTTCATTCTAACAGAACAAGATTAAAGGTACATTTCTTAAACATTATCCAGAAAAATAAGGAGATTTATAGCATCTATTTCTGGGGCTGACGTACATAAGAGGTGGCGCCTACTCGGCAGGGGCAGCTTCCGTGCTCTCCTGCTCAGGGACCGGCTCGCTGCCAGCCTCTTTTCCTTCTTTGCTCCTTTTAGACTTTTTGTGCTTGTGTCTTCTGTGACTGTCCCCTTCTTCACTTTCATGACGACGTCTACTATTACTGCAGGGAAAGGAATAGTGTTTAACAACGGGGACAAAATCAGTCTGGTCTCACCAACCAATGCAAGCCTGGATTTCGGATGGACTTGCGTTCTGATGTTGGCATTATTCTGCATGAGATTTTACATGGATTACATTGGGGTGCCCTTCATCCATACCACCCATATCACCCCAGACTTCCAGTACCCATCCCTTTGTTCTGAAAGACTTTATGCAAGTCTTTTTACAACTGGGACAGGAAATACTGTTTTATAGGGTGAATTTTCAGGCACAATGGGCATTAATTAAAATTGATTCTAATGTATTTTAAGACCACAGCCCCCCCCCCAACTTTTTCCTTAAGTCAAAGAGCATTTTAATATTTATTATAAAGATTGGGTCATATGCCCAATATCAAATAGATAATGTAAAACAAACAAAAACCACCAGACATCTTATTTTTATCCCATGCTAATTTTATCTGGAAGATATTAAAAGAAATGCAACCTTGTTAGATTTTAAGATTGTTTTTGATGCTCGTAAGGAAGGAGCTTCACCAGGTTGCTCTTGGTCTTTTAGTTAAGAATAGTCTACAGTGAGCTATTTGGACCTGGGCCAGTATTAAAGAGCAAACCTGCGAGAGGACTTGTGTCTTGTTTCCTCCTTCTCTCTGTGCCGTCGTTCTCTGTGCCGCTCTTCTTTCTCCCGACTAGCTCTGTGGCGCTCATAGCCTCTCTCTGCATACTCCCTGTATCTGTATCGCTCTTCATCACTGCAACGGAAGTGCAAACGCTGACACCAGGACTATTAAGTTAGCTGACTGAAAAGGAAGAGCTTCTGAAGCCCAACATAAGCCAGCACATGAGCTTGAAATTGCTGAACAAGTCACAGATCAGTGACACATCTCACTTAAGGCAGCGCACTAAATAATGCCATCCTGTTATATCTGTTTGAATGACAGAGGTTTCATATTAGGTCACATTTTATTTCTGGAAAAAGTGACCTGTAGTTGATTTAAATTTTAATCAACAGATATTTCTTTTTTGCTCTCATTTTATAATTATATATTTATATATCTCAGATATAGGGGGAGGGGGATCTTAACTGCAAAGCACTGGCCATGTAGTAAAGAATCCAAGAGCAGGGGTTGGGGATTTGGCTCAGTGGTAGAGCGCTTGCCTAGCAAGCGCAAGGCCCTGGGTTCGGTCCCCAGCTCCGAAAAAAAGAAAAAAGAAAAAAGAAAAAAGAAAAAAAGAATCCAAGAGCATATGGCTCGGAGTGGCTTCTGCAGTAAAAGGCAGATAAAAGAGGTTAATTTATTTTTAAGTGTTTGCTTTTTACTAGCAGAAATAGTACAACTTCGACCAAGTGCAGAAGAATGAACATGAGAGAGAGTCACACCTGCATTCGCACACAGCCCACACAACCCGGCCATCTCTGCTCCGTCACCCACACCTGCCTCTGTCCCTGTCTAGTGTGTACATTAACGATGACATGTGGCTAAAGCCTCCAAAGGCACGGATACAAATGACACCTCTACTTCCTGGGGTCACACATTACTACCATGCCTGGCTTTTTCCTCTTTCTATCTGACACGAAAGTCAAGATTTTAAAACGCAGTATCGGACAATTCTGTTATTTAAAATAAACATCTTTCAGAATACTGTCAAAAGCTTTAGTTTTAAAAAATATGTTCAATAAAAATAATTAGGATCTGTATGCAACAACAAGGTGCTCAGGAACGTGCCTGGGATGACAGGCTCAGGGGAAGCATAAGCTACACACAGAGAGGAGCAGACCAGCAGCCTGTGACTGCCTAGCGAAAGGGGTGGTCAGTGTCAGAACACACTGCTGCACACAGTGACCTGGGATATAGTAAGACTGTCAAATGCTTTATGAAAACGTGTTTTAACACACACATGCACATGCATGAGTACAGCCATGCTCTTTCCTAAGGAGTATGTCACTGACAGGCAGTGCAGAGTGGCCGCGTGCACACAAACACGCAGCACATTCCTTCTAAGCCTGTGCCACTGGGAATGCAGGATCACTCCTTAAATCTCAAGGTGTCCGTGAAACCGGCGGTAACGTTTACAGAGTGCCTGGTGAGAGCAGGCTATCAGTGAGTGCAGTCCCTTCCCTGATGGGATGGCTCAGTGGGCAAAGGTGCTTGCTGCCAAGCCTGGCAACCTAAGTTTGATTCCCCAGTGCCCATACTGTAGGACGACTGAATTGACTCCTCCTGCAAATTGTCCTCTGAGCTCTAAGGGGCGATAGGGGACAAGCATGTGCACACACACAGAACTTGATTAAAAAAAAATGGAATTTTTCAAGGAATTTAGTGCTTACATTCTCAGAAGCAGACTATTTCCTATAAAGGGCCTCTGATAACTCTCTCCAGCTCAGGGATAAAGGGACATTGCAATTGCCTCCATCAGCAAATGCAGTGTTCCTGGTGATGACTCCAACTAAGCTTGCATAAAGTAACCAAGGCCAGTTACCTCACAGTTTCCTCATGTGTAGCCCCTTTGCCCTAGAGCCAATTCTTGGGGCCCTTAAATGCTGTCTGTCAGCAGTCACATGAACAACAGACTGTTGGGGAGTTGGCCTTCATGAAACTGCAGCAGCTTCCCATCCCTTCTGACACACAGCACAGTGCAAAGGTTGCTCCAGGCCTGCATCTCATTAAAGCACATTTTCTAACATCCTATAGCAACCAGCCTTCTTTCAGGCCCTCAATTAAACTGCCTTAAAAACAGATGTTAAAACTGCTCTCTAATTTTCAAAACAGTGACCCTGCAATTTGTAATGCAACACGTACTATATATGTTTTGCTTTTAGACTATTTTTGTCAGTCTTTAGAAACAGACAGATTTTACTTTCCGTTTGCATTCACAGTACAGTTTTCCTAGGACTAGTCAGAATTCCTTGACCTTTCATTTTTCTGACCTTTAGCTTTTCCTCCAATTTATTTAATGCCCTAAAACTCAGCAACCTGAAAATGAAAACATGGTTTAAACACTAACATTTTTCAATTTAGCAGAAACTCAGTAGCCCCTGTACGTGTGTTCACTAAAATCCTTGACTGTGACACATACATTTTATAGACAATATGTTACTTCAAAGGTACATTTCAAGCACATTAGAAACTAGTCAACTTCCTGAAAACAAAACAAAACAAAACAACCCTGTCCTTGAACTTAAGCAGAACTGTGCACTTGGGTGGCTGTGGCTGGCACTTTATGGCCCACTTACATGTATATGCCACACCGCCATTTACCTATGTGATCAATAAAATTGTATTAATTACCTACTATGTGTTAAGTCATGCTCAAACTGGGTGGGAGAAGAGGTATTTTCATCATCTTTTCCAGTTCTTGGTCACACACTCTTTGACTGAGTCAGCTTAACAGTACTATGAATTTAATGTGTACACAATATGAATATTTATGCATTTTAGGATATAGCATTATTTCTGGCTTAGAACAGGACTCAAAATGTCATTCACATGAATGAAACATTAGAAAAATAGATGGGACACTCAGTAAATCAGTTTTTAACTCAATACATATTTAAGGTGGCAATCTTATTTTAAAATAATATACATTAGGAATGTATATGAATTACCAACTAATTAAACTTGTATCTAAGAAACAGGATCAAGACTGGCATGTGAGAGCATGACTGTCAGCACTCAATTCTCCATGCCGCCTAACCATAATCAATCATTAAGAAGTTATGTTTAGTTGGGGATTTAGCTCAGTGGTAGAGTCCTTGCCTAACAAACGCAAGGCCCTGGGTTTGGTCCCCAGCTCCGGAAAAAAAAAAGAAAAGAAAAAAAAAAAAAGAGAAAGAAATTATGTTTAGATGACAAGACAGAATTTGTGAGGGGATATAAATTTCTTTAAGGGCCAAGTGAACAACATGGTTTGAAAATTGTTGCTTACAGTACTTCGAATCCTCAAGAACAAAGTGAGTATGATTTCAAAATGGCTTTTCTAGCCATACCTTGAGTATTCCTTTCCCAGTGAACTGCAATCCATCTCCTCACATCAAATAAAACTGAGTAAAAATGAAGTGTGCTCAGAGCCCTGCACACCCAACAAACCTGTTGAAAACACTTGGGGTGGGGCTGTGGTCCCGCTCCCGCTCTCGCTCCCGGGTGCGCTCCCTTTCTCTGTCCCGGTCTCTCTCCCTTTCTCTGTCTCGGTCTCTCTCTCGGTCTCGATCTCGATCTTTTTCTCTCCGTGCATAATAGTCCCACTGCTTAGTGGTATCCACAAGGCTAGGCCATGAGGGAGCGGAACTGGTAAGGTGGGGAAAGGCAACTAGAGGGAAAAGCACATTAAAAGCAAAGGTTATGGTACTCGGTATTGCACTCTATTTGCCAAGAATAAGAAACAACAGACTTTCTAATGTGAAAAACAGAAACAAGAAGACACTATTCATTTGGCAGCTCACAACTGTCTGTAGTTCCAGTTCCAGGGAGATCAGATGACATCTGGCATCTATGGGCACTGCATATATGCACATGGTGCATACTCTTAACACATGAGTACATGATAAAAAAACACAAGGGAAGGGATTTGAGAGGAAAGGCTTCATGAAGGTGAAAGGGGTTCCAAGCACTGGTTATCATTCCAGAGGACCCAAGTTTGATTCCCAGCACCCACATGGCAGCTCACAACCATTAACTCCTGTTCCAGGGGCTCTGACTACTCTTCTGTTTTCTCTGGGCACCAAAGATGCTTGTGGTTGATGCACAGACAGACATACAGGCAAAACACTCATACTCAAAATGTAAAATAAATTTTAAATATTTCTGTAAATAAACTGGACCTATTATGAAGTTTTGGGTCAGGAAGCATGCTCCCCAGCAGCACTGTGGGTCATAAATCTCTTCCTCTTTCATTGTTCTGTCCTGGCCATCATGAAGCATGGCTTCATTACACACCACCACCACACAGGTTTAAGAGTCATGGGTTTGTCTAAGTTATGGATGTGAACCTTTAAATCTGTGAGCCAAAATAATGATTTAAAAAAAAAGCTTGTCTCTTAATATTCCTGAAAAATTTATTTTTAAACTAGGTTTCACTTCATAAGCTGTCTTCAGACATATCCAGAAAAGTCATTACTTTATGTTGCTCAGGGGTGTGAGGACAGATGATAAATTCTAAATAAACAAAATGAAGGTAAACAGAAAGCACAGAAGCTGTCTGCTGTCCTTGTTGTAAAGCTTCGCTTGGCCGGGGTGAGGACGATCCCTTCCTCTCCTCTCCCCCTTTCTACTTTCACGTTTAATTAAAGGCTGGTCTCTGGGAGGGAAGTTGGGAGCTATACAGACGAAGTGCGGGATTCCTGCTTCCTAAAAGTAAACAAACTCCTGTTACTCTGAGAAAAAGTTAAGCTCTTTTTTTTTTTTTTTTTTTTTTGGGTTCTTTTTTTCGGAGCTGGGGACCGAACCCAGGGCCTTGCGCTTCCTAGGCAAGCGCTCTACCACTGAGCTAAATCCCCAGCAAAAGTTAAGCTCTTAATCAGCCATTTAAAACCATTGGACAAGGCTGGGTCAGCACTCTCACGAATGACTGTCCAATACGGGCTAGCCACTGGTTCACCTGCACAGAAGCAAACATGGGACAGAGTGACAGAAACTCACAATGCCATAAGAAAGGTAAACCCAAGCAGACAAACTCAATGTGTGATGCGTAGAGAATGCTTACACATTATAGGGACTGTGTAAACCTGAACTCTAGCTCCAGTTTACATGAGGGAAAGATCTAATTCATCCACGGTTACCTAAGATAAGCTGGCCCCAAGATCCAAGCACAGGCAACCACAGAACCCATGATTCAACAATTACTTTGTATTGCTACCTAGGGGACAGAAGAGGGAGGGAGTTTGTACACCCCTGGAGATGGAGGAGATTGTGAAAATGGTGGCTAACACTGGGACACTTGGCCAAGAGCAGACAGGTGCTCATCCCACAGCAGTAGGGGGAATGTATTACTTTCAGTTTAATGACTAAGCATGGCACCAGGACATAGATTCTACCACAGAAATGCCCTTTAAGTCCATTAATATTTCTTCTACCTTCAGTGGAGGAAACAGGACAGCATTAATGTCCACCTCTGGATTAGTGCTGCAGAGAGACCAGGACAAGCTGCTCTGAAACACAGGCCCCAAGAAAGATGATGAGGCAGAGCCACTGAGCAGCCACAGCTAAGAAAAGTTCTCACCCTCTCCCACATGCCCACAAGCAGGAAATCAAATCACAGAGGCTCAGAGACATCTCTTGTTCTCTTTACTAATAAGAATGGAAACTGCCACAGGAGACCTTTAGCCTGGAGACCCAGCACTAGCTCTTTTCTTTATTACTGGCTTTATTTCATTATCCTTTCAGCAGTGGGGACTGAACCCAGGCCCTCAATCATACACTCATACACTCTATCACAGAACACAGCCTGAGCTATTAATCCAGTCAATTAGAATCAATGAGTTTAACTAGATTTTCTTACAGGAACATGGATGGGGTGTTATTTACAGGCACATAGGCAAGTGGACAATTTACTGATGGCTATGAAATGCCTCTCCCTACCTAAGTAAGCAGCTGCATACATACCCTTAGGGAAAGGTGGGGCTCATGTGGAATGTTGATAGGCCCAGTTACTGGCTTTTTTTTTTTAATTTATTTATTTATTTATTATATATAAGTACACTGTAGCTGTCTTCATATACACCAGAAGAGGGCATCGGATCTCTTTACAGATGGTTTGTGAGCCACCATGTGGTTGCTGGGATTTGAACTCATGACCTCTGGAAGAGCAGTCGGGTGCTCTTAACCGCTGAGCCATCTCTCCAGCCCCAGTTACTGGCTTTTATCAAAGGACATGTGTGAGTGCAAAGGCCATGTCAGACTTAGAAGACAGACAGCATTTTACAACATTCCACCCTACCAACTTCAATGTTGTGTGAACCTTCCAAGGGTGATACAGATGTCCGTTTAGGATTGGGCATTGCACCGGTTTGGATCTCTCATTTACCATCTTTGTTGCAGATGCTAACTAGTCCAGACTCTTCTAAGACTCTCTCTTCCATGGCACACGGTGAGACAAGCTCCTGATGCCCAGGCCTTTCTCTTGCTGTGCGTCTCTGGAGGGGGTTACCCCTAACAACTGTACAGACTTTTCTTCCACCCACTGACATGCTCACTATCCTGTGCAGAGACCCAGGACCTCAGTGGAGAAAGAACCCTCAGAACGGAGTATGGCAAGAGAACTCAAGTGGAGCCGGAATAGCTCACGACTTTAGTTCCTGAAGCAGTGGCACTCTGTGAGAGGGCTGACTCTCACAGAGAGAACACTTCTTAGCAACAACAACAAATCAATGTTGTTAAAATTAAGGGTCATATGCTCCTTGAAACACATTTCTGAACATTTATAAAGCATAATATAGACAAACGTTATTTTCCTCTGCTGGGAAAATGTGTCTCACCACGTTTGCTTTATTGTGCCAGTCTGGAAACCTAACCCATTCTGTCTCCAAAGCAAGCCTACACTGCCGGGTGTGAGCCCAAGCTCCCTCGGGTCCAGCCACACCGCACCTGCAGTTCCCACGCTTCC
The DNA here is from genome assembly GCF_021556685.1 of Rattus norvegicus. Lineage (NCBI taxonomy): Eukaryota > Metazoa > Chordata > Mammalia > Rodentia > Muridae > Rattus > Rattus norvegicus. The sequence goes on from NC_141547.1 coordinate 33,978,558, forward strand.
TGTTCCCCTTATGCACGCTTCTGCACAGCACACATGCTGTCACCCACTGTCCTACTCTGAGTTAGGAGAGACTCCTCTCACTCAGTCCTCAGGATAACGTTTTTTCTCTCCAGTCACTGGCTATCTCACTACTGACCAATGAATTTAATAACGATGACCAGTATAACTCACCACATCTGTGAGTTAGTACAATGTACAGCATTATAAATAAAGGAGCATCAGAAGCTTTTGGTGTGCATAAAGTTGTTAGAAGTGAAAAACAGCGGGTGGTAGGGGTGGATGACGGTGGCATACGCATAGCTTACAAAAAGAAAAAATCTAAGGCTACCTGGATGCCAGGACTCATGGACACTGAGACTGTGGTAAATCCCAACCAGCTTCAGGAGAGGCTGGACTCGCTATACCTGTTGTGACATACTTTTTTAAAAGCGTCAACTGATAAATAAAATATCTTTTCTAAAGCAGTCAGACAGCAGACATACAGACTTAATTCTTTCAATTGCTTTTCTTAGTTGCTCCGCTAACTTAGCCCATGAAAACATGTTTCTATTTCTTTACCGAGCTGTACTTTGCTGATTCACAGTGGGTCTGGGGCGGGGGGAGGGTGAGTAACTTACCATTGCCATATGGAAACGCCCGTGCAGAACGGCTGTCGTAACCAGAGGAATGGCCACTGTGGAGGAAAGAAGCATCTTTATATCTGACGCAAATGTGTACTCAATCTGAACAGTTCAGTGGAGACAAGTCTGAAAATGTGTTACATGGTTCAATTTGGTGACATGGACTTTTCACCTCAAGTCTCAGACCCAGGAGCTACTTGCTGCTGCTGCTCAGCGTAACTCAGGCAATCACGTTCACTTGCTCAGTGAGATAGAGAAAATCTGAGACTGAAAAGATGTTTGAGGCTTAAAATTAATCCTAAAACACTGGATTAGTGGCTCTGAGTTAGCTCTAAATCATCAGTAATTAGTACCCCAGACAGGCCGCTCTGACTGAGAAACAAGTATACACTCAACAAGAACGCAGTGAACACCAAATCCTCCCCTCTCACAATCTGCTTTCTGGAGCAGCACTTTGAAAACTACACGGATGGCTTGATGCCACCATGCTAAGTGAGCCCCATTTCCTTTTGCTTTTACATAATTTGACTATGACTTTTTAGACTATCTCCAGTCAGAGTAAAGTAATGGAACAGCTCCTGTTTACTAGCCAGTTCTGCCTGCTGAGATGTGCACTGTCCTAATCTTCACGATGAAGTCTAGAGAGACAGTAAGCTAGCCACACGGGTGAGAAATTCTAAGGGGCTTTAGACACAATACGACTGCTGGGGATATTCTTCAATACAAGAGGCTAAGAAACTTAAGTACAGACGTAAGAAAACAGTCACTGCAGCTAGGTCGTTCCAGAAGGAGCAGAGATCCAGCAGGGTAGCAGGAAGAAAACCATTTTTCTTTTTATTAAGGTACAGTAACAGTTGTTCTTTCTTCTTTCCAGTAGAAAAAAAATTCATTATTAATACTTTCTAACAATTTTTATTTTTCTTTTCCCTGTTTTGATATTAGGCTATAGTTCCATAAAAGTAATTAATACAGATTAAACTTATGCATGGACAGGTGCTACATCTATTAAAGAATGCAAGCAAAGACATATGTGTAGGGTTCTGCTGCAGGGCTGTCCATGATAACAGCGCAGAGTAGCGCCCTGCTTTACCTTTCTATTGTCGGTATAAGAGATGGAGGTGGAGCGCCTGGTGGAGGGGGGAAACCTGAAACATCCAACCAAAGACAAGATATTAACAGGCTGCATACGAAATAGCAAGAGTGAAATACAGTTGCTGATTATCACTAATATTTTCTGAGGACACAAACGTGCTTCTCTACATCATAACGAACAGGAAAAATAAAGCTGAAACTTACAAAGGGTTTTAGAGCAATAACGTTGTTAATTAACAGTCTGGTCTAACACATAGCACAACTGTCAGGACACCTGGTCTTATTTTCAGCACCACACACAGCCCATTTTGTGTGTCTAAGAAAGTTAAGTCTCAATGCCTTACCTTTTCCACATAAAATATATAGCAGCAGTGTTGCCATCAGATTATGTTTTGAAGAAACACAAATAAAATAGCATTTACGTCCTTTAAAAATATTGAGTTTCAGATTTATAGAATCTTTAAAGCATGTAATTTGTAAATAAAATCTAGCCAGTAAATATATGTGTTCACAACAAGAACGTCTGCCATGAAATGTTCTTTAAATAACACACCCCAGCAGACTACTTTATAAAGCAAGCACATAGTGGGATTTTTGGATCAGTCTGGAGGCAAACAGTGTATACCCTGTCTTATGCAGTCAGCATTCTCACTCACTACGTGAAACCCCACAGAACAGCACGGCTAAGGGGCCTCACTCAGCACGTTGTCTCCCCTATACATCCAGACTGTGACAGAGCACCACAGCCCAAGCACGACTTCACAGACCAATTTTTTTTTTCCACGTTTTAACAACCTTCACTACTAGCAAATGCATCAAATTCAAGTTTCAATCCTCTGCCCTCAGGTTCACATCCTGATGGAGACACGTCCATTATTGTACCCCAACTATCTTCTACTTAATGGCAACTTTCCTGATGACTTAAATGCCGCCTTCTCAGTGTTCTCTGGGAAACACGAATCCCAGGTCTCTCATTCTTCTCAGAGTTTCATTAAATCAATCTTTAGTCTTGTTTCAAATTACTTTAAGTTTACTATGCTTGTCACTCTGTCCAGGTTTAGCCTCTGTAACTCTTCTGCTAACATCAAGACAAGCCCCGTTCAGCAGTTACAACAGTAGTACTCTATCTAGTCCACATCCTGCACGACACAGGTTCACAGCCACACTGTCTTTCAGACTAAAGAGACACAGCAGTCCTTTAGACTTGCTCTGCTTAGCCCTTCCTCAGCCACCTCGACAGTCAGTGACTATATTCCTGGCTAAGCATGAACACTAACCTCTGCAACCTAAATTCACATTCTGACTTGAGACCCACTCTCCTCAGCCAAATCCCTAGTGACTTTCTTCACTCCTTGGTTTGTACACTGAACTCAGTAACTAATCTGTCCACTGTGTTCCCCATTACACAGTAAGAAGTGACTGACAGAAACGGAAAGGACAAGGCTGGACTACACAAACGCTCCTACTGACTACACCATCCCAAGGCCCAATTAATCACCACTCTAGGAACAAGTGCTCCGCTAGTTATTAAGCCATGTAATTGCTGTGTGGTCTAGAACACATCTTCTCATGACAACGAATTATGACAGTGGGTAAACAATCAGAAACCATGAGAAAGTCAAGATAAATTATTTTTCTTTTCTCTTTGCATCTCTAAAAAGCTTTTCAAACAGTGATTTTACTTTGCACCTTCTACTGTTTTCCTCACAAATTGTTAAGGTGAGAATTTCTGTTTCTGTAGAAATGGGTAAGACAAGTTTAAGAAGACTAAATTGTCTTAATGCTGGAATGAAGCGAAGGCAGAGCTGAAAATAGGACCTTGAAATCCTGGTGAGCCATTACATTCTAACCATATCAACACCGGCCCTCCTGGAACTACAAGCTTGAGATTTCATGTTCATTAACAACGATGGAGAAAACATGAAAAAAGTTTTACCTGGAGGTGGTACAGTTATTGGAATACCTAAAAAACAAGTGATGAAATTTAATATAGTAACTGGATTTCAGAACCTGTTATGTTTTTATGCCATCACCAAAACAAACTTTGACATAAACCCCCTGACTCAGGGTCCTGGCTTAGCACTCAAGAGAAGCGCTCTGTTTTCTTGTGAGCCAACAATTCAATCAGCATCCAACTCCCCTGAGGAAAAGCCAGTCTGACAACTCCCTGACACGACTGTGACTGTCCCGCTAGTAGGAATCACAAAGGCAGTTAGAAGCACATCACTTTAAAAAAGCACACTTTGTGATACACAGTATCAAACTCCGTAACGGTGAAAAGCTCACTAAATTTGGTCACAAGAATCTGGTTTTGTCAGTTCAACGCTTTGGTGGGAATCCTGCAGGGAAGGAAAGATTCAGGCTATCATCCATTTCTGAAAAGGCCAGTGTGGGCCACTCAGGTGTGAAAGCTGTCTTACTGTTACCAAGAGCCAACAGTCCACACTTTCTTTGCTTGTGGAAGTAGAAAGGGTATAGGAAACTTATATGGACAGACAGACAGATACATACACACACAAACACACACACTAACGTAGGCATAAATGACTGCCTTTTAGAGGTGTTAACAAAATAAAATTTGAGAATCTCTCCATTATGTATAAATATGGACAGACAGACACATACACAAACACACACACACTAACGTAAGCATAGATGACTGCCTTTTAGAGGTGTTAGCAAAATAAAATTTGAGTATCTCTCTATTATGTATAAACATTATAACCTTTAAGAAATAAACTATACATGAACATTCTAAATTTGCACTGGCCAAATGTCCCCCTAGGCATATAAAATTAAATCCAAAATTTAAGAAATACATGAAAGTACTGTATAACATGCAAACCAGAACTATTTTTAGTTGAAAAAATGATCTCAAATAATAAAACAAGAAAATTTTGAAACTTTTTCATTAAAAGTTCTATATTATAAATAAATTACATTGTTCAGTTTATTAAATCCTATCAGCCTCAAAATTAGCTCAAAGCAAAGGGCAATCAAACTCATTTACTAGCTGCATGTAAGTGAACAGAAGCACTTTCAAAGGTTTTCTTGACCAGAGAAGGCTGCTGCTGGCGTATTTTAACCGCACTGGCAGACATGTTATATTGGCGTGAGGCTTTCATGAGTAAGAGCTTAGACAACACAGGGCCTTGCACCCCAGACTCAAGTATCTGATCAATCACCGTGAAATAGAGGGTTATGGGACCTGCAGGGTGAGAAGGTGTGGAAGGCAGCCACAGCAATCACAACCCACAAAGCTAACCCCCAGCAGACACATTTTCATCTACCCCAAGGTCTTATCTTGATGCTTCTCATGTCACTGATGTTAAGGATCTAACAGAAAACCAAGTGAAGTTAAATGAGGGAAGGGGAGAAGAGTAAATAATATATATATATTCTTTACAACAGTACAAATGACTCTACTGAACCTTACTATCTGAGTTTGTTTTCACCTTCAATGCATGAAAGTATGTGCTGTTTCTAGTATGTAGACCAGGGCTAGATGAGTTCTGTCTGTGCTACTTTTACTCAAGTAACGTCCCCAACCATGTTTAGGAGGAGCAAGCAGCACTACTTTAGCTAAACCTACTAAAATGAGAAGTTGTGCAAAAGAAAGGGTGGGGAGACACAATTACAAATCAAGGATCTTCAAAACTTAGTTCTCAAAGTATTTAAACTGTGAAAACAAACACAGAAGGCACATGATCAAATCAATTTTTCTCCAAATGCAGTTAAAATTACCGTGTTGGTTAGTTTTATGTCAAATCGACGCAAGCTGGTATCATTTGAGAAGACAGCCTCAACTGAGAAAGTGCCTCACTAAGATTGGCAAGTGACCCAGCTCATGGTGGGAGAGGGAGGGGCAACCCTGAAGAGGGTCCTGAGCTGTGTCAAAAAGAAGGCTGAGCAAACCAGGAGGGACAAGCCAGTGAAGTCTTCTGCTTCAGCTCCTGCCTTGAGTTCCTGTCCTGACTTCCTTTGGTGATGGACTGTGTCGCAGAAGTGTAAGCCAAATAAACACTATCCTCCTCGTGTTGATTTTGGTCATAGCGCTCTATCAAAGCATTGGAATTTGTAATCTTACTATAGGAATATCCTAGAACAAATCTTTAAAAATCACCTGGAACTAAGAACAGAGGCAAAAAAAAACATGTTATATCCAGTTGTCTTTCCAACTGGTGCTTCTACAATAGAAAGCTTGCATGCTAGAAAGGGCTCTTCCAAGGGAGACCTTTATTTATCTAAGATTTCACTTAAGTGTAAACAGCTCTTTGTGGGAAAGGACTAGAAAGCTGATGAAAGGTACAGCCAGTTCCTTGACAACCCAGAAACATTTCCAAACAATAATTAAGGAAGTTTAATAAACAATACAATGGAAACCTACATTTTAACTTAAAGATCTCTAGTATTTAACTTTTTAAAAAACAAAACCAAAATAAGATAAGTAGCAGAAAATTCATTCCAAAAGTCCCTTTTTCTTCCCTGGACAATTCTAGTAGACTTAAACATACAAATGTTTCTTCCTTTTAAAACCCACAGAGGTGTTTATAGGCTGCCTCAGCCATGTATGTACACATTTGTGTTGTTTAAAATGATTATATGATTGTTTTCAGCAAAGATAACAATATCTTATCAAAAAGTCTTTTTCTATTATGTGGAAGTTGTAAATGAGAAATAAAATACCATAAAAAAGAAACAAACAAAAAAAACATAGAAAAAGTACTTTGCTTCTTCTGTTTTATGTATGTATGTATGTATGTATGTATGTATGTATGTATGTATGTATACATATTTTCATGTGTCTGTCTCATTTTGCTTTGAGACAATGTAGCCCTGGCTAGCCTGAAACTCTCTAGGGAAACAGACTGGCCTCCAACTCATAGTTACCTACCTGTATTTGACTTCCAATGGCTGAGATTAAAAGCCCATGACACTCTAGCCTTTATTAATTATCTGAAAAAAATGATTATTTGCCTGAAAGTCTTCTCTAACAGTAGCATATTAAAACCTTCAGCAAAGTGATTATCTATCCACTTTCGTGCACTTCTTGATCAGAATCACCTACAGTTTGTGACTGCTGGGACGTTCTAGACTTTCTCATTCAAGATGTCTAAGACAAAAAACAAAAACAAAAAAAACCCAAAACTGCATTCCCAAGAAATCCTTAGATGAGATTGTTATGCTGGGACCAGACACTGGATTATCACCCCCACTTCTACTAATCTTAACTTCTGAGAGACTCAGTTATACAGTTGAAAACTAAAATCAACTTCAAATTGTTATGAAACAAAGGTATTGACACACGACAGCAAAGTATAATGACAACTTATACTATGGTTAGGCACTCAGCAGAAATGGTGGGGGTGGGGGATGGGGTTTATGCGATAGAGAGATACACAGAAAGAATATTTAGTAGCTTTTCCAATATGTCGTGACTATTCCTAAATGTAAAAGAAGGTCAGGGAGGGACCTAAAATTCAACCAGGAGAATAGAGGTAAATAGAGAGGCTAAATACTCCTGCTAAATATTAAAAACGACAAAATGATGTGTGCCAGGAATTCCCACAAAATACTCTGAAGATACACATTAAAACAAAAACAAAAAAAAAAAAAAAAAAAGCTTGAACAACAATTATCTGTAAGGTAAATTCATTTCCACTGGCGATTTGTAGAAACATGCTAGGCAGCTTTTGGCACGGTCCTACAGTTCCTTCCTCCTGGTACAAACGCCTTCACACACTTCTGGCATTTGAATCCTCTTCTAAGTGAGAGGGTCATCATTACATAGGCACAACATAAAACCAGCAAAAAAACAAAGAAACAAAAACAACAAAAAACAAAAAAAACAAAAAACAACAAGGCCATAGCCATAGCTGGGCTACAAAGGCAGAGATGTGTGCTGGCACTCTTTCTATTGCCACCTCAGAGGTTGAGCACCACAGCCAGTAACTCAAGCCCCTCTGGCCCACAACTGAACAAAGAAGGGCGAGCTGGAGGGCGAGCTGGAGAGGACGCAGCAGTTTAGACCCCCAGCTCTTGACTCCCAGTGCCCACATGGGGATTCACAACCATCTCTAATACCCTTCCAGGGCATCGACACGCTAGTCTGATCTTGGCAGGTACCAGGTATGCATATGGCATATATGCATGTAAAATCCTCATATACATAAAACAAATACATCTTATTCAAAGCGAGTGAGGTTAGAGACTAACACCTACTCAGTGAAGCCCTTAGAAATGACTTCAAAGTCTGAGAGAAAGCTTCAAGTAAAGAACTTGACTAAGCCACTGTTAGATTCCTAACCGAGACAAAAACAATATGCCATTTTAAGATAGAAGATTCTAGGATAATTTGTAACATAGTAAAGAACACATAATACATACCTATCTTTTATCTTTTAAAAGTCCAAAACAAAGATAAAAAACTGGCAGCACTATGTGAGTTCTGCTTCCTGTATCTCACTAATTCCAAATCCCAGCAATGCTCTAATGTAAGTCAGGCTAGAAAGTCCTGACTTAAGTCCCATGCTTCTACTTGAAGCCAAAGTTAGAGGCTTGGATAAAGACAGTAAGTCAAATGTACATACTGTTTTGAATATAATTTAACGGAAATGCTTACAAATTAGAATATGAGCACACATATACACTAACTACTGCAGAAGCTAGTGAGCTAGGAACTGTTTCTCATGAGTAAACCATCTAAACTGCGTAAGTAAGTCATGGGAAAATGAATGTGTTAAAATGCTATGACGACAAGATTTAAATGAGGAAGTTTCTAGCATATCTTATCTAAAACACTGTTAAAAAACACAAGGCTTTGTATTTTTCAGGATCATTCAATCATTAAACTTAGAAAATTTAATTCCTGCAGAAAATAAAATTCTATCTCCAACTCAAATTGATAAAAGACCACTGTTTTATTTATTTTTGGGTTTTTGCAACAGGGTTTCTCCATATAGCCCTGGACGTCCTGGAACTCTCTCTGTAAATAAGACTGGTCTTGAACTCAGAGATCTGCCTGCCTCTGCCTCCTAAGTGCAGGGATTAAACCACTACCGCCCCACAAATGTCAGTACTTTAGAGAAAACTTATTATCAGCTCTTCTACACTCATGCTGTTACTGGAAGAACAGAATAAAAGAAAGGCAGATATTAAAACCGTGCCTTAAACTCTACAAACTGCCGTGCCAACTACACTGAACGTAACAATCCAGGCTGAGGACAGAGCTCACGTGACACAGTACCTGCATAAAGCTTGGATTTGGTGACCAGAACCCAGAAACTGGGAGTAAGATACAATATATTTGAAATCTCAGCACTCTGAAGGTGGAAACAAGAGGACCAGAAGTTTAAAGTCACCCTTTGCTACTCATGCCCTGTCTTAAAAAACAAACAAACAAAAAAACCCCAACCAACCAACCAACCAGTTGTGGAACTCACACCTAAAATCTAAATACCTGGGGAGGCTGAGGACTGCAAGGAGTCTGAGGCCAACACTCAACTCATTATCCCTCCAAACTCTTTGTTATAGGCAGGGCTAGTAGTTAAAGCGCTTGCTGTGCAAGCATGAGAGCTGAGATTATAGCCATATAAAAGCGGAGAATAAAAGTTGCATTTGTAGTTAGGGTGGAAGGAGACCATTGAGGCAGATCCCAGAGGCTCACCGGCTTAGCCAGCCTAGCAGAGCGCTCAAGCTCCAGGTTCACTCAGTGAGAGGCGAGACACTGTCTCAACGGATAAGGCAGAGGACAACAGAAAGAGACCTGAAGTTAACCTTTCATAGATTACAAGCAGGCAAGTATACACACAGACATTATGATTTGAGCATCCATATAAAAAAGGACATTAAAAACCCATCTTAAGCTTTTAATATCTATGAAATATACATAAAGCAAAATACAACATTAAAGCAAATTAACATTTAAAAGTGTAAATCATGAGCTTTCCTTAAAATTAGCTCCCACTATCAAATTCTTCTGTTTTAGAAGAACTGTGCTAACCACTGCTGGATGTGTTATAAGATTACCTCTATACACTACCTAGAAAAGGCAAACTCAGAGAAGGAAAGCAGAACATAGCTGGCCAACAGCTGGGGATAGATGCAGTGACTCTTGAAAAGGTAGAGACGGGGAGATGGGAAGGTTTTAGGTATAGCAGTGCTACTAGATAAATGAGTCACAACTGGTTAGAATAATGACAACAATAACTGACATACAAAAATACTAGTCAACAATACCAATTCTTGTAATTTTACAGTATCTTATTCTAATTTTCAATTACTTCAAACCTGTCAGTTAGGCATAAGATGATGCAACCCAGTAAGTGATACCTTAGTTGAATGGATTACAGAGCATCCAACTCTGCTCTGATCAGCTCCCTGACCTCTGCGCCTCACAGTGGGAGGGAGTCTGCTGAGGTGCTGTTATGCATGCACACAGTCCTGTGGCTCAGCCCCCTCAGCAGGTACAGACCCACTTCAACCTGCCTGACAAAGAAAACAGACCAGAAAGGTGTCTAGCACCATGCAGTTCCGCTATTTTCCAGTTAACTGGTTAAATACTGAAACCTCACAGTATAGTATCCACTTCAAGTGTCGTTCTAACACGACATGAGTTCACAGGCAGACTGAACTCAACAGTGTCTTAAGGAGGAAGCAGGTGACATGTTAGACACTGGTTAGTGGGTCTGCTCTTACAGGGAAGGCATGGAATCATACTAACGTGTCCCTGGAGCAACTGAACAGAACAGCATTTTGACTCATGAGACAGTGAACATCGTTACAGAAGCCATGACTATCACTATTTGTTTTCAAGTTACTACTAATGTGGTTGAATTAAATCCGTTAGTTAGCATTCCCAGGAGTCTCTGCCATCTTTGTCTGAAGTAGCCTCCTCTACTCCATTCTAGGATGAAGGATTCGGACCCCTCTGTTCCTGAGGAGGTTCACCCATGTCTTCTGATGGATGTTTGAGGAAAAGAGGAACAGTATACCTCCTGCCAACTATTTGACCATGTCTTGGGAGAGAACTGTTTCTGTCAGCTTATATTTTTTGAAAAAAATTTTCAGATTTATTTATGTGTAAGGGTGTTCTATCTAAATATATGTGTGCATACCACATGCATACCCACTGCCACTGGGGGTCAGATGAGAGCACCAGATACCTTGGAACTGGAGTCACAGATGGTTGTGACCCACCACATGGGAGCTGGGAACCGAAATCAGGTCTTCTGCAAGAGCAGCCAGTATTCTCACTGCTGAACAGTTGAGTCTATCCAGAACTATTTAAGAATACTCACTTACACGGTGAGTCCTATCTATGAAATTCCACACAGAGATGACCACAAATATTTACTTCCAAAGCAAAGAATAGCTAAAAGTATAGTTATGCTGTGATAAAAGGTGTAAGTTAGGTCTGTTCGAAGCAAATCTAGATATGCAGTCTATTTTCTTAAGCAGAAAAACTATTAACATTCAAAATATATGGACATATCATTAGTTTATATTTCATTATATTTTGAGAAAATTAATTTTAAGAAAAGTTTATACTCTTAATATATTTCAAGAAAGTCTCAAAAAGGTTTTCCCCCTTTATGTTTTAAAATTTCTAAAGACAGTGCTTCTAAAAAATGTTTAAGAAATACATAGCATCTTCCAACAGGTGATACTTAAAAGAAACGGTACCCACACAGCTTCCTTCCCAAGGTGCCTGTGATCCTACAGTGCTTTAAACTAGAGCGGGGACAGGACAGGGTGCTTCTGGGTCTACAGCAAATGGCACCTGGCAATACCGCTCAGCTTAGCTGTTCAGGTGGCGCAAGGCTGAGTGAGTGTACTACCTGGCAATCTGAAAGTCACCCCCTGCAGAATGGAAACACAAACACAGCTAGTTTATAGTTTAATCAGCTAATGTGCTCAGGGAATGCCAAGTGTACACAAGCCTAGCACTGTGGGAGACAGACGGACATACATTGTCCTGACAATAACAATAAAAATAAGGGGTAATTCAGATGTTCTCAACTAACAAATAATGTAGTATGAATTGATAACTCCAGACAGCAAACATGCTATGGTTAGATATCTCTTAAATCTGGATTAAGAAGTGGGGAGCTGAGCATTAATTATATATATATAAAATTAGGCTAATCTACAGAAAAATAAATGGTACTATATATTACAATGTCACAGATAACCTAAATATTATTCAAGGACTTGTTATCTTTATGAAAATTACATAGATACATAGATACGTGTGTGTTTTACATTTTATGTTGTGTATGGGACAGGGTGGTAGAGTCATGTGGAGGGAGGTCAGTAGTCAGCTCTCCCCTTTCAAACATGAATCCTGAGAATCAAATTCAAGTCATCAGGCTTATTAGTATTAGTAACAAGTGCCTCCATACAGTGACTCATTCTTCCAGCCTAAGATTATTATTTTATAAACGAGGGCAATATGGCAAAGAAATGAGAGAAATTCTGTTATTTGATAACAAATAAATTTCCATATAATGTCATTGCCTATTGGTAATGTCCTACAGTCTCCTAGTATTCTGTAACAGCGAAGTAGTCTTTATTAATTCATACCTTTCCCCTCATTGTTTTCACTGGCCAACTAGTCTTAGAGACATAAAAAAAGTTAGCCTTATGAAGATATTGCTTGATGAGTAAATGAGGACCTTTCCCCCCCCATTTTCTTGCAAAAATTTGCATGCATCTGGAAAACATCATGCTAGGAGAATCAAAACAGACACAAGGAGTCAACACTGAATGAATGAACTCACAAGAGAAACCTAGGAGACAAACTCAGAGAAATGCAGAGAAGAATGGAAGTTGGCAGCAGCTGGGATGGAGTTGGCAATGGAAAATGCTGTGTGTTCTAGGGAGCAGTTTCAGTCTTAGATACTCACTGTAGAGCACTGACCACAGTCAGTCATAACCACTAATTTCAAAATAGCTACAGGATGGATTTTGAGGCTAGAGTGGTAGCTCAGCTGTTAAGAGGACACACTGCTCTTCCAGAGATCTCAGCTCAGCTCCCAGCACCCACATCAGGCAGCTCACAATAGTGCAAAACTCCAGCCTTTATCACACACTGTGCACATCGGAATACACACACACATACACACACACACACACACACGCACGCACGCACGCACGCACGCACACACACTCTCTCTCACACTCACATGCTCTCTCTCACACACTCTCTCTCACACACACACACACACACACACACACTCTCTCTCTCTCTCTCTCACATATAATTAAACTTAAAATCTTTAAAGAACGGATAGATTTTAAGACATCTCACCACAAAATAGGTTGAGTGTGAAATGATTATGTTAATAAGCTCAAAATCATTCCATAATACAAATACATACATACATGAGAACACATCATACTCCATAAACAAATACAATATTTGTTGGTTAAAAGTAAAAATTTAAAAAGATTTTTAAAGTTTCAAAAGAAACTTCAAGAACTTTAGTACCAGAAAAGTTGAACATATTAAAAAAATTAATTATTTCTACATCTTATCATCTTTTTTTCAGAGACTAAGGAATCACACTGTATCTTCACTATGAATCACCCAAGTCCCTTTCATCTGATTAATTATCAACAAGACTCAAGAGTTCCAGGTCCAGTGTAACTGGACTGGGAAATGTCTGTGCTTCATTTGTCTAGAGACATAATCTGAGAGGAACATCTGTCATACTGCATTTCCTTCTAGTCTAACATGACAGATTTTTCTAAAGCCACCGACTATTTCTCATCGTTGAGAATTGAAGTGACAGTAAAGGACTCTAAAGTACTAAGGACACAGGACAGATGGAGTAGGCAACATTTGTAGGTCAGAACAAGCATTGGAGAAGAAGCAATCTGGCTCTGGACTCTGTGATCACACCTGCAGGACATCTTGTTCCCAAAGCCAGAGTAGGAGCCCTGGGTCTTCAGTAAGGAGTAATTTCACTAAGAGAAGGAATATTCTGGAGCAGGTTTCCAGATAATTAGACTAGGACCTGAAGCTAACATTCACCATTTACTGTTGGCCCTCTCCCTAGGAAGAAAAGAATTTAAATCTCAATCAACCTGCCAGTGTTGTAAAAAGCTGGTTAGAGGTGAGAAGCATTGAAAACTTGCCAAAGGAAGCTGAGAAAGACCACCGGGAGATCTGTAGAGACAGCTTGCAGACTTTCTAACCCTTGTTAGTAGTAAAAAACGTGTTAAGATTTATTCTTTTTGTTTAAAAGAAAGACACATTAAAAAACCAGCACTCAGTGGTCATCTCCTAAACAGAAACCATCACACAGAAACAATGACCACCAGACTGATTCCAATTTCACAAGGTATCATTGTTTTGAACCTATTTTTTTTTTTTTTTTTTTTTTGGTTCTTTTTTTCGGAGCTGGGGACCGAACCCCGGGCCTTGCGCTTCCTAGGTAAGCGCTCTACCACTGAGCTAAATCCCCAGCCCCTGAACCTATTTTAATTTGAAAAGTGACTTTAAAATCTTATAAAGTGACTTTAAAATCAATACAAGTCAGCATATAGTTTCTAATTTAGTAAGGGTTTCTCCACACACTACTAGCAAACTCAGTTTGTAGTTACGATTATTTTGAGGTCAACATTATCATCTGTTTATTCTTCTCTACTTTAAAATATTATTTCTGCTATGGTGAAATCACATGATATAATAATAAAAACAATAATACAAGAATAAATAAGATTCAATGTGGTCTACTGAAGATACGATGCTACTTTTAGTGCAGCATAATTAATCATAGTGGTACTTCTAAATATATATGTCACCTTTCAGCTCCAAGTTTAAGAAACGCTAGTTAAGCAAAGGCCTCTCCCCATGTCTTACCTGGTGGTGGAATCAAAGGTGGAGCAGTGCTGACAGTTGGAGGAGGTGGAAGAAATGGAGGAGGAGGAAGGTGAGTAGGAGGAGCCCCTGGAGGGAAAAATGGAGGTGGTTTGCTGAAATTGTTGTCTACTTCAGTGGCAGATCTGTCAGAAAGAACCTAAAAGTAAAGCATAATTAATTAGAAAGATAAGTAAGTGTTCTTATCTAATTGAATCTTGTTAGTTCACCTTCTCTAACCTAAAAAGTGAAAGAGAATGGTTTTAATTCTCACACTTTTAGGGGGTAGTATTTCTAGGTGACTGTGATGGTGTCCTAACTAAGTACATTACATGACTATATACTCACTCGCCTACTGTTAAAAAGGCTCATACTCAAAGCCGAAGACAAAGAACTAGACTACCAAAAGATCTTCAGTAAGAACAAATGACAACATTCCAAGTTAGAAACAAACACAACACAGCAATTCATCTCACACAAGGTTCACGCACTGGAGTCAGTTACAGCAATGACCAGTATAGATCCAGCTCTGAGAAATTCACGTGCCTCAGGCCAGGCATTTGAGGACCTAATTTCACCACCCAGAAAAGTGGTAAGCATGTGGTAACAGGTAGAAAATAAGCAGTTATAAAATGCAATTAACTTTTCACATGACTTCTGCTGAAAGCAAAGGTTTCACATGGAAATAGTAGTACAGTTGTTGTCTGTGTGACCAGCTAAGAACACACACCACAGGACAACCCAAGCTCACTAGAGCAATGCACGAATGTGACTACCATAGATTGGCACTTCTACTGGTTACGTGATGTATTCAATGGGCAATGAGATTCTTGAATTCTTACTAAAACATATCATTTAAATATATAATTCTTTTATCTAAGTTTTTCTAGTTTGAGTACAATAATTTTTAGAGTAGTCTACTCATAACATATTAATACTGGAATTGATTTAGAAGTTATGACATTTGTAATGGTAGGAACAAAAAGAACTATCTTCTACTTTTATAAAATAATTACCTTTAAAGATAATTTATTCTAATATAAAAATAATTTATGCTAAGAAGCATAAAAATGCTAAAAAGCATATGTTGTATACTTTACTGACAAGCAACATCCAGGTGGTAGAAGTCCAGGTGATTTCCCTCTTACTTTTCAATGAGCTTATATAGTATGTTTATAACAAACAAAGGAAAACCACAGAAATTAGAGATTATGGGAAATTTTTCTAATTAATATAAAGCCAATGGTTTTGCGTTTAAAATCCATCTCTAGCACAGAAAGCAACCGACACAGCCTAGCAATAGGAGTAGACACACACACACACACACACACGATGCAGGACAGTTGGTTTTCAGATACGAAACCTGTATATTGCTGTTCTCATTTGCACGCCGTCTTCCTTCTACTCGGCTGATGGTTATTGTTTGACCAATGACATCGATTGCTCCAGGTAATCTCCTGAAACACAAAAGTTGAATCAATTCTATTTCCTCTAATTAGATGACTGAAAAACAATAAAACATTAAGAAATAAACTTTTTATGATGTATTTTTAAAATAAAAATAGAGTGAAAGAATTTCTCTAAAGTAGAGTCTCCTACTTTGTAAACAATTTATCTTCATGGAATAGAATCGGATAGTAAATGCTAGACAAACTGAAATAAAATGTTAGCCACTACCATTCCTCACTTAAAGTTCTCAAAAAAGGCTTGGAGAGAAATAACGGTTATTTTCACACACAAATACACCCCATACACCATGCTCTTTAGCAATGTATTCCAGGCTTTGAAACATCAAAGGGAGAAAGCAAGCCACGTTTTCCTCTCTAGTGGCTCCTGGCAAACAGGGATAGACCGGCTCACTTGCAGTTGGGTAGTTACAACCCCTCGCAGTTAGAGACGCTGAGGACACACGGTCTACCATAAACCACTCTACAGACTTGGCAGGAAGACTCAGGAGGTTACATTCCTTTGTTCTTTCTAAGCACTATTATGAGTTGCAGAAGGACTTTTAAACGCATCTCTATGCCCAAACTGACAAGAAAGAGAAACCACTTACAGAAAGAGGCTATGAAAAGTAGACAGAAGAATTATCCCCCCTTCCAGTCCTAACTTTAAAATGTCACTTTAAAATGCCACCCAAGTATAATAATGGAATATAGCAGATGTTCCAGCTAACGAGTCAAGTTCTTAAACAATGAACAGAGGAATAACAATGCCTGCTATTTTTTAAGATGCTTATGGTGCTATACCTAAGCCAAAACAAATAAACAAAAATCCTTCAAAGAAATCTATTAAAGCTTAAATGAAAAACAAAACAAAGAAGTGTGTATTTTTATATAGTAAGATCAAAGAGCAGAGTACAGCTAATTGACATAATAATTGGATCACAAAGCCAATTTTTATGCCTGAAACCTAACTTCCAATAAGGAAATTAATTCATGAACTTCCTTCCAACAAGGTAATTAATTCACTTTTGAAAGCATTTAGGACTTTCCTGGAAATAATGCATTAGCAAGTTTGTTTCCGGTAATCATGTTTATAGCTATAAAAATAAAGAGAGCCCATCACTAACAGTATACAGAGATGCCATCCAAAGTACAAGCTGACATCCTTCATTGTCTTCTACGGCAGACTCAACAGTCTAGCAAAAAACTCGGATACAATCTAATGTCAACAATGACCATGTCTTACTAACGCGCTTTTGTACACTTTTAATACAATAAAACAATGTTCCGGCCTTTCTAATTTTATGCAGATTATCCACTTTTTAGTATCCTACAAAAAGTCAAGAGCAAGAGTGACGCACACAACTTAGAGTTATGTTTGGCTTAAATATTTATTTTCATATTTATTCAAGTGTGTGCAGGAGCCCATGAAAGACAGATCAACGCCCAGGGAGCTGGAGTTACAGGCAGCTCAGCCACAGAGTGTAGGTGCTGGAACTCAGACACCAGTCCATTTCAAGAGCAGCAAGCTTGCTTTCTTAAGCACTGAGCTAGCTTTCCAGCCAGCAATTCATCAATTCCTCCAGTATAATTGCGGAAATACCCAAATTTTGATACATAGGAGACAATCCAAATATGGGGAAGCAAATAGTCCTCCAGTTTGTACTCTAATCCAAAACTATGCTGATCACTGACTGCTTCCCAAGGCACACGCTCCAACACCCTGCCAGACACGGTGCGTACTCTCCTCACCATCTATAGGACCAAAAGCTCAACACCACAACCTGCTACTTCCACTCCTCCTCTACTCCCACTGCAGCTTGGTTCCCGTCCCCAGTTTTAATGCTCATTGTTCCCACCCGAAACTCTCTTGTTTGGATCTGCAGTGTAGACTGCAGACTGTCTGACTCACTGAGAAGCAGGCCTCAAGAGAAGACTACCTTTTCTGTGGTAAGGAAGATGTTCAATAAACTGTCCCTTAGCAATGATCACAAGAACTTTCAGTTATGGACTTCTGGGACAGGAGGTATGCAGCCCTTTCAACTTTACCTCAAAGGAGGAGCACTGATTAGTTTTCTCAGTGGAGTAAGAACAAGATGGCATACACTATGTTTATAAAGCTATGCAGCTGAGAATCAGTCTTCACAACACATCACAGCAGTCACCTCCATTCCTAAGACTCCTTGCTTAGGTTCTTTAAAAAAGCCACACCAACTAACTCACTTTTATCAGAATGAATTTGCCACAGTGTTCACAAGTGGATTATGACATAATCATAGGTGTATCAAAGTACACAATAGTACTTAACATAAAACACAACGAAATAAGTTAAAACTCCATTAGTCCTGATTCACATTATGGAAATATATTGAATCATATTAGTCCCTAAATGTGTTCCCACCAAGTTCCCCACTCTACCATAGTGAGGATTAAACCTAGGGCCTCATGTATGCTAGGTATGTTGCTTGAAAACATGCAGCATGAGTGCTTCCCTGCGGGAGAGCTACTGCTACCTCAGATGTCAACACAGTACAGCTAGGCTACCTGGGCTTCCAAACCTCCTCAGTAAGGCTGAGTCGGCTACTGACATTCTCCTAATTCTTAATATTAGACTCAACTATATTGTAAAAAACAGAAAGAAACTAACCACTCTAGATATCTGACTTTTCTAGCTTAAACAGGTTCTTGTTTGTAAGAAGTTTCTATCTTGTAAATTTCTACAGATATGAAAACATCTATGGAGTCAAATTAAAATGTTGTATTTTGATGATTCGATGTCCCAGAAAGAACTGAAAGGCTGCTAACAAAGATACAACTGGAATTTCTCAATGGCAACTAGGGGTCAAAGGTTGCTTGCTAACCATCATCAGAATTTTATGTCTAAGCTACCCACTTTTAGCAAGCAAGGCAAAGGCATCCCAAGTGCACAACTCTTTAGGGTGTATGACAAAAATAAAGCATTGGTTTGCAGATTGCTTGATGGTAATTCTAAAACTTGTATTAACTGAGTATATTACTTACATTTTTAACTCATAACTTATGTATGACACGTCAACTATTATTATTCACATTTTTACATACGAGAGAATACGGAGCAAAATTGTACCCTGTGAATTATTTTTGGAAGAAAGTATGATAGATTGTAACTGTTAAATTTTATTAGCAATGAAACACACAAAAAATATGTCTTGCCTAAGCAACCCAGAACACACATATTAAAAATAGTTTTGTAAAATGATGTCTACTATAAAGGTACAGATATTAAAATCAGACGTGATTCCTTATAAAAAGCGTAAATGACACAAAATCAACAATATTTAGAACCACCAAATTGACTGTAACTCAGAAATTACAACCATATGCTTTGAAAGCACCAAAACCAGATGAAATTTGCAGTATCAGCACAACAAAAATAGAAGGGGCCTTCACAGACCCATTCTCAGACATCCAACGCCGCCATGTGAAGTTCAACAGCATGAGCCGATCAAATGGGGGAGTCCCACAGAGATGCGCTCCACTCACGAAGAGCACGTGTTCTTAACTAGCACATGCAGGGCTTTCTAGGAAGGACCATGACGTCCCAAACATAAGTAGATAGAAGTGTATATACGTATAATGAGACAAGAGGCCACTGTGCAAATCAAGTTTACAAATGAATTATTACTGCAAAGAGAAACCACCACACCTCCTAGCTTTATATTTCTGAGGTGTTTTCTTTTTCATAGCACAGTTTCTAATAAAAACAAAAAAAGGAGACATTTCAAGATTTAGTCTCTAAAACAAAGTATTTGAATTTTTCTTATATTAAAAAATTAGGTATATTTATTTTATACGTACAAATGTTTTTCTGCATGCTTGTTTGTACACCATGTGCATGTTTGACGTTTATAATGATCACAAGAGGGGGGTCTGATCCCCTGGAACTGGAATTAAATAGTTGTGAGCCCTCCAGTGTGTGCTGGGAACTGAGCCTGAGTCTCTGCAAGGGCAGTAAATGAGCTTAACCACTGAGCCCTCTCTCCAGCCCCACCATTGAAATGTTCATATTCCCAAGTTAAAGACAGAGCTGGCCTGTGAGGGGTCTCAGTCAGGTCATGCAGACGTAACAACACACAAGATCATCTTAAGTACACAAACGGGAAACAAGGGACATTCTAAATGGTGTGACAGGCATAAACCAAGAGAAGGAATGTAGAGAAAGCATTGCATAGGATGCCTACTGCAAATGCACCTATCATTCAGCTTGGAAAGGAAGATGCATAAAACCCTCTCAAAGTGGCTGGTTATCAATCAAGAGGCAGAAACTATAAATTAAATGAATAGTAAACATAATATATAGGACTCTGAGGCTATAAACGTTAACCAATGTGAGTTTTCAGTATAGCAACATCTAGAGTTCTATAAAACTTCAAGATAAGCTAGCATTTAATTTGAATCTTTTAGCCAACCCAAAATTAAGCCTCTAGGTCAATTTGGATAGCAATGTTGCTGGTCAGGATAAATATTAATTCAATAATTATTCATTTAATCAAATTATGTGTTATACAGAAGTACCATTGGCACAAGTATTAAAATTTTGAATTACATGTAATTGCTAATATGAAAAAATTCATCTTATTTGACTCTACATATCAGATCTAGCTTTCTTAAAATATTTTCAAATTTCTCTTGAGTCTATATATAAAGTTTTGGTATCATTTAAATATAATTAAAACCTGCCAATCAAGACTATTAAGATAATTTTTTTTAAATTTTTTAAAAAGCTACTGTGTATTTTGCTGGTAATGGGCTTTATGTACTTATTTAATGTGCATGAGTGTTTTGTGTGCACATGTGTACTACATGGATGCCTGGCACCAATGGAGGTCAGAAGAAGGCATCAAGAGCCTGGAACTGAAGTCATAGGTAACAGATGTGCTGGAAGTGAAACCCAGGCCCCAACAAGATCAGTCAGTGATCTTAATCAGTGAGCCATCTCCTCCCACCCCCACTTTTTTTTTTCAAATTCTTAATCTGCAAAAACAAAAACTATTCTGAAAAACTTTACCCTAATAGTTACTAGACTGATAGGATTGTTTTTAAAAAGCTAAAATATTGTCTTTGATATGATGCCTACTTTTTTTTTTAAGATTTATTTATTTCACATACATGATGAGTACACTGTAGCTGTCTTCAGCCACACCAGAAGAAGGCATGGATCCCATTACAGATGGTTGTGAGCCACCATGGGGTTACTGGGAACTGAACTCAGGACCTCTGGAAGAGCAGTCAGTGCTCTTAACCACTGAGCCATCTCTCCAGCCCACAAATGTCTACTTTTTTCTTGACATAATAACTTATTCTTTTCTAACAGCAAATCTCAAATCGGCTAGAAAGTCTTAGAACTAAGAATATACAATTAAGCCTCTACAAGAAAAAAAAAATTCAAATCAAGCTTTCTTTTGATAGCATTGCCCCCTTTGCTTTTCATAAAATGCTACAATCAAAAGCATCTGCCATAATTTGAAGATCTAATAAATGATTAAAAACAAACCACAAGATCATTAGCACATGATTTAGACACAGGAAGAAAGCATAAAATTCAATAACAACACAAAACAAGAAAAGCAGTCCTGGTTTGGTTGTAATATTTAAAGTCTCAAAGGGCGTGTTAAAGTCATCCTGGTCCATACTTCCAAGTCATGCGTTAGAATGCCGACTCTCATACTAACTGCTATTGGCAATGCATTCTATGTGGGTAACACTGCTCACTGTATCCTCTGGGAATGACAGTAGTCCCATTGCATAGGCTCAGAGACATTATAGTTTGTGTCTGTCAGTGTACACATTGTGAGTACAAAAATCAAAATGCTGGGACTATTAACCAACCCATTATTAAGAGAAAACAGTAGAAGCTGATAGACCTACTTACTAAAGGAGCAGCCTTACTTAGACCCACCCCGTGGCTGGACAGGATTAGAAAGATTCTGTGGAGTTAAACTTAGAAGTCCCCAAAGTTCAGAAAAGTTACATAAGCAGTGAAAAATAGCTGGGAACATCATAAAAGGATGTATAGAAACAAAGAATTAACATGCAAAAAGGGGAGAGAAAAATAGGTTTAGGGCACCCATGAGTGTGGTTCAACGTAACAATCACCTAGCAAAGGCCAAAAGGATGACTAAGCCACATGCTAGGTCTCGGCGAGACGCCTCAGTGCACTGGGAAAGAGCATCATTGAGGATATGGGAGTCTCACAACTTGTTATCTTATTACATACTAAGAGACAAAGAACACCAAAGATCTAAACATGAGGAAGTAGCCAAGGTTTGAAACAGCCTTACCTTAGATCAGGTGACTCGGCCCTCCCATATCGATCCTGCCACTTCCCAACGCTTGAACTGGCTTTTCTGGAGGCAGTACTTGTCTGAGACTGAGAAGAGGTGCTGTTTCTGGTGAGATAAATTTTCTGTGTTTTTTCTTATTGTCTCTAATCCCCCCTTTCTGTTTATTTTTCCTTGGCATGCTTTCTCTAAAGTGCTTTGACATGTTCCTACTACAAGTACCACTCTTTTCAAGGCTGTACTTGCTGTGAACCTGACTGCTGGAGGCACTCAGTTTAGATGTTGTCCACACCCTAGTAACTCAAGGGTACTTTTATCAACAGAGTATGGAGTCAAGATGCAGAGATGAAAAAAGAACCAAGGGTATGTCCAAATAATTATCAAGGAACAAATTTCTGTACCTTTACGAATTAATAAGAATCTCTGCCATTTCACAAAATCTCATTCAAAACTGAAGTGCTTTCTCCTTTGCTTCTCAAAACCATATAAAAGTATTGTCAGTTCAGCTGGTTAACAGGAAGATTCATGATATGTTTCTTTAAAGAAATGATAAAATTTAATGTCAAAGTAACAGTTCTTCCCAAGTAATTCCCCAAGCTACTTTATCTCCAGCAACGTGCTCTATGTGAAGTTCAGGGCACAATACCATGAGCCTGTAAGCCGCACTCAGAGCACTGAGGACAGGAAATCAGAATTGGGTACATAGCAAGACCCTGCCACAAATAAGTTCAGCTATTTTTATTCTTGCCAATTCTATAAAAGATCAGTGTTCTTTCAAAGCTACTAAAAGTATGCCTGTTTCTAAGTCTATGTATGAAAACAGACACACAGGAAACTGGAAGAATGAATGCAAAGGACTGAAGTGGCTGTCACTACTGCTAAGGCAGTACCAGTGACAGCTCCACACATACCATTGGAGGCCCTGCCTTTGGCTCTGTGTTCAATATTTTATACATACATAAAGAGAAACTGTATTTAGTTGTCATGGAGGAAAAGAAATGCTCAAAGTGAACAGACCAAAGGAACCAAGTAATACATTAACTGACTGATACAGACACTGCACAGAGAGCACAGGAATCAAAGCTTTTGCCCTTCTTCCTTAGTCTAAAACAGAACAGAAAGAACTGCTAACAAATCCTGAACTCTATTTAACTGTGTGGCTACGTGGAAATTCCCAGTCAATTAAGACTGTATTTGATTATCAATCAAATGAGTGTTATTCTGAAGCTACTGGAAGCCAGATTCTCATTATGAGAAAAAAGGAGACATGATATGGACTAGTCCTAAGAAAGAAAGCAAATTGGCTGCAAAAGGAACCAGATTTCATAATCAAAATTTTATTTAAAAATATGAAAAGTGACACTTTCATTGAGATTGCTATCTTTCGCCCAGCTGTATAATGCTAAGGAGTCCCTAGAAATAAACAGTGACCCCCCCCAGTACCATGAGCACAGCCACCAGCCTGATTCAGATTTTAAATCAATATTTTCTCCTAAAAGGAATAAATGGCTTGAGAAGAAACCAAAAAAGTATAACATGATCTTGGAACGTCTTGCTCATGCCAAAAAGTAAATAACACACACACACACACACACACACACACACACACACACACACACACACACACACACCAAAAGAGACTCCAACTGGCCAAACTTGGGAAATTTAACACACCAAAACAAACTGTAGTATAAAAATCACACACAGGATTCACACACCATAAACACAAATGTGTCATACTTAATAAGCCACGCTCTTTCACATATAAGAATGCAGTTAGTGAGGCATGTTGGCAATACCAGCACTAGAGGGTGAGTTAGAAGGATTTTGAGTTTAGGGCTAGTCTAAGCAACCTAGCAAAATCTTTCCTCAAAAAATTGAAAAGCAGGAGATGGAGAGACGGCTCAGTGGTTAAAGTACTTCCAGTTAAAGTTCCAGTAGCTTCAGAATAATACTCATTTGACTGATAATCAAATACAATCATAGTCGATTAGGAATTTCTTTCGGATAACCCAGGTTTGGTCCCTAGCATCCATGACTGCTTACTCCCACCTACAACTCCATTCCAAGGGGTGGGGCACCCTCGTCCTACTTCCTCAGAACCAGATATACACATGGTACACGTACAGACATGCTGGCAAAACTATCATAAAATAAAAGCAAGTAAGACTGGGTAGATGGTTCAGTAGTTAAGAGCACTGACAGTTCGCTTCTTGTAGGGGATTTAGGTTCGAGTCTCAGCCCCCACATGGCAGCACACAACTTTGTCTGTTCCAGAGCATCCAACACTTTTTTCTGGCCTCTGTGGGCGTCATGCACACATGTAGCACACAAACTTACGTGCAGACAAAACAGCCAAAACAAAAATTTCGAAGTTAATCAAGATTTTTCAGACATTGTAGCAGCAACTTGGTCATTATAAAAATCACCAGTCGGTGCTGAATTTCCTATGGGGTTAGGACTTTTGTTTCTTTGCAAAATTATTTTTCTAAAAATGGTACTAGGGATCAACCTCAGGACCTTGTGCATGCTAGGACAAGCAGTTTTTATTAAACAGAGAAACATCCCCAGTGCAAAAATTATTTATTAAATACAAAGGGGGACACAGAACTTGATCCAGAACCAGAAAGGCATCAGCCCAAGTAACTGACTAGATTTATCATCATCAATATAGTGGGGCAGACTGGAATTACTTATCAAGGCTGGTGCACTGAAGAGAAGACCCAGCTTCATTCACACAGTATTCTCAAAGCACAGCAAGTATTAAGCAGGAGCTGGCAAAGTCAGACTAAGGAACTATCTGTAAATCAACTGGATCACACCCTTTCAAAATCCAGCATCAGAAAATACAACAGAAGGCCCAGAGGCTGCTCTAGATGATAAACAGCTAAGGAGAGAGCTCAAATGAATGACCCTGGACTGAGTCCAAGGTCAAGAAGAAAACTTCAATAAAGAACAATATTGCGTTAACTGGCAAAACTGATGACTGGGGTGCATTAAATAAAAGTATTGATTCAGTATTAAATTTTCCTGACATTGGTAACTCTGCCCTATTCACAGTTACATAATAAAAAGTTTGCCCGTGTTCCTAAGAAATACAAGGTGAAGTGTTTAGGTTAAGAAAACAGTGCATCCAATGGTTACCATCCGAATTAGCATCCAAACAGTTAAGAGAACGCTGTATTTAAGAAACAAACGTAACACATTAGGACCCCAGGGAGCTGTGTAGATGAAGTTCTATACACTTTACTTATAACTCTTAAGTTTGAATACTTGTCAAAGTAGTAAAAAATGAAAACACCAAGGAAGTAATAAGTTTGGAAAGCCTTATCAAGATATAATTCATGTTACTCTTCTGGAGATATGTACTTCAAAAGAAAATAAATAATATGAAACTTATAAAGAAAGATGAAGCAAAGCAATCTGTTACAGCAAACACAGAACATTCCTTAAGTATGCAAACCGTGGGCAACACCCTCAGCTTCAGTGTCAATGACCCAGACCTGCTCCAGTACCTGGATGCCCCACTGCTGCCTCAGGCTGACTGAAGCTTCCTACCCTGGAAAGATCCCTGACAGCATGGCCAGTGCTGGCTTCCTAGAGAGGCAAAGGTTCCTGCAGGTGACTCTGGGGCCCTGTGGTCTGTAATGGAGAGCTCCAGGCATTGTCTCCTGGGGCCATGGCTGTGTCCTGCCAGATAACCCTGGTGTGCACACCTAGCTCTTCAACTATGTGGACTGGATTCAGGACACAATTGCTGCCACCTAAAGACCCCCAATCCCTCTGCAGTCACTATGCCGATAAAGAGACATTTTCTTTAAAAAAAAAGAAAAAAAGTAGTAGTATTCAAACCTGCTGGGCAGTATACAAGTTACAAACACCATTTCTAGCAACACCAAATTTAAGTTCTCTGCCAACATTGATCTATATAGCAGTAAGGGCATCTAAAACTTTAGCAATGGACAGCCACTGCTTAGGCCAGTATCACAGATCACTACTCTTAAATCTCTGTTTTATGTCCTGACAATACTATCTTCCCTATAAACTCAATGAATTATTTCCAAAGGTTTGATCCAATCTCCATATACATGTTATATAATAACTACAAAAGCCTCTGTTTGATTAGCTGAAGGTGAATCCAGAAAAGGAATTCCCTAAGGAGCTGTGAGTGCGCTGTCCTTCGTGTGCACTGTCCTCCGTACTAGGGCGAGCTGACACTAAGTGTGCTTCCATTGGCTGCAGGGCCACCACTGTACCTGCTAGGGACCGAGGGCCTGCTCATTTTCCTATCCTCCTTTCACATCATCTTTTTTCTGTCAGTTACCATCTTTTTTACACCAACTCTCATGCCTATCTTCCATCTCTTCACGTCTACTTGAATCAGAACACACTCGGTTTTGGGCCCCTCTGTCCCTCAGTTATCCCACAGTCAACCTGGCATAACCTCCATCACTCTGAATACATTGGTAGCCGTGCTTCATGAACTCATCTCAAGCACAGCTGACCTGGCTGATTTAAACCACGTCATCATTCTAACCAACTGGAAACCTAGACCATCTCTCTTTAGTCACTGGCTTCACTTTCCTAGCCCATCCCCACGGGCATATAAAAGCATACGCTCTCCCTCCCGTTATGAAAGAAGCCCCTGTGCCCTGCTGGCCCCAGCTCTGGCCAAGCGATCCCTCTTCTTTCCTGCTAGTTTATGCACTCCTCAGACCACCTCGGCGTCTCCGCTCTTCTCAGACATTAGCACTTCGTTGTACCATCTTCAGTAACTCCTAGTAAATCTGTATTTTATTTTGCTAGGAAAAAATGTTAGCAATCTGAAGAGAATGTCTCACTGTCCTCATATCCACCCACCGCCTACCATTATTTTTGCCGAGGCACTTGCTGTGATCTCCTACAAAGGCCCCCGTTCCGACCTTTACTCATTGTTCTTAGCAAAGAAACTAAATCGAGACTTGAAAACCCCATGTACCCCACATTCTCTCAGTTACTGAGTTCTGTGCTGGCCATGCACCCTGTTCCCTTTGGCTTCACTAAGATCACTGATTCACAACTGTTCCCTTCCTCACTTCTTCAATCATTAACATTCTAGTTAACTCACTCACTCGCAGATATATAAAACATTGCAACTTCTTTTACCTTAAAAAATCTGACCTCACACTCCCCCATTTTCCTGGTTCTGGCCCCACAGACAAAAGAAAGTCTTTAAAAACTGTCCCTACTTTTACTTTTCAACCCCTTTCATGTATTTGTTTGTTTTTGAAACAGTCTCTTTCTATGTAATCCTGGATGTTTCTGGAGCTCACAACACAGACTAGACTGGCGTCAAACTCACAGAAATCCACCTGCCTCTCTCTGCCTGCCGAGTGCTGGAATTATAGGTGGATCTCTCGTTTCTATTGAAGCTATTCAAAAGTCTTTTTAATTTACCTGTACCTTTTCAATTTACATGATTTTGGTCAGGATCGTCAATGCCTTTCACACCTGAAGGTCTCATAGGCATTTGGTTTTCATCTTCTGTTTGACAGCTGATTCCTCCACATGCTAGATTTCATCTCATGCCTCCTTATTGGTACCTTTCAGTAGTTTCCATTCATTTCTTTAGAGGCTCTGTCCTCTTACCACTTGATTACTATTTTTTGATGGTTTAATTAAATTTCACAGCCTCACTTTGGATACCATTTGAACAATGATCATTAGCTCAAGTTTCTGTCTCTGCCTAATTCTCTTTTCCTCATCCCATAGCCACATATCCAACTTTCCAATTTCCATTTCCCTAATGAATAGGCACCTCAACTTCTAATCCCTCAACTGAATGTTTTCTTTTTTCTCTCCAAAATCCATTCCTCTAGTAATTACTTCTCCTCTCTTAAATGACATCCCAGTCATTACACTTTTGTTGACCAAGACAAAAATCCTTGAATTCATTGAGGAAAACTTTTCTCTACAATCTATAACTAATCAACCCAGACAAGCCATTACAAACCTTTGCAATACACCCAGTGGCTAACAATTCTGACCACTCTACCATTACCTTGGTCCAGGACACCATTATCTCTTGCCTGGATATCTGGTGCAATCTCTGACCCCTGACCCCTGTTCCCATCACTGTTCACACTGTAAGCTGTTCTAAGTAAAGCAGCTAAACTGAGACATGGAAACCTCAGTCAGATTAATTGTATTGGCCTGAAAATCCCACTGTGGCTCCCCATTCATTTAAAAAAAAGGAAAACACAAAGTTTTATATCACCTCAAGATCCGATACAATCCAGCATGTCTCCCACAAAAGAGGAGAAAGCAAAAAGATTCTATCAACTTTTAAACAGCTTCGCTCTAACAGTAAATCCTAGAGAATGTTTTTATGTTAACAAAACTGTTGTGCACTTTACAGACCTTAATCCACAGCACACACGTGGCTCGAGTATAATGGAAGTGCTATTATTACATTTCATCAATTAGGAAATCTACTAACAAAGATCAGAGAATCTGTCCAAGGACACTCAACTAGTAAACCGCTGAGTTAGAATTTAAACCCCTGAAATCTAAGTCAAGATTTCAACCTCATAGCAAAACTCTAAAGCAGAAAGACACAGAAAACTGATGAATCAAAGTTGACCTTTTATAAAAAAGACCCAAATTCAAGAGAATGCTATTTATTAAGACATCAGTGTTCCTTAGTGTCTATAGACTATTTAACCAAATGTTTTATATTTCATTTAGTTCAAATAACATTTGAAATATTTCCATATCAATCCATAAAAATCTTGGCTCTCTTTTTAAATGTTTCCTTTTGGATTAAAGCTTTAAGAATCTTGGTTTTGGCTGGTCCTGGGACCACAAGCCATCAATACCAGCACCTGGGAGACAGAGCCAGGCAGATCTCTGTTTGAGAACAGCCCAGTCTATACAACAAGGTCTAGGCCAGCCAGGGCTACAATAGAACTCTGTGACAAACAAACAAATGACCATTTTAATTAGGAATGAGTCTTATGCTTCTCCATTAGGCTCTTTCTCCATTAGTATCCTATGAAATACAATTTCTCATAATAGTGACAAACTGTAGATCAAATGAAGAGAAAAGGAGAATGTAAATCTAAGCAGTCAACAAGATAAACAGGCTGGGGGAGACTTTGTAACGGCTGAGCTTACTTACTTCAGACCCAGTCTGTTACCTGGATCTAAAACCAAGACATCCGCCTTCCCTGGGCTTCACTTATTCTTTAGTTTACTGGCCACATTTCCATTGTCACAAAAGAAACAACTGGCACATTTGAGTGAAAAGAACACTGTTTTTTTCCTGCGCAATTACTCCTACCTAGTATTTTACAAACACAAAACTGGGTGTTTTGTGAAAGCAAAGAAAGCCATGAACCTTTTACAGATGACATTTCTATCACTTCTTTTACAAAAATACCTTTAAGTGCATAGAGCTTGACCTAGAAGCACAACAGCTCTTGGGTAAGGATGCTATACACAGCGAACACCGTGATTCGTCCAGCGTGTATGGAGGACACTGTACCTATACACCATGCTTCACTTGTTGCAGACTCAGGTGTCTGAGTTTTTCAAGGTGGAGTAAGCATCCTGAAGAGTTTTTAAATAATGATTTCCAACTAAAAGTCGACTGTTCTAGTTTGTACTGGTAGAACACTGGAAGCCTTCATAGTCAGCACAGCGTTAGAGCACAGATACAGCACCAAGATCCCAAAGCTGGGACATGACTATCTAACTAACCTGCTTGGTGGCAGACCAGTCTTGAACAATGATGGCGGAGAAGTAAACTCAGCTTTTGTAGATGGAAGTGCTGCTTCTTTCTCTGAATTTCCAGTTCTCCCTTGCTGTACCTTCAAAAAGAAAATGGGGGTTACTACTTTGCTTAATTTAACAGACCATCGAGCATGAGGCACTTCTAAGCCTGTAACATCTGTTCTGCAGTTAAATATGAAGAAGGTGTCAAGCCTGGATATCTATTGAGTTTAGCTTTAGGTGAAAGGGATCAAAATGTTCCATTTACTAAATAAAAAGTTCAGTTTGTCACTTAGAAGCCTCAATAAACTGGAGACTCCTGGAGACTCATAAACTGCTCATGAGTAAAGTAAATGAGTGTAGGCTATGCATGGTTATGACTCCATGGCTGAGTCCATGGAAGGAAGGCCTTGAAGAATTTCCCCTTCTGTACTCTCAATCTACAAGATATACTGGGGTATTAGTGGTATACATGTTATGGCAATAACCAACCCCTTCTTTTTACTATACTTAAGGCCTATTCCAGGAGATGGAACCTCTATCTGATACCATTAAAGGTGGCAAGGACCTAGAACTTGCTAGATCGTGGGCTCTAGGGGGAAACTTACTACTCCTTATGTTGCTAAAAGAACATAGCAATAAAATTACTCCACCAACATATTGCTGCCATGTTCGTAAGGATCTGACTGTAGAGATGGTAGTTAAGGCAGAGACCCACGAATGAATAATGTGGCGAGCGTAAGAGACTTTGGAACACTCAGTCTTTATCAAACCCCTCCCCTCAAGGCTCAGGAACCTATGCAGAAGAACAGAAACAGAAAACCGACTCTGTGAGAGCCAGAGGTCATGAATGCTTCCAAGGAAAGAGCATCAGACACAGCAGGACCGATGCACATATGAACCCATGGAGACTGTGAGAACATGCATGAGACCAGCACAAATTCAAACCAGGCAAATCCCAGCACAGAGAAGAGAAAGTAGACAAAAAGTTCCAAACATAAACAAGAGCTATTTACAACTGATGACTGCTGAGAACAGGAAAATCACTTTTCTCCAATGGAGTGTCACTGGATATTTCAACTATACTATCGGGTAGGTCCCATGATCAGAAATTGACCAAAATGGATTACATGGTTTCTGCTACACATTTTTGTTTTGGTATTTTTGTCTTCAGGAGTTCTGTTCCTTTGTTAAGATAGAGGGGAGAAAGAAACAGAACATGAAGTTGGGTGAATAGAAGGATCTCAGAGTTAGTTGGAGGTGCAGAGAATATGTTTCAATATTGTATGAGAAGCATTTTTTAATGAGAAGAGAATCTGCCCCTGCACATCCTTATCAATAGTACCAGCAGCCATGATGCCAGTTCCACGTGCTTAGGCACCTGAACTCAGTTGTCTGTCTCCTTACTATCTCTCCCTCCTCTTATTAACTGAAGCCACCGGAGGGAAACAAAGACTAGCCCTGGCCAGCTATGATGTCTGCAATGGCATGAGAACTGTACGGGTGTAGCACAGCATGGAAGCCGTGGCTATAATCACAGCTGTCTACCTGGAGGTAAAGCCGTTCAACAAGTGGGAATCAATGCCTGGTACTGGAAATAAATCTGGCTACCCAGGGCTAGTGAGGCTATCAGTCTTGGAGGGGAAACCTTCTACTAAGTCAGCATAATTCCTAACTACGTCCTAACTCTATCTTAACAAAAACAAACAACTCCTAAAGACAGGAATACCAAAACAAAAATGTGGACCAAAAACCATGTAGTCCATTTTGTATTGGTCAACTTCTGGTCATGAGGCCTAGCCTGCAGCATAACCGATATACTACTTACTGATATTTATTCTTATGTCCATAGATCAGAATAGTTTTCACTCCCTTCCAAAGAAACTTCTCTCAACAACAGCAGACAATTATAGAAAATTACAACAGTTCAAATGCAGTAAGCAAAAGATCATGTGGTGCCCGGTCCCACTTGATACATCCTCAACACGATTCCTGCAAGTAAGGCTTGAGGGTCCGTGAGGGTGAGGAAGGCAGAAAAAGACAGAGGAACAAGAAGTCTGCAGTGAAACTCTGTCTCTGCCTGAACAATGACCACACCTATGGGCATGCAAACATGGAAGGAGTGAAGCTCTAGGGGCTTCAGCCTTAGCCTAAGAATTACGGGCAACCGGGAAATGCTGAGTGGAGAAATGGTCTTTTCCAAAGCAGAGCCCCATAACTGGTTATCCACTGCCAAATAACAAGTACTGACATCATATACATATAGTAATATAATACAGGCTGAGTGGGTTATATTTAGGAATGTGTGTTTGTGTGTGTGTGTGTGTGTGTATACATATATATAACAACACTTTTAAAAAAAGAGGCCATGTATTTGAGAACAAGGATTGTGGGAGGGGTTAGAAGAAAGAATGGAAAGGGGGCACTAATGAAATTATAAGTCAAAATATTAAAAAATCACCATTAAACAAATTTTTAATAAAATAAAGCTAAGTATTTATTAACCTAAAAAGAGGCAGATATCTACTAACTAGTTATTTCTTTTACCCAGTGGCACCTACCTATAATTAATTAGGCCTTAAAACTGAGTTTATTTGAAAATGAGTTCTACTGCTTACTAAAATCAAATTCATTTTAAAAAAAATGTATAGATCCTATTAGGATATGAGGATCATCACTTAGACAAAAATAAAGTGAAATGGATTTGATGCACATTGGACACATAAACTGCCAGGATGTGGTGACAGGAAGTGAACCGTTCATTTAGTAAACATTTATTCACTATCCACTCTGTACTAAAAGCTCAGAATACTGAAAGAAAAAGTCTCAGCGAGAACAGCAATGTGAGTGAGCACAATACAGCGAATGCTACGAAAACAGAGGGGAGGAGGAGCAGGGAGGCTGTTCACATATAAGGGCTCTGACATTCAAACCTTGCAAGTGGGTTCCTGAGGCACATGGGAAGGGAAAGCTCCAACTCCCGAAAGCTGTCCTCCGCTCTCAGAAGGCACCATGGCATGTGAGTCAACACAGCTGTGTGCATACAGCTGTGTGCATACAGCTGTTTGTGTGTGCGTGCACACACATACACACACAGAGACACACACACACACGTGCATGTGCACACATTAAAAACAGGGTAAGAGTAAAAGGTGAAACAAAAAAGAAACACATTACTCTACCTAAAGGAATGGGAATATAGTTAACATTATCAGCTGTCCCCATGAATACCAGCAATTTATATTCGATTTCTTAGCACATCAAACTGATACCTCAAACTCATCGTGGCTTAAACTGAACTCTTCATTTCCTCTTCTCCATATTATCCTCATATTAATAAAGTGGAATTTCCCCCTACCCAACTTCTCAGAGAACAAAGCACAAAGGTATTGTCTAACACCCGCTGACAGACAGGATGTCAACGTTACCTTTATAGCATTACCAAAACCCATCAGCTGACAGGATGACACTCCTCAAGTCAAACCCATCAGGGTATAGCAGCTACTGTGACAGGTATTATCTACTTCTGCTCTGAACTCTACATTCTAACCTCTAGACAGAGACAAAATAGTCTTCCACATGTACCAGTTCAGGTCTCTCTCTGGTCAAGGCTCTCCAGCTGCCTCCCAAATCAAGCACAGTAAGACCACCTTCTTGACAAGGCCTGGACGGCCTGTGTACTGTACACTTGCAAACTTGCTTCTTTCTATTCTTCCTCCACCCACACCCACTTACGATAGCCTTTTCTCTTGTCCTTTTTTTTAAAAAACGAAAAAGCAAACAAACAAAAACCACGTAAGCTCCTCTTGTCAGGATTTCTGCATTAACTATCTTTTTTGTTTAGAATATCCTTTCTCAGGCCATCCAGAGCCTGCCCCACCTGGGGATCCAGTTCATATACATACAGCCACCAAACCCAGACAATATTGCTGATGCCAAGCAGTGCATGCTGACAGGAGCCTGATATAGCTGTTTCCTGAGGCTCTGCCAGAGCCTGGCAAATAGAGAGGCAGATGCTTGCAGACAACCATTGAACTGAGAATGGGATCCCCATCGGAGGAGTTAAAGGATTTAAGAAAATTAAGAGGTTTGCAACCCCATAAGAACTACAATACCAACCAACCAGAGGTCCCAGAGACTAAACCACCCTCCAAAGAGTACATAAGGACAGACCCATGGCTCCAGCCACATATGTAGCAGAGGATGGCCTTGTTGGGCAACGATAGGAGGAGAAGCCCTTGGTCCTGCCAAGGATCAATGGCCCAGTGTAGGAGGATGTCAGGGCAGGGAGGAGGGAAGGGGTGGGTGGGTGGGGGAGCACCCTTACAGAAGCAGGGGGAGCGGGGATGGGATAGGGTGTTTATGGACAGGAAACCGGTAAAGGGGATTAACATATGAAATGTAAATAAAAAAATCCAATAAAAATAATTGGAAAAAAAAGAATATCCTTTCTCCAGATCTTTTCATAGATTCATCTAATTGAATACAGTAGCCTTCCCAACCTCAACCTATTGCTTTCTGTAGTTTCAATTGTGGATCAAAACCAGACTAAAATAACTTAAATGGTTAATTCCCAGAACTGACAGTCGGTAGTTTAGCCAGGCAGAGTCTGAGTAGTATAGTAAATTCCTGCCTCTTCCCAACTGCATCTCACCTGGGACGTGAATCCTCCCTTTGTCTCTCCATCCGTATGTGTACTTCAGCATCCTACCAACCACTCAGCTCTGTGGCCCCTAAAAGGGCTGTGAGGGTAGCAGGGCGCTGATGCTTACTAACCCTTACTTTACTTAAAAATGTCCTAAAGCTCAAGACAAGCCATTAAGCTCTTTCTCTCAGTAAAGTTATTGACTTAGCATCAAAAGAAAAGCCACTACATGCTAAGATTGTAGGACCTTTGTACAAATATTATTGAGCGTATTCACGTAATTATTATTAGTATATTGCTCTGTATTGTTTCTGTTAGTCACTTACTGTGACTAATTTAAAAGTTATACTTTATTATGCAAATGTACGTGGGAGAAGAAAACAGAGTACACAGGGTTTAGTACTAACCACAGTTTCAAGCATCTACAAGGAATCTCAGCGTATACTTCAGTGGCCATTAGAGGACTACTGTGTCATTCAGATTATACCTTGGAGTAGTGCAGACTTCATCATTACCAGTCTCTCTCCTGTGACTTTCTACTTTCTTCTTAAAATTTCTCATTATCTGAGTAGTTTGTTTATGATACTATCTGCCTATTGTCACTATAGCAAGACCTTTGATGATTCTAGCTACATGTAAAAATCTGTACCCTACGAGTCTGGAAAAGAGGCTGTGGACAAACCAACAAACACATTTTTTCTTAAATTTAATTGACTTTGAGACTCTGCTTTAATGTTACTTCTTCTGTCTTTCAAATACCATGGAGTGTCTAAATAGGCAATTGCTATTTACTGTTACTTACTGAATACCTAGCTTTCCTATCACGGCAGGTTGAAGTCCATGTCTATTACGTTCATCTTCCTTCCCAGCCAACCTAACACATTGTTCTACATAGGCAACTAAAAGCTGTAAAGAGAGAAAGCTGAAAACGGAAGTGGGAAAGAAATGTGTGTGCATCTCTACAACAGGGAAGGAAACGAAAAGAGAAAAGACAGGGTAGATATTAAATGTGTACAAACTGTTTGTTTCCTAACTTTCATACTTAATTTCTTTAAAACATACTTAAACAAAGCAATCCTGAAAACGTTTACTATCCTAGCAACCTTTCTCACCACACTGAATCCGTGTCAGCAGATGCTGCCCTCAAAATCTGCCTAGCCAGAACAAGAAGCTGTCACTTCATACAACCTAGCATTTAAGAAATAGTCGTATAGGTTTGATTTACTAAATCCAAGTTAACATCAGATCCTACAGGGCCAAACAAAATTTAACAACAATTTATAAACTTGAGACACTAAAGGCTGGCAAGATGGCACAGAGTGTAAAGGCTCCTGCTGACACTCACTGGAAGTGTTACTACAGTGTACATAACATAAGGGGGATGAACCAATGCCTTCAAAAGGCTGCTGGGCTGTTTCTCACTTGACTTTGACTATCTTTGTAGCAGACAGGAAAAGAAGTTCAACTGTGACTTTGCATCCTTGGCCCAGTCACCATGGGAGCAGCCCTGTCTGTTTCACTGGTACACTACTTATCACATCAACTCCCATCTGACCTTTGATCTCTCTTACAGTCCACTCAGCTGTCATTTCTTTACCAAAATCCAGATGTGCACAATCTCTACAGTTCAAGAACCTTCTAATGGTAGCCTGCTATTGACATAAATGTTTGCATGATGGCTTAAGATGAGTATATCTTTTATATGGCTTTATTTCCACCATTTCCTACAGACTACAATATAACCAAAGTGGGAGAAATGTTTGCCTAATTAAAATCACTAAAATTAATCATCCCCAAATCAGTATTTCTAACAGATTTACTAGCATTTAAACACCTGATCAAGGCATGAAAACCACTGGACAACAACCTTAAAACTCACTCAGAATAAATTAATCAACCAGAAATGGAAAACACAAAGACTTCCTCTCAAACAATCAAAAGGAACCTAATAACTCTCTCTGTGTATGGGTGTAAGTATATATGTGTGTGAGTATACATATACATACACACACACATAAATGTAAAATATATATCCACAACTTTCAGGAGAGGCCAGCTACTAGTATTTCCTTATTTCACTGTTTACAAATCTAAGATTAACAAAATTATGTATTAGCTGATGGTTTATAATGGCCATTCTCATTCTTCTTAGGAAAACAAGATAAAACAAAACCTACCAATGACATGAACCAGCTCATTATTAAACTTGACTATGAATTTGTTCTAATAACAGAATGAAAATAGAAAACCAACATCTAAAAGATTGATGATCATTTAAAATGGAGTATACATCATCAAGTATTCTGAAAATGTTAACAAAACAAGGGCCAAATACTTACCTATATTAGGATGTAAATTAAAATTAAAGTCTACACAGAACTGTATCCAGACAGCAGCTACCTCAGAATTCTGGTGTCCCAAAAGGGGGCACAGAGTTCTATAACCAGGCCCTGAGGTATATAAAAGGTCCCTGACAAAAGAATTAAAACCAAGGGAGGAAAGATTACCCAACCAAACCTGAGGAGAAGCAGCAATGAGAATGTTGGTGTCACGCGATCCTCTCGTATCACTCACAGGAACCTATTCTTTTGAAATATTAAAACTCAGCAGCTCTGCTCAAGGCTTAAGAAGTTGTCAGAGAACACCTCAAATTCTTGAAAACACCTTCACTGAGAGCTATTACACCGATGATTTTAGTATCAGAGATAATAACTGTCACCATCCCTCTACTTTTTTAAGAACTGGAAAAACAAAACGCTTCCAATTCTGCTGCTAAGGATAAGAAGGAGGCACGAATGCAGCGCCTGCAGCCATGACCGTCGCCTTCTATAAGCGTGTACCACCTATAGTCAAAGCACATAGCAGACAACAGTCTTCCTTGGCAGGTGTTAGTGTGACAGGCTATAGAGTCACATGCTTGCAAAAGTACAGGAAACAACAATAAGCCAACGTGTAAGTCACCAGGAAGCTCAAAGTTTGGAAAAAATGTCGCTGTTTCTACTTCAATTTTCTCCCCTGAACAGTGGGATGGGAGCAGACTCAAGAACAAAAAATGAGAGCAACCAAGGATAATTTACTAAAATTCACCTTAAAAAGATTGAATCTGCCATCTTGGATCTCTGCACCTGGTGTGACTTCCATAGTACAGTCTTCGGCCTAAGTTAAATGACATATCCCCATTAAGAAACCACACAACTTTTAATTGACAGGCCACAAGAGTAACTAGCTGTGGCTAGTCTGAATTGAACTAAGAACATACAGTAATCATCAACATGAAACTCAAGGGGAAGGAAGGGAACATAAGTAAACACAGCCACGAGAACAAAAATATTAAACTGCCGTAGAGCATTTCATCACCTTATTAGGGGGAAAGTGACTTATTTGGGGAGTCAGAGTGGTACAGTAGAAGAGGCAGGGTTACTCTGGAAGATTTCCTAATTACCGTAATCTTGTTTGTCGTTGAAGTAACGGGTATAACTTCCAGTCCCATTCGGATCCTCTTTTGTTTTTCACAGTAAGCTTTCCAAGTATCTTCATTAAAGCCATAATTAAAATAATCGGAAAGATCAGCACCTAAAGATAAAACATACTTTTAAGATGCAAAGATTTTACCTCTATGGCAGCATCAAAGCTACAGTGTGACTATAAAATGTACATCTAGTGAAGCTATGAAAGCAGGAGAGAGAGATGGAAGAGGAAGGGGTCAATGGGGACTTAGAGGCTGGAGGACATATGGGGTAGGCATGACTGAAAGACATTATACACACGTATGAAAACATGATAATGAAACCCACTGTTATGAATAATTTATATGTAAGAGAACATGAGCATATCTTCTGACACTCATCATAATACCCTTGAATTTTTTACCAGTTCTTAAAACTACTACAATGAAGCGAAGACTGAAAAACATTTTGATCAAAATGATTTTCTTTAAAAATAGTATAATTGATGTGTGATGTGTGAGTCCCTTTTTATGCTAATTCCAGGGACTAATAAAATTTAATAATTCAAGTCCTGAGTACTGATTATTTGCTTAGGACAATAAACAAGATACTGTAAAAGACACTATTTTATACTGCTGCTTACAAATACTTTTTAAAAATCATTTTATGTTAAAAACCTTTTTTGATATTAAAATAGAACCACACAATCTTACCAGGTTTCCGCCATGGTTTATCTTCAAAAGAATCCAAATCTACTTCCAAGAGTGGAACTCCATTAATGCTGCCAGGGGCATCGAGGTCTACTCCTTTGACTTTGGTTCCTATTTTACAGAAATGCAAAATGGCAAAGAAGCTATATTAGCAAGAAGCTAGAAGACAAAAAGAGAAAACATAAATCACCCTTTATCATCTATCCTTCCCCTTGATAAAACTAGACAAAATCAAACCTGGTGATGAAACTTTCAAGATGAGCAGCATGAAATAGTTAGGGACTTAGGCATTATGGCCCAGCATGGTAGCACATGCCTATCATGCATGCACTTGGGAAATGAAGAGGGGAGGGCCAGGAATTCGAGGCAAGCTTTGGGTATACAGCTAGGTCAAGGATAGCCTAGGCTACATGAGATACTACCTCAAAAAACAAAAGCAAAAGGTTACAACATCAATGGAGCTGCTAATACCAATGTGCTAAATTGTCATTTTATATAATTTGTGAACAAAGAAAGGTTCCTCTTAAAGTGTTATAAAACAAGCAAAGTAACACAACGAGAACAGGTCAAATGTCTGCTGCTTGAGATGTCTTTCCCAGGAGGAGTCTGCTAGTGTATATCACAGACAGCTTGTGAAAAGAGCTAATACATTCTAGTCAGGACCTACTTTCATACTGATGAAGCTGCAAATACAAATTTTACCTGTATTTCCATAAACTCTTCCCCCTGCCTTGATATTAAGATTTACTGGTGCTGTTCCATAACTCCTAAAATAGAATAAAAATTAACTTCAAAAACATACAATAACAAAACAGGAAGCTATTCAACACAGAAAGTGAATGAATAGGCACATACAGATTTCACACTGATGTTTAGTTTGTTATTTACTTATTACAGGATAAAAAAATAATTCTTAAGTTTTTATATTATTTTATGTATATGACTGTTTTGCCTACATGTATGTACATCACAAACATACTTGGTGCCCAAAGACATCAAAAGAGGGCACTGGGTCCCTTGGAACTAAAGTTACAGGTGGTTGTGAGCCACCATGTGAGTGCTGGGCACACTGAACCCAGGTCCTCTGCAAAAACAAGTGCTAAGCCATCTCTCCAGCCCCAAGAACTAATTTTTTTTAAAGGTCTGACATTTTTCCATGTCAAAAATCTCCCAGGTACTAAACTCAATATGCTACTGTAGCACACACCATCACCCCACTGAGGTCCTTCCTGCCACATGCCATCGCCCCACTGAGGTCCTCCCTACCACACTGCCACATGCCATCGCCCCACTGAGGTCCTCCCTGCTACATACCATTACCCAACTGAGGTCCTCCCTGCCACACTGCCACATGCCATTGCTCCACTGTGGTCCTTCCACCATCGCCAAATAAGGTTATTACTTATAATTTAATCTTTGATACAGACCAACATCCCTTCAATAAAAATTCTGAAGAAATCAGAAATGCATGGAAACTATCTTAGACTGGCAAAGCAGCATGACACTCAGACACAGCCAACACTGTATGTGACAATGGTCCCACTACAGGCAGTCATGAAACCAGCATGCCCACACTTTCCACTTGTACTCAGTACAGTGCTTTAAGTTTTAGCTTTAGAAATGGAAGGCAGGAGGAAGTTAAATTATCTCTATTAGCAAATAATGATTGTTTGTAGGAGACCCTAAGGACTCCACCAGGAATCCTAGCCAGAATGTACTATATATGAATGCATGAAATTGTCAAAAAACAAAATTTATTAATATTAATTTTTTAAAATTAGTATCATATCTATATACTAATAAGGAATGTAGTAAGAAAGAAATCAGGAAATCAACCTCAGTCAAGTAACAAAAGAGAAAACCTAAGAAGAAAAGGACCACTTCAGTAAAAATGTTATTGTAAAAATGGCAATAGTATCAAAAACAATCTATAGATTTGATTAGATAAAATCCCATCAAAATAACAGTGACATTCTTCATAAAAAGAAGGAAAATCCTACAATTTATATGGACTTTGGTAGCAATGCCAGAAGTGTCCTATACCTAACTGTAAATATACTACACAGCCAAGAACAAAAGCACAGCACCAGCACAGACAGACATTGGACCAACAGAATAGGATTCATACAAAATAACCTCACAGAATTATAGTCACCTGAGCGTCAACAAAGACATCAACACTACAACAAATGTCCACCTACAGAAAAAGGAAACGAAATCCTTACATCTCACCCTGAACAAAAGTCTATACTCAAACTGGTCAAAGGCAGAACTGCTGTGCTATGGAAAACAATCCAAGAGGCATGTAGCAAGTTCCAGCTAAAAATGAATCCAATAGTTTAGTAAGTAAAAACAAGAATGAAAACATGGAATTACACGAAATTCCAAAGAGCTGAGTGAAGACAGACACACCGGCAATGGCAGAGGATTAGCATGCAGAATAGATAAAGAACTGAAGAAGGGGCATGGTGGCACATACCTTTACTCCCAGCACTCAGGAGGCAAAGGCAGGCAGACCTTTATGAGTTCAAGGCCAGCCTAAATCTCAGGACAGCTAGGGCTGCTACACAGAGAAACCCTGTCTGAGAACAAGAAGAGAAAAGGAAAAAGAAAAAGAAGGAAGGAGGAAGGAGAAGGGGAGGAAGAGGAGGATTCTATAGCCAACCAAACATTAAAACCCCATACGACCCACTCCATAAGAAGACTAATCAACAACTGAACACAAGGTCCCATATCATCAATAAACACTTTTAAAAGTTCAACATTCCCAGCCATCAGGAACAACACTGAAATTCCTCTTCATCCCAATCAAAATGATTAATGATTTTCAAAACAAGCAAACCTCCCAAAGATAAAAAATAAAGTTTTAGTAGTTACCTTATATACAGCTAATTTGAAAACCCAAAATCCTCTTAATTCTACCGTAACAAAACCACAATCCCTATTTTAATGTATTTTCTTCCAATCCTTTAATATCCCTGTGTTCAGTGAGTTGGCAATAGTCTATTTATTTGGTCCAGTTCATCGAACATAAATCTTGTTATCAGCACACTGGCCTAGAAGGCCCAATAGATAATTTAACTCAAAAAACAACAAGCAAAATAAAAAGATGGCAGCCAAGAAGACATATGCTAGCTTGAGTTGGAAATAAAAATTAAAGACCTAAATTAAGGTTTGTATAATAAGACAAAAGAATCGCAAATGCAAATTACACGTTCAGTGTTCCAATTCTAACCAAAGAACGAACACTAGCCAGTGCTCTAGCAAAGATGCTTTAAAGGCAGCAACCAGACGCTGCTGCTTCATGAACCTTTGGAAGTAACTGCAGGGAGAAAGCAATCACTATCTACAGAGACCATAGTAATAAGTTCTTTCAAATCGTGGGAAGAAAAAGAATTCAAAACCAAAGAATCACCCACTGATGATCAAAGCATGGTATGTTTATAAATGTATATTCATACAAGTATAACTCAGGGCAGCAAGGTGCCGCAGACTAAAGGCCAAGCCCCAACAACAGACTGGAAACAGAATGTGACTCTTACAAGGAATCCTCTGGCCTACACATGCAAGCCACGGCACACATGCCCCCTGCCAAATCGAATTAAACCACTTACCCATACTGTGGAGCTCCCGTTTTGATGTCTCCAATAGTAACGTGAACGTCATCTTCATCATCGTCACTGTCACTATCACTGTCGTCTTCAGTCTCGGTCACTTTCTACACCGATAGAAACAATTACAAAACGCAGTAAATAATCCAATTCAACATTCAATAGTGATAAATAATTACTTTGGGGTTTTGAAACTGTTTTAGAATAAAAATTACAAGCTTATAAAGTTGTTATCCCAATTTTGATGGTCTGCAATAGTTTCTAAGCTTATGAGTAAGAAATAGAACTTTTAATGCCATGTTTCCAGAGAACAATGCATGCTTCATGTTTTCAATGCTCTGTTAACTATTTGGTAATTGTTAATACTGTCATTAAACCTTACAAATGTTTACTCATAAGAACTTCTCAAGTACTTCCTTTTAAATAATTTTACCTTATAGCTACTACAATGCCTCAGATTCATTTTTTTTTCGAGGTCATCAATTATAATATGAAGAGACTATACATGTAAATGACATCATGTATCTCTTCAAACAAAAATGGATCTGCTTACAATGGTTTTAGTATGGATCTAAAAGGCTACTATATTTTAATTACATAGTGGTAGATAATCACATCACCTAGGCAAAATGCTTTTTTGATTTTAAGTTCAAGTCTGAAACAAAAGCAAGTTTCCTTCTCTGTTCAGGGCTAAAATCATCAGAGGGCACAACAAAGCACCATTTTAATTGCCACGGAGTCAGTGACTATCATATTCAGGGCTCATTCCTAAGAAAACTGTCAGCTTTAGGTTATAGACTTAGTGTTGGCTTTGGAAACCAAGCTCACTTACCATAGCCAGTTGATCTACAACTATTTAGTTCTTTGAAACACTAAGCAGCAAGCTTGTGTGTATATTGTATGTCACCTCGATTCTTCCCATTATTATTATTTTTCGTGATATCAGATGTATCAGTTGACATAAGGGGTCAAGTCATACAGGATGCTGAAGGTTATGTTAAATGCTGATTTTACTTGTAAATGAACTGTGAAGTTCTTTACAATTTCAAACACCAGAGACACTGGGTTTCAAAGCCTGATATGTATGTTACCGGTTTCGCCACGCCATTTTCAGCAGCTTCCTCTTCAATTCCAGAAGGAGGATTAGCACTGCAAAGAAAGAAAGCAGCAGACAGGTTGGCTGCTGCTGCTACAAGGACATAGATTATACTACGATTTCAAGCTGTCACTGCTAGGATTTTCTAAAGTTATGATCTCTACTGGGTGACAAGAACAGGGCTAGGAATCTGTTGGTTTCCTGCTAATTGCATACAAGTACTCAGACGGAAGCAAGGGTTGGGTTTTCTGGGTTTCTTTGGTCAGTCTGCATAGCCCTGGATGGCTTTCAATTCATCTTGTAGACCAAGCTGACCTCAAACTCTGAGATCCAATTGCCTCTGCCTCCTAAATGCTGGGATTAAAGGCATGCACTACCCCTCACTCTCTGCTAATAGCTTTTTCCTGTTTTTTAAAACAAGGTTTCTCTGTATAACAGCCCTGGCTGGCGTAGAACTTACTTTATAGACCAGGCTGGCTTTGAACCTACAGAGATCCACTTGCTTCTGTCTCCCAAGTGGTTAAAGGTGTGTGCCACCACTATTTGGCTTGCCCAACAATTTCTTAATGACATACAATTTGATAGAAGGACATAATTCAGGCTTTTCATGTTTCTAAAATGTAACACACATTATACCATGTTTACCTCTGAATCTTTACTGGATATCTGCTGTGTGCCAGGACT
Source organism: Rattus norvegicus (assembly GCF_021556685.1). Taxonomy (NCBI): domain Eukaryota; kingdom Metazoa; phylum Chordata; class Mammalia; order Rodentia; family Muridae; genus Rattus; species Rattus norvegicus. Next base: position 34,022,844 of record NC_141547.1, read on the forward strand.
ATTACTATACAGCCAAGGACTACATAACATGGTTTCACTATATATATATATATGTGTATATATATATATATATATATATATATATATCTTCATGGAAGTCTGTCCTCTAGCTTACAGTAATAAGGAGCTCAAGACCTAATTTTGAGGAATTTTAAAACTAATCACATTCCACTACCTGAGGACCCAGCTATACCTCTCCTGGGCATATACCCAAAAGATGTTCCAACATATAACAAACACACATGCGCCACTATGTTCATAGCAGCCTTATTTATAATAGCCAGAAGCTGGAAAGAACCCAGATGCCCTTGAACAGAGGAATGGATACAGAAAATGTGGTACATCTACACAGCTATCAAAAACAATGACCTCATGAAATTCATAGGCAAATGGAATGAACTAGAAAATATCATCCTCAGTGAGGTAACTCAATCACAGAAAAACACACTTGGTATTGATAAGTGGATATTAGCCAAAAAGCTCAAATTACCAAAGATGCAATCCACAGACCACAGGAAACTCAAGAAGGATGACCAAAATGCAGATGCTCCTACTCCTTCTTAAAAGGGGAAAAAATATCCATAGGAGAGGATATGGAAGCAAAGTTTAGAGCAGTGACTGAAGGAACGGCCATTCAGAGCCTGCCCCACATGTGGCCCATATATATATATATATACAGCCACCAAAACTAGATAAGATTGATGAAGCTAAAAAAACACATGCTGAAAGGGACCAGTTATATATCTGTTCTAAGAGACACATCCAGAGCACGTCCAATACAGAGGTTAATGCTAGCAGCAAACCACCAAACTGAGAACAGGACCCCCTTTGGGGGAATTAGAGGAAGTAATGAAAGAATTGAAGGAGCTTGCAACCCCATAAGAACAACAATGCCAACCAACCAGAGCTTCCAGGGACTAAACCACAACCAAAAGACTATACACGGACTGACCCAGGGCTCTAACTGCATATGTAGCAGAGAACAGACTTGTTGGGGCACCAGTGGAAGGGGAAGCCCTTGGTCCTGCCAAGGTTGGACCTAGTGCAGGGGAATATGGGGGTGGGGTGGGGCAGTAAGGGGGATGTATCGGGGGAATACCCGTATGGGGGAGGGGAGTAGATAGGGGTCTATGGACAGAAAACCGGGAAGGGGAATAACATTTGAAATGTAAGTAAAGAAATATATCTAATAAAAACTTTTAAAACACTAATCACTTTTAGAAGGCAATTTTGACTTGCTTGCCATGTGACAAGCCAATAGCCAAAAAATAGTACTTCCAGAACTACAGCATAGATAGCTTCTTGACATTAAAAGGGTTAGCTATTTTACAGATACAAACTTCAATTTTTTCCTGTCCTACCACAGGACTCAAGATAAATGTACTACTATAATTCTTCTTCATTTATACTTTGCTTAAATAAACTTCCAGAGACCAAGAAACACGTTTTGCTTGCTTGTGTGCACACGCCTACAGGCAATGAAATGAACCCTCAGTATGATTTCTATGTCACAGGACAGTATACTACATTCAGTTAAACCCAGACACATAAAGCATGACAGACAGCAGTGAGGTCAGTGCAATTCCATGCTTAAGGACAGAGGCTTCAGCAATGAACCAGTCACAAGGAAGATGGACAATTTCAACAGCAGGTCCTAGGCAGGGCAATGCAATGATATGTACCAAGCTATATCCTAGTTTTGTCTGAACTCCTTTTTCTATTAGACATAATGCTTTAGAACTTTTAGTTCCTCATCACCATTAAAATACAAGAACAATAAATTGTTAAGCTTTTTCTAAAAAAGTAAAAATATAAGCGCAAATGCTTGATGGGATGAGACACACACAGAACTTCAAAAGAAATCAACAACAGACATAGGCAGCAGTACTTGGAGAAGGCAGAGATACCCAAGGGTTAACTCCAATCAACTACTACTGTGTCCCAGAGAACTCAAGAAAGAGCAATGAGAAAGGGAACTGTGAGGAAGGAGAGCTGGCTCAGCGGCTCAGAGCTCCTGTTGCTCTTCCAGATTGTGGGTTTGAGTCCCAGCACCCACATGGGGAGCTCACAACAATCGATCCTGAACCACAGTCCCAGGGGATCCCATGCCTTCTTCTGTGCTCCACAGGCATGAACATGGTGCATGGACATATACAGTTAAAAACAAAACAAACAACAAAACCACAAAGTAAAGTTAGAATTATAGTTAAATAATAAAATTTAGTACTAGGGATCAGCTCACAAAAATCTCAGCTCTTTGGAGGCTATTTCTCCTTTTACTCCCTTGCATGTATCCTGTTCTAGGGTTTAATTCCTTTTTTAAAATTTTTGACACAAAAGAAGTTACTTGTAATGGATTTTCACCACCAGTGTTCATTTTAGAAACTCCATTAAGACATAATTTGCCCATACATTTAAAGACTATACTTAAAGGGATATACTTTGCTCACAGTGTAATAATTATGCTATGACATCCTAGACTATGTACATAGCCTCCCAAAAGAAGTATATATCACCAGTCATCCCCGTTTTCTCCTATCTCACATACTGATCTTTCCTTCTCTATGGATTTGCTTATCCTGGAAACTTTATGAATCAAACTGTGTCCTTTGTAGCTGCTTCTTTGCTTTAACACACGCTCAGGTGTTCACTCATACCGTAGCAAGTCGGTACTCAATTTTCTTCCTTCCAGGAGACACTTCCTTAAAGGTGCATTACATTGAACCTATTATTTTGTTTTGGTAGACAGGCAGGTCATTTCCATTTTATGGACTAGCTATGACTGATGCTAAGAACAGTAATGTTCAAATACTTGTGTTCATGTGAGCTTCCACTTCTCTGATTTAAAGTGAGTAGGACTGCTTAATTAATTATTAACTGTTTAAACATTTGAGGAAGCTCCCAAGAGGAGACACCGCTTTACAATAGCAGCAGCAGTGTACAACCAGTCCAGGTTCTCCATATCTTCATTATAGCTCTTTTGCCTTTTGGTTTATAGCTATCATGCTTGGTATGAAGCATTAACCCCTCCACTTTGAAAATCTTAATATTCTTTAAATGTTTTGTATATATAATACATGTGGAAGCCAGAGACATCAGGTATCTTCCCAATCCCTCTTCTTCTTTCTTTTCTGAGACAGTCTCGGATTGAACCTGGAGTTTAACAGTATAGAGGAACTAGTGAGTACTAGAGATCATCCTGTCTAATCTCTCCTAGGATGTAGTCATTCATGTCCACATGCTTATGCCACATGCATGTCCCCAACTGAGCCATTTCTCCAGCCCTTAATTGCTCTAAGACCACTCCTCCCTCATTATTTCAGACAGTCACCTGATCAAACGCAAGCCAATTTAGCCATGTGCTTATATGCATTAGTTGTGGAATTTAGAGTGAATGTTTGGCTCCCTGGACACTGTAAAAATACTGTTTTGCATAATAACAACCAACTTAAAAAAATCTATTCTGTTCATGGTATAGTAGTAAGCATAGTTTCCTTCCAAAAAACTAGTTCCATTATGAATTTAAAATACAAAGCACTAAAGCCACGCCAAGCATAGGCACTGTGGCACATGCCTTTAATCTCAGCACTCTAGAGACAGACAGATGTCTTTGAGTTCAAGGCCAGCCTAGTCTACAAAGGGAATTCCAGGCCTGTCACTAAGAGCCTGTTTCTAAGAAAAGAAAAAAAAAAAAAACTATACCAAAAGTAAAGGATACTATAAAAACACTAATAAATTATGAAAGCAACAACTTTCAGTTATTTTATTTCTTACAGAAAATTATTTTTTTTCTTAGTAATTTAACAACCATATTCAGCCAGGCGTAGTTGCTCTGCCTTTAATCCCAGCACTTGGGAGGCAGAGGCAGGTGGATCTCTGAGTTCAAGGCCAGCCTGGTCTACAAAGTGAGTTCCAGAACAGCCAGGGGTAGACACACTACACTGAGAACTTTGTCTTGAAAAACAAAACAAAAACCCAACTCCACTGTATATACTGCTAAGCCCAGTTAAGGGTGAAAGTTACTCAAGGGGGAGAGGTTGGCAAATAAATACCTAACTCCAAGAACCGTCCTATAAGCTGCTAGAAAGCAAGACAGAATTGATCCTGAAATAGGAAAGGTCCTTTAACCTTTGGTCAAAATGCAATCCCACCAAGGATTATAATAAAACTACTGACGGCATCCTAGAATCACCATCTGTGTAGGGCATCAACAGGAGAGTTCACCAACCTGGCATTTTCTTCTTCTGGCCTTTCAACTTCATTTTCATCTACCAAATAAAATAAAATAAAGTAAATGAGGAAACCAAGCTTAAGCAACAAGTAGAAAAATCTGAAGGGAAGAGCATGAGCACTAACCTAGATCCTTTGCCAAATCACTGTGCACATGCACGTCCCACGGGCCTGCGAGCATAGCCAAAGTTAGATCACTTTATAAACAAGACACATCTCTTATGGAAAAAAAAAAAACACGACTTTACTGCTATTAATGTAAACTTAATTTAAGAGGCGATGAGGATTTACACATCATCGTAAAAGAAACCTCACACTCTCACGTTTTAAGGGTAGTACCAATGCTGTCTTTCCATTATTAAAGACATTATCGACTTTACAATTTGATCGGAGTTACATCACTAAAAGGCTGCTTAGACTCCAACGTTCACTTTTATGTAATCTATGACAATTTATGTCAAGAATGTATGTTCTGGGAAATAACAAAATACTTTCAAATCTGGTGTAACAAAGAGCCAAGGCGGATTACGACTTAAACATCAAACATGTCCTCTACAAAAACAAAGTACATGATGCATTCAATTTGGGGACACAAATACAAAACACTGAATACAAGCCTACGGGAAGAGTCACGAGGTACAACTATGACGTGGACTATAGAGCAGTCTCTAAAAAAAAAAAAATAAATAAAAACTTCACCTTAATACAGGAGACAACTCAGGGTTGACCATAGTGTATTCTCCATCTCTGTCTCTCTTAATTAATATTTTTAAAGCACGACTTTCAGACAAGGAGGTACCCTTGCAGGTGCATTCCATACAAACTGACCATCAAGAAACAAGACATTAGTTTAATAGCATTGACTTTATTTAGCTGTTATTACAGAATGACTGTTTCTGAAAGAAAGGGACGAGGAGGAGCACCCAATAGCAAGAGACACCGAAGCAGCTCAGGATCGATAGAAAGAGCATGAATAGAGAGCGCAGAAGCGAGGAGGCCGGGACGGTGGGGAGGAGGGCGAAGCAGGGCTGCCCGGCCTCCTTGGCCCGCGTCCACCGCGCGGTGAGTGCCTGCGGGTCCGGGCGAGGGCCCGGAGCAGGCCGCACTCGGCCTAACGCAGGCCTGCCAGGGCTAGTACGAGAGGCCTCGGACGCCCGGGCCTGAAACGCCGGGAGGAAGGCCAGAGAGAACCCGGGAGACAGACAGGAAGTTCCGTACCGCCATACAGCCACTCTTCCTCCTCATCCCCTCCGGTCCCGCCGCTCAGCTCCACCAGACGCTCCACCTCGCCGGCCGACATGGCCGCCCCTCGAACAAGTTAAAGGCGACGATCAACAGCCCCTTTCAACCCCTTCCCCAGCCTCGCCGTCTCAGGGCGCGAGAAGGGGAGGGAACCCGCCGGTAAGCGAACGAAGAGAGCGCGAGACTCAAATCCAGGGTCGACCTCGGCGGAGGCGGCGACCGTGAATATTCAGCAACTGGTCCGCCTGCGCATGCGCAGCAGTATCCAAGCGGCGCGGCGTCTCTAGGTGGATTCGCTTCCGCGGCGGCAAGCACCTGGGCCTCTCGCTGCGCAGGCGCCGCGCACTGGCTCCTCCCCCTCCCACCCCACCCCTAGGATTCCAGCTTTGCTTCTCGCAGTAGCTTTCTCTCTGCCTTCTGGTGTTCTTTGAAGTTCCCTTCCCCCAACCTTCCTTCCAATCCCAAGTTCCCTTTGCTACACCATTGTTCTTTTCTGTCCTTGCTTTTCTCCCTCCACTATTTGTTCGTTTTAAAATCCGGAAGGCCATCATCCCGCACGTGTTTGCTTGACCCACAATCATACTTGTCAATTCGTCCGAATTTTAACAACCAACAAAAGAAAAAATTAATATATACAGGATGCATTCTCTTTGTTTAAAAAATTATTAGTGTCCGGCATAGTGGAGTATGCCTTTAATTCCAGCACTTGGTAGGCAGAGACAGGTTACCTGGACTACTTAGTGAGTTTCAGGCTACATTGGGAGACTCTGTGGCCTGAGAGTTTTATTTATGTTAATGTAACTCAAACTGGTCATCTGAGTGGAGGGAACCTCAGTTGAAAAAATGCCTCCATAATATCAAGCTGTAGACAAACTTGCAGGGCGTTTTCTTAATTAGTGATTGATGGGGGAGAGCCGACCTTCTGACTAGATCGTGTGGGTTTTAATTCTTAGTTTTGCGCTCACTCTTGTTTGCTATGCCCTGTTCCCCTGTAGGAAATTCTCGTATTGTTTCAACTTTTAAGTACAATCTCCTCTGTAAAATCCTCCCTGTATTCAACCAACGCGTATGAAAGTCTGCCCAGTGTCAGAAACTCTTCAAGACTATATAGGTTGGGCAGTAAAAAAAAAAAAAAAAAAAAAAATCTTTCTTTCACGAAGATTTTATTCTAATGGAAGAGCGACACATAGAATGCAGACCATCTTATTGATAATGATTTAAAAATAATAGTAGCTGAAAAAGACCTGAAGCCAAGTGATTAAAGGGGAGGAGGTGTTATATCAGGTGGTTAAAAAAAAAATAGATCCCTACATGGAGAAGTTTCTGGATTGGGGCACTTGGCAAGGAGATTAGGAACAGGCAAAGAAGCAGAGACCTAGGAGTTCCAGGCACCAAACTGTATTTGGAATAGAGCAAGAGGCAGAATGTAGGTCAGCAGGATTGGGGGTGGGGGAGGGGACTAGAGTAGAGCTAACTCTCTTTTAGACCACATGCTGCTGTGTTATTTGACTACGTAGCTTGTTCGTCTTTCCTTCCATCTGTTGTATGGTGCACCATATCTTTTTGGCCCTTGATACAAGAAACAGAAAGAAGGTTTACTGTGTGCTTGAGAGTACCGCAGGCAGGCACTCTCCGTGGTTAGCTCCATTTTACAGTTTCGTGCATCTAAAATAAAATTGGATGGTTTCAGGAGAGGGTTGATTGTCTTTCGCAGAGTGGATTGCTTTTCCTTCCAGTGTGGAAAAGAGTTCGTCTGTCAAAGCACTGTTTAGACTAATACAAAGAATCAGTGACCGGCGGGGAATGCGCGGTAGGAGGCCTGCGTGGTGGAGGTAGTACTTGAGCTGAGCTTTGAACATGATTTCCATAAGCAGAGAAGCTCATAAACCACTAATAACCATCCTTAAAGGGCCCCTTCCTGCCTGCCTGCCTTCCTCCTACACCAAATTCCTGGTATAAATATGCTTCCTTGGTTACGATTAATCTCTCCATTTGCGATGGGAAACATTGCCATTGGGTAATTTGACGATTTTATACACCATCTCCTGCCTCTTATCTTATGAACTCATCTCACTACAATATCACATTTATCCTGGGTATACTCATTTGCCACTTCATTGTTTATTGCCATCTATTCTAAGCAATGGTGATGGTGGTGGTGATGGCGGTGATGATGATGGTGGTGGCGACAACGATGACTACAACCTGGGCCTGGTAGTGCACCCGGTCCTTCCAGGTCCTCTGGAGGCTGAGGCTAGAGGTTGATTCAGGCTAACAGAATAAGACTCCGTCTTCAAATGATGTCAGAAATAATGTTATAATTTAACATGAAATATACTCTTGAGAAGTACTGAAAAGGAGTGCTTAGTTGTAAGATTGGACAATGAATAAATTACCGATAAAATGATGCCAAGAAACCTGGCACTCCGGAGGCAAAGTAGGTAGAGCTCTGTGAGTTTGAGGCCAGCTACATAAATAAATAAATAAATAAATAAATAAATAAATAAATAAATAAATAACAAAAGCAATGATGATAAGAGCTAAAATTTAAAGTGTAATGTTCAGTGATTAGTATGTGGTAGTACCATATATTTTAAACAAATCTATTGTGTCAATGTGTCACTTCCTTGCCTACATGTTACTTAACGTTTCACTGTTTTCTAATTTACACATCAGTAAGTCTATATCTTAATTAATGTGTGTTACGTCCACTTATTGGAAGGGAAGTAGATAAAATGGAGGCTTCAAACATAGAAACATATAGGTAGGGACTGGGGAGATGGCTCACTGGTGAAGTAATTGCCAGGGTGACGTGAAGACCAGAGTTCAGATGCCCAGAACCCACATACGTGCTGGGTGAGCGCATCAGCCCACCTGTAATTCCAGCCTCTGGGATCCCCAGAGCAGGCTGGCTCGCAAGTTCTGGGTTTGATTGAGACACCCTAAATCCATGAGAAAGGTGGAACAGCAATCGAAGATGAGAGTCCCAACATTGACCTCAGGCCTCCACATGTATGTACACACATATGCACACATACACACACATGTGCATATATGTGCACCCTCATACATGCACGTACATGCTTGACACACTGGCCTGGAAAATGGGAAAAGGAAACGTTTGACTAGACAGACCAGCTGCTGTCCTGTTGCTCACCCTTTCTCCTCCGTGGTGCCAGAATAACGGTGACCTGTAGAGCCTTCCTACTTTTAGATACTCTTCTGAGAAATCACCCCATCTACTCTCCTACTTTCTGTATCTTAACATCCTCAGACATGGGATGTTGTGTTGCGAGCTGTTTCTGGAAAATTGCACAATCCCCTATTCACTCCTCTGCTGGCAGGCCAGCTTTCTTATACCTTTTAATGATAAGAACAAATTATTTTTGATCTCTGTGCTTACTGGATCCTGTCTCATAAATAAATCACTGCGTACAGTGGAAGCCATCACTGAATCCTAAAGCTGAAGTCTAACCACTTCTCTGGAGGACCTAGACATGGTTTCATAAGGAAGGCAACATAGCAGCCCTTTCTGTAGAGAAATACACACTACAGCTTAAGAAGCTAACTGTGGTGATTTTAAACAGCCTGTCTGATCAGAAGTCCATTACTCCAACTATGACCATGAGAGACAGGGCTTTTACCTGGCTCCTTTTTTTCCTTCTTTACCTAGCAACCCCCTTGAATAGCTAGTAGATATTTCAAACTAGTTCCAAAAGTAGAACAAGTAACTCACGCTTTCAAACATGCTCTGTCCGTTCTCACACTTTCCCAGGTTGTAGGCATCTTACTGTTAGTGACCACATCCAAACTGCTCACAGCCCCTAAACCTCTGATTCTCCATTTACTCTCAATGATGCTTCTCAGGCCTTTAAAAACCCACTACCAGCATCTACTAGCACCTTCTATAAAATGTACCCCAAAGCTGCCCACTTTTCTCCCTCTCCACTGCTACAACAATAAAAGTCACACGAAACCCTTCAATGGCTGTTTCTTAGGGTAAGTTGAAATCTAAGCTTCCTCACCTGTAGCCTGACAGCTCCATGCACAGCATGGAGCACCTGGGCTGTACACTGCGTATATTTTAGATTTTAAAATACTTTCGTTCCCCATATTGCTGCTACTGACTGAATGTTTGTGCTACAATTCTCCATCATAGAAATGGTTTTAGTCATTCCTATGCGAAAAACCTAAAATCTCGTCTGCAATGGTACTTAGAGAATGGCCTCTAGGAAAGAATTAGGTTCTTCTTAATGAAACAGAAATAAGAAGAGAAGAGAAAGGAGGGCTATCTGTGGAGTCTGGAGATAACATTGTCATTTCTTATCAGCTCTTGTACATTGATACCAGGGCACTGTGGTCCCATTTTCAGTGAAAATTCTCCTCCTCATACCACTCATCTTAAACATCTACCCTGCTTCTCTTCACAGATGATGTCAGGATTTGGCATGGGACAAAGTCTTCTCCCCATTACTCAGCATCACAATGAAGGACTAGAGCACTGTCTTAGCAATAGAACACTTGCTGTGAAGAGACACCATGACCATGGCAACTCTTACAAAGGAAAATATTTAACTGGAACTGGGATGAAAATAGGATTAGTTCATTGTCATCATGATAGGAAGCCTGGCAGTATGCAGGCAGACATGGTGCTAGAGAAATAGCCTAGAGTTCCTCATCTGGAACTGGAGGCAGCAGGAAGAGAGAGAGAGAGAGAGAGAGGGAGAGAGAGAGAGAGAGAGAGAGAGAGAGAGAAAGAGAGAGAGAGAATATGAGACTAGTCCTGTCTTGATTGAGCATCTGAGTCCTCAAAGCCCACGCCCCAGTGACACGCTGTCTCCAACAAGGCAATACCTCCTAATAGTGCCACTCCTTAGGGGTCCATCGTGGCCATTTTCATACAAACCATCACATATGTTCTATTTGTTTTGTGTTCTTCTTTTTTAAACAGTCTGAAATCTATTCAACATCTTCACAATTTACTACCTTCCAGAAGTCCACATTCATGCCTTTTGCACAGATTTTATTAACGGATTTTTTTTTTTTTTTTTTTTTTTGTTCTTTTTTTTTTCGGAGCTGGGGACCGAACCCAGGGCCTTGCGCTTCCTAGGTAAGCGCTCTACCACTGAGCTAAATCCGCAGCCCCGCACAGATTTTATTAAACTCTGCAATTGTTTATCAGGAAATGTAGAGGCTTGGTATTTTTTGACCTTAATCTTGTACTCTTCCAACTTTCTTCCTCATTCCTTTAACACCCTATTTTTCTCCAGCATCGTGAAAAGAGTTCCTAGGGCCCTTAGGTCCACTCCCTGCCTCCATTCCATCTGTTAATCCACCTGTCCTGCAAACCTGTCTTTTTGCATGGGTTCAAATACAATAGAATCTTTGTAGACTCTACTGTTTCCTTCCTTTGCACTGGTTACTGTTGGCCAATCAACTATTGAAACACACTTCCCCTGTGACTTTACGCACTGGCTCCACTGCATATTTCCCCCAAGGTTGCTCAGAAGTTTCTCCATCACTTCCTTTTCTTCTATATTTTCTCTTAAAGCAGTCTAAGCACACCTGTACTAATGATTACCAAATCACCAGACTTCTTTCTACAAGCTAGAATCATATGTCATCGTATGTCCAACCACCTAGTACTTATTTGTTTCTCTTTCTTTCCCTTTTTCTTTTCCTGAGATTGGGTTTCTCAGTATCATAGCCATGATTATCCTGAAACTTGCCTTGTAGAATGGACTGGCTTTGAACTCTGCAAGATCCACCTTCCTCTGCCTGCCAAGTACGGGGATTAAGATGTTCACTACTAGCCTGGCTGTAGTAGTCATTTATAACTGGATATTCCCAAGTGTCCTTTACAACACTATCTGTCTTCACCTATTAGATAGCTACAGTGAATGAGAATATATAAAATGTTTGGAAGGATGTAGAAAAACTTGGACCCTTATTCATTGGCTTCTGTGAAGAACAATTGGTTCCTTAGAAAAGCTAAAAATATTTATGATATGATCTAGCAATTTCAATCGAAAGGATAGAAAGAAAAATTCATATGATACCTGTGTAGCTATGTCTAGAGTATTATTATCCATAAGGCCCTAAAGCAGAAAAACTCAAATGTCCATTGAGAGGTGGATGAATAGACACAATGTGCTGTATGCATACTACAAACTATTATTCAGCTTTTAGAATGAAAAAAAAAACAAACCAAGTAAACAAAAACTGGGACTGGGGAGGTGGCAAAATAATTTAGAGCTCTTGGTGTTCTCAAAGCAGGCCTGAGTTCAGTTCTTAGCACCCGTATTTGGTGTCTCACAAGCCCATGTAATTCCAGCTGTAGTGGGTTCAAATCCCAACTACACACACACACACACACACACACACACACACACACACACACACACACAAATACAACTTTAAAATAAAAGCAATGGGCATGTGTGACCACTCAATGAACATGAGGACATTATGTTAAGTGAAGTAAGTCAATCACAATAAAGCAGGTACTATAGGGATCCAGTTATATGACCTACGGTAGTCAATTCAAAGAGAACAGGATTAAATTAGAGGCTGCCAGATGCTGGGGGTTGCGGGGTTGGGGGCAGGGGTCAGAAGCTGGGGTGAGGATGGGGATTGTTACTTAAAGGGTATAGTTTTGAAACTATTTTGATTTTGCAAAATAAAAAGTTCCAGAGATTGGTTGTACAACAGCATGAATTTTTTTTTTAAATCTATTTATTTATTATGTATACATCATACAGCTTTCTGCCTGCATGTATGCAACTACAGGCCAGAAGAGGGCACCAGACCTGATTATAGGTGGTTGTGAGCCACCATGTGGTTGCTGGGAATTGAACTCAGGACCTGTGGAAGAGCAGTCAATGCTCTTAACCTCTGAGCCATCTCTCCAGCCCAGCATGAATGTTTTTAATGTTGCTGAACTGTATATTTTAAAATGACTAATGATGGGCATGGTAGTACACGCCTTTAATCCTAGCACTAGGAAGGCAGAGGCAGGCAGATCTCTGTGAGTTTGAAGCCAACCTGATCCATATAATGAGTTCCAGGACAGCCAGGGCTGCACAGTGAGATCCTGTCTACACACGCACACGCACACGCACACGCACACGCACACGCACACGCACACGCACACGCACACATGCACAATTAGAACAGTAAATTATGGGGTTGGGGATTTAGCTCAGTGGTAGAGCGCTTGCCTAGCAAGCGCAAGGCCCTGGGTTCGGTCCCCAGCTCCGGAAAAAAAAAAAAAAAGAACAGTAACTTACTAATTTTTTTTATCTCCTTCATGTTTCTACAATTAAATAATAAAAAAAGGTTCCAAGCTGAGATCAGTATATTTATTGCTCAATCCGATTCTCCTGCAGTTTGCTAAGTCTCAGTAGTTGTGAAACAAACCCAAAAAGCCTTTTTTGATATTCTCTCTCTCTCTCTCTCTCTCTCTCTCTCTCTCTCTCTCTCTCTCTCTCTCTCTCTCTCTCTGTGTGTGTGTGTGTGTGTGTGTGTGTGTGTGTGTGTGTGTGTGTGTGTGTTGGGGACGGGGGATAGTGCTTTTGCCACGGAGAGCAGGTAATCAAACTCAGGTCAAATGACTTGCGTTGCAACCGCTTTTAGTTTCTGAGCCATCTTGCTGGTCCCAATACCCATTTCATGATGACTGTGTGCATTAACGAAGAAGATAACCTTCACGCGGCCAATTATTATGTAGCAGCAGTCATTTCTCTGGCTTCTCAAAGTTGAGATGGGTAAGTGTGCTGAGGATATTAAACTTCAGTCTAGGTTTTATTATTCCCGAGAATTCTTAACTGGGAGGAAAAGGTGACGTGAGCTGACAGAGAGGAACGAACATAACCCATTTCAATTCTTTCCTAGAAAGGTGCTAAGCTCAGCTTCTCAGGGTTACTGACCTTCTAAGCACTTCCCCTCTCCACTCCCAGTGTAGATGTTCCTCCCGCCAGCCCACGCGCCTGATCAGCCAATCAGCGCCCTGGACGTCATCAACGCGCGCAGGCATACGCCAAGCATTGGAGACCGGCCCACGTGTACTGTGTTGACTGTCAAAGTCTCAAAGTACTCAGTATCCGGAAGCCCTGCGTTCTGACCGAGGTTCCTGCGCATCCGCCGGTGAGACTCCTGGCCAGACTGCGCCTACCGAATCATGAGTGCCGTGGGCGTACTGTCTTTTGCCCAGCAAGGCTGGGAGCAGGTGCTGGCCAAAGTGAAGTGGTCCGTGGTCTACCTGGACGCTGCCTGCGCGGAGAGCCTGCACTGGAGCTGCGGTTCAAGCAGGCTTCTGGAGGCGGTGAAGGGTCCTGCGTGCAACCTGAGGGAATTTGAACCCCATGCAATAGGCGGTGGGGCCAAGCAGCCCCGGGCGGTGTTCGTTTTGAGCAGCCTGCTGAAAGGCCGCATAGTAGACACTCTACAAGACATCATTTGCCGCAGTCACTTTCAGCACTGTGTGGTGGTCACAGCCGTGAGCCACCCAGTCCACCTCACTGCTAACCATGTACCAGCAGCTGCAGCGGCCGAGCTAGAGGGGCAGCAGCCGGTGTTCGAACAGCTGGAGGAGAAGCTCTGTGAGTGGATGGGCAACATGAACTACACAGCTGAGGTGCTCCACGTCCCGTTGTTGCTCGCCCCTGCTGCTCCCCACCTTGCCTTTACTCCAGCCTTTGCTACCCTTTTCCCACTGCTACCTCAGGATGTGCATGTTCTTAATAATGCCAGACCCGACAAGAGGAGACTGAACAGCTTGGGTGAGGTGGATGCCACTGCCCTAACCCCAGAGCTGCTGCTGTACATTAGATGCCTCGTGTCAGGCCTCAGTTCTCTGTGTGAACATCTAGGGGTACGAGAGGAGTGTTTCGCTGTGGGTTCCCTCAGTCGGGTCATCGCTACAGATCTGGCAAATTATGCCCCTGCCAAGAACAGGAGAAAGACTGCTACAGGCAGGGCTTCCGTGGTCTTTGTGGATAGAACTCTGGATCTCACGGGTAAGTGGGATTTCTGGGAGCTTTTTATCTTTACTCTCCCAGCTAGAGGACCTTTTCATTGATTCAGCGTGTATGTTTTATTGGCTTCATATTGAGGTTGACAATATAAAGATGAACTAAACGAATCAGTCCCTAATTTGACAGCGTCTGGAGTTTAGTTTTGTCTGGTGGAGGGTGGACATAGATAAAGCACAATTTTATTTGTTAAATGCTGTTAACTGGCCAAATATGGCTTTAGTGTGCATTGCTTTTGAAAAAACAACCATGCTTAGTCCAAGAGACTGGGAAAATGAGATGACCTTGACATGGAGGAAATTGACATCACTCGTAGACATTTCCAGATACTGATTGTCTTAATTAGGGTTTCTATTGCTGTAATGAAACACCATGGCCAAAAACAACTTGGGGAGGATAGGTTTATTTGGCTTACACTTCTACACCATAGTCGATCATTGAAGGAAATCAACAGGAACTCAAACATGGCAGGAACCTGGAGGCAGGAGCTAATGTAGAGGTTATGGAGGGGCTGCTGCATATTGGCTTGCTCCACATGGTTTGCTTAGGGGATGACCTTAGTTTGCTCCCTAGTACCTACAAGGAGAGAACTGACTTCCTCCAGTTGCCCTCCGATTGCCACACACACAATGTGGCTTGTACACGCATGCACTGTCCCACACACATATGCAAATAAAAAAAGGTAAACGTAAAAAGTGAAACTGAATGTACATGTGAGAAGATGGAAAAAAGAATCGTAGGAAATATTTTCCAAGGTGCATTGTTTTATTCTTAGCTCTCATTCTTTTGAGGTTTGTATAGCAATCTCAAATTGCAGCAATGTAATAATTATTCATATGTGCCAGGAATGAAAACCTAACCTTAAAATAGGCGAAGAAAAGATGCTTTGTGATACACGGTGTGAGTACGTATTTTCAGAGGTCAGCTTTGTTCTATAGTTAAGTAGATGTAACTCAATGATAGTACATGCTAGACACTCAAGGTCCCTGAGAACAATCAGAACACTGGTATCAGTAAGCATTCCCTTTTCAGGCTAGAAAAACATGTAGAGTGATGTTATAAATCCAATAAGAGGTATATTTGGAATTTTATCTTAATTGGATGAGTTTTAAGCTGATAAAATAGAGAGTAAACTAAATGGTAGTTCTGAGGAGATGCTGGTGGGTTCAATCTTTTGAGGGTGTCCTGAGGATAATGATAATTAATTTCAAGAGGGCAGCAGTGGCCACGTCATGCATAGAGGGCAGAATTTCACAAAGCAGAAAACATAAGCCGTCAGGTTTCCATACCTCCTCATCACCAAATCTATTACACACTGTGTACATTTTCCTCCTTCCTTCATATTACAGGAACACTCCATCCATCCTAACACTTCTACCTATGCCGACTAGCTTAGTGCTCTCTCTCCTCACTTCTCATGGACTCACTTCTGCTGAGCTCCCCTATACAGATCATTTTCCTTAGATTCTCATCGTTGGCATGAAGGCAGAATGGAGTCCTTTCTTGAGTCATTGTGATCACCCGACTTCAGGTCCCTTTTATTTGCCTTATTTGGTAGTCGACTTGGGAGAGCTCTTTATACTTGTTGTTTCCACAGTCACCTACGTCAGTTTTCTCTTGACTTCTAGTCCTTTATGCTTTTATATTTCAAAACTTCTGAGATCCTGGCTTCCCCAGTGACTTCTGTGTTACCAAAGCTACAATTGAGTCACAGCACTCTTTTTTTGCCTCCTGAACCTCAGAATATTCTTTAGTACAATAGAGTAAAGCAAAGAGTAAAAGGAAATTTAGGGATAGGGAGGTGATTTAGCCGGGAAAATGCTTACTACAAGCATGCATACCTGTGTTTGGACACACATGTAAAAGCTGGCTGTGCTGGCCTGGGCGTGAGAGTATCTTTAAACCAGTTCAGGTCAGCAGTCCTGGTGGCGTGGAGAGGCAGATCTAGCCAATCAGCTCCAGGGTCAGCAAGACTCTTAAAACAAAATAACCCCAAAACCAACCAATCAAAACAAAACAAAACAAAAAAATCCCCCCCCCCAAAAAGATGGGGAGCCACAAAGAAAGACATGCTTGTCCACCTCTGCCTCCCACAGCACATGCAAGGGTGAATTATATATGCACACCCCTGATTAAAAATAGAAAGTACAAAAGGTAGCTAGCACTCAGTGATGTACGGTGTGGTTTATCAGCCATACATTTAGCATGCTGGCTCCCCCTCTGTCCTCCTGTCATGGTTTTCGCGCTCTAGTTTGCTTTCGGCTGCTGTACTAGGCTTCATGACCACTGGCAACTTGGTGAGGGAGGCTTTATTTGGTTTCAGTTTCCAGGTTCATCCCTGAGTGAAGTCAGTGCAGGAACTCAAGCAGGAGCCTGGAACGGAGACTATGGGGTAATGCTCGTAATGGGCTTGCTTTCTTGTACAGTCCAGGACAACCTGCCAGGGGGTGGCCTCTTTATCAATCATTAATCGGGAAAATGCCCCATTAGAATGTCATAAGACAATCCAGCCTATTCCTTAATTGATGTTTCCTCTTTTCCCAGAACTATAGTTTGTCAAGTTGACAAGGACTAACCAGCAGTACACATGATCTCTCTGGCTTATCTCCTCTCACACAGTACCTCAAACACTCCAGCCTTCTCCCAGTGAATGTTCACTCACTCCATATGTCTTTCTCTCTCACTCCCAAGAGAGATCTTCCCTACTACTGTCTTACCCCCGATCCTGCCTTGTGCACATAATGTTGACCACTACCCAGAACTAATAATTGGTTGCTTCTCGTCCTCCTTTCATGAGAATGAATGCGTGTGTGTGTGTGTGTGTGTGTGTGTGTGTGTGTGTGTGTGTGTGTTCATTCTACTTTACTATGTATTTTCTAGCAGTTGGAACAGTTACTTAAAACAATATGTATCTGCTGACTGATGAAATGTATTGCTGGGTATTGAGTTCAGGACCTTTTGCATGCTAGGCAAATGCTCTTCCATTGAGCAGCTTCCCAGGCCCTGGTGTTTTGAGACAGGATCCCACTAAGTAGCTACCACTGCCTTTGAACTTACTATGTGGCCAAGGCTTATTGCGAATTTACTGATTTATCCTTCTGTATGCAACAAGTTTGGGGAACTGGGGACGTCTTGCTTGTTGATGTAATGAAATAATGGTTACCAGAATTTGTTGAGGTTTCCTAAATTAAATTGTGGCTTACACTGGGGTATAGCTCGTGAGAGCTGCAGCCAAAAAAAGATTATGCTAAAAGCTTCAAAAGATTAAGAGGTGATTTGGAAATTATTGGAATGACTTAAGTGATTTAGATTTCAATTTAAATTACTCTATCAGTATTTTATATAGAGAGCAAAACAAAATATACTTTTAATATTTGATTTGGGTATTAATTTATATACAATTTATATGATAAACTAGTAATGTTTTGGAGTCTATTAATAATTTACCATTAGATGAGTTACGAACTGATATGTGAAATTATGTTTCAAAAATAAAGGGAACATTGCGTATGACTTTTTTAGCAGTTCATATGGATTTGAACTTGTTATGTAACTGAAATGACCTTGAACTTTGATCTTCCTGTCTCCATCTCCAAGGTCTGGGATTACTTAAATATGTGTGTCACCATGCTTGATCAAGTATTTGATAGTTAATAGTGTGTTTGTATCACAGATGGTTTTCTTATCATTCTGCCATCACCTTGTTGAAAATGGCTTCACCTTATACTTTCTCCAGTAAACCTTTATTTGGAGTCCACTGTGTTCCGCACTGTTGCAGGTGCTAGTGAGACAGTGATGACTAAGATAGAAAATGCATTGCCCTCAAGAGGCACTTGATAAGCTCTGAGGGTTAAAAAATATAGACTACGTGAAATATTTCAGAATTAGGTGCATGTACGTGCAAGAAAGAGCAAAAAAAAAAAAAAAAGAGAGAGAAAGGGAGGGAAGAGAGGGAAGAAGGAAAATGAGGAAGAGAGCAAATACGGGAAGATGAGGGAGAATGAATTGCATTTTCAGTTATTATTGAAAGGATATGTATTCACTATAGAAGTTTAGAAATTCTAGAAGACAATGATTTAGAGAACTGCTTCAATGCATATATCACAGGTTGAAAAAGCAAAGCAATACTATTCCCGTGGCTGAAGGGATGCCACATGCATGCAATCCCAGTACTTGGAGTCGAGACAGAGGATTGCTAGTTCAAGACTAGCGTTGGCTACATAATATGATCCTATACCAGCAAACAAACAAACAAACAAAAACAAAAAAACCCAAACTAAACAAAGAATCATTTCTTTACTTTGAGCGTTTGGGATATTAGTATATAATATTTTAATAAAACAAATGCTACTTTAGTTCTACAAAAATAACAGCCATTTTAAATATGGACTGTTTTGATAATTTTAAGAGGCATGTCATTTGTTTCAGTTTGCAGGGAATTTAATGAAATGTAGCTTTCCAAAGACCCCTGTATATGGGTTAGATGGAGCAGCGAGAAGCAGCCATGTACCACTCACAGCTACAGAGACACTTGTTTGTGGCAAATAATTATGAATGACAGAAAAAATAAGAAAAACTCAGGGAAGAGATCAGAATTTGAGCATCATGTTCAAAGAAGAGTTATTCTGGTAGTAAGTGGAGATATATAAAAGTTTTAACTTAGTGAGGAGGGTACCGATAGAGAAAGAAATATATTTGTGATGCAAGGGGGTATCCTAGGATCCTGGCTTAGTGTACAGGTACAGTTCACTTACTCTTCTGACCTGTTCTGGTTAGCTGGTACTCTTCTGCTTCCTGGCCATCCATTTGGTATTCAACAAGCAGCTCCAAGACATCTGTAAACTACAGACAGCATGGATAAACGTGGTTTATTCTCATAGTGAAGGGTAATTTTCTTGCAGCACAAGAACATTCTTCTTTAACATTAGAAATTACCAGAGACACTCACACCAGCTCTGCCTCGGCTCACTGTGGGGGAGTCTGAGGGTTTCTTTTCCCCTAACCCAGTCACCTGGCTTGAATTACTGCTCTGTGTGTTAGTCGGGGTTCTCTAGAGTAACAGAACTTACAGAATAAATGTCTCTATATGGAAAGGGGATTTATTAGAATGATTTACAGGCTTTATGAACAGAAAGTCTAAGAATCCAGAAGTTGCTTAGTCCATGAGGCTGGATATCTCATCTGGCCTTCAGTATGTGCTGGTATTTCTGAATTAGGTCAATGCCAGTGAGAGCAAGCAGGCAAAGAACAAAAGCTTCCTTCTTCCATGTCCTTCTACAGGCTTCCAGTAGGAGGCATGACCTAGATTAGAGGTGTGTCTGTCCACCTCAAGGTCGAAATTAAATGGGAATGTCTACCTATTTCAAAGATTTGAATTAGAAGTGGATCTATTTCAAATTAAGCAAAACCCCCTCCTAGGTGTGCCCTCCATCTGTCGATTTTAGTTAATCTCAGATGTAGTAGACAACGAAGAATAGTCATTACACTTTGTAATTAATAGGTAAATTGTTGGCTTGAACAGGTGATTTAAATGAAACCTTTACTGTGTGAATGAGCATAGTAATTCACAAGAAAGATTTGCTGTTACAATTAATTATAAATCATTATTCATGGCAGAGGATTTGGTACACGGTGCTGCATCGTGAGCCCTGGATAGGTAATAGTTGCTCCAGTGAGTGAGGATGAGTGCTTAGACTCCTTACTTGGCTTTCTTTTTTTTTTTTTTCCTTTTCTTTTTTTCGGAGCTGGGGACCGAACCCAGGACCTTGCGCTTGCTAGGCAAGCGCTCTACCACTGAGCTAAATCCCCAACCCCTTACTTGGCTTTCTTAATTAGTTCTTCTGTATCATTGATATCATATGGCAGAACACAGATTGGCAGAGAGGCAACGTATGAGCAAGCAGACTGGAAATGGATCACACTTGTAGCTATACCAAGTCCCATCCATGGTTGGAGCAATGCCTTCTAAGCACTGATGGGTTTTAGACATATAACTTCATTTCATTGAAGAAGCATTGAACTGTATCATTGTGTTGAATTTCAGTTAGAGTACATTTATTATTATAATTTTAATATTAGTATTCAGATAGATGCTCACTTATGTAGTCTAGACTGGTCTCAAACTCACTGTGTAGCTGAATATGATCTTGAATTTCTGAATGTCCTGCCTCCACCTCCCAAATGCTAGGATTTCAGGCATGGGCCACCACCACTCAGTTTTATGTGGTCTTGGAGACCACCAGGGTTTTATGCCTTCATCTACCAGTTAAACTACGTCCCCGGCCCATCGTTCATCTGTCATCCCTGGAGTTGCATGTATAATTACAGGTCTTGGAGCAATGCTTGGTATATAGAAAGTATTCAGTAAACCCTGGCAAATGGCTGATACCATATGTCCTCTTACTCGTGCCCTCCTTAAACAGATATGTAGTGGGAGCCCATGGTTGCCTTTCTATGGTAGAGATGGTGGGTTCCAGGTGAACTAGAGGGCGTGTTCCTTAGTCAGCGTATACCTTAGTCATCACAGAGATAAGGTTGATTTGCTAGGTAGTTGAGAACATAATTTATATGACAAAGAGCAAACTTCTAGGTTGGTGTTACTAAACATCTGTCATTTTTGGTAGAAGGGGCGCATGCATTATAAAACCTGCATCCAGTTAATGGTTAATGTCCACTTTGAGTTCACCTTTGCTTGTGTGGTTAAACAGGAGCGGTTGGACACCATGGAGACAACTTAGTAGAGAAGATCATTTCAGCACTTCCACAGCTTCCGGGCCACACCAACGACGTGATGGTCAACATGGCAGAGCTCACGGCTGTCCAGGCTGTGGAGGAAAACCAGACCGTGATTGCACCAGGCTGCCTTGCGCCATCCAAGTAAGACGTGTGCCTTTGCTTTGTCTTTCTCTCCTCCTTCCTCTTCCCTTTTCCTTAACTAAGACTGTCGTTGTAGAAAAGAAGTGAACTTTTAATTCCAGCACTTAGGAGATGAAGGCGGAGGAATCAGGAGTTCATGATTGTCATTGGCTGGTTAGCCAGTTCAAGGCCATCCTGGGCTACAGGAGACCCTATTTTTAAAAGAAGAAATAAAGGAATAAAGAAAGAAAGAAAGGAAGGAAGGAAGGAAGGAAGGAGGAAGGAAGGAAGAAAGACTACTCCAGTAGAAAAATTCATAACTGTCAATATTTAGGAAAAATTCCACCTTTAAATATATAAATAATCATACCTACCAAGCACAGTAGGCCAAAGAGTATGGCGTTTTATAAGAGTTTGGCATTGTAGTTTAAAATCTAAATGGTAAAAGATGCATTTGGAATTTCCTGTCATTTTGGAATTAATTTGTGACATCTGAAGTTTTCAGCTTTTTTGCTGGTGCCTAGGGTGGGAAGAAAACGGAAAGATTGGGACTTTGTCTTCTCTCTGTGCCTATAAACCAGTGAGGAATTAGAGAAGAGCTCGAAGCTCTTCCCAAGGTCCTTGTGGTTGGAGGACCTTCAGAGGCTAACAGGTAAGGTGTTTCTGTGAGCTAAGAAATATGAGGACACAGAAGAAGGTAAACCAGCATTGCTGACGTCATGGAACATGTGTGTTGTGGTGATGGTGATGTTATGAGTTATACACAGTAGAAAAGCAAAGCCATGACCTGAGCTGCCTCCCGTGGCCATTCCTGCAAAGAGTTTTATTTCCTGGAAGCCCGTACCTTGAGTTGATTGAGTCTGGAAGTTTGGAAGTGAGGTCTAATGAAAAGGATGTGGAAACAAGATGTGAGGGAGGGGCCTGAGGAAGAGAGGCATTCTTGCAGGCACCACTGCCGTCAGCTCGCTTAACATTTCCCATTTTCCATTGTGTCAAGCTCGTCCCTAAGAGGAGTCATTTTAAGTTTTACAGTCAATCAATGAGGGAGATTTCCTCATTTTTGAGGTACAGTAATTGAGGTAATGAGGCAGTAAATTACATAGATGTGGAACTAGAAAATCGACCATTGGGTCTGATTTCAGAGCCACTGTCTTTCCTTCTATGCTGTCCATACCAGGCTCAGAGAAGAGTTCGGTTCTTGACCAGATTTGGGGACTCCATAAGACACAAAAATAAAGCGATTTCATTATTTATTCCAAGAAGTCCTGTTTGTCCATGATAATTTTTCTGGAAGAACTGAAAAATTATTGTCATGTTTCAGTAAAAGAGGGAGTTGTTAAGGGTGTTTAACAGCTAAGCAAGTCAAAGAAAGAATGTAGTTAAGGTTTTGAAAGTGCAAATAGTTGGAGTCTAGGGAGCAGAAACTCAGGAGAAGCCTCTAAGGCTAAGGCATCAGAAAGATTGGGCTTTAACGTATGTCTGTCTTTTCATTATTCTGCTTAGGTTTTAGGGTCCAGAAACTGGTGGGCAGGTGGCTCTACCTTGCCTTTGTCCCCAGTTTGCCCAGTGTGGGCTGGGAACTCTTCATGCTAAGAGCTATGCTAGGATCGTGTGGGATGGCAGGGAGGGTGTTCTCTATAGACAGCTGGAGTTTGTACTTGAGAGGAGACAGGAGATGCCCTTTCTTCCTAGAACACATTTAAGAGAGGACTTGTCATGTAGGGTCTGAACACTTAAGATACATTAACTGATTTAATGGCTCTCAAATCTCTGAGATAGATTCCATCATCCCCATTCTAATCCCAAGTGAATTTGTCCTGTACCTTAAGGTAGCATGTGTAGTTGGAGTAGTGAAGATCGGGCTCTAAGTCAGTGCTCACAGTTACCCCATGCTTCTTTTGTAGAAGCCTAAAGTCACAAGAAAAGGGCAAGTAAGTTCCTGAGAAAAGGATGTGAGATTAGAGGAGTTGATTAGAGTATATGAAAGCCTGCGAGTCCTTATACATGTGTCAGGACAGCTACAGGGATGAGAGCACCTCAGATTCGTAGCGATTGTGGCCAGCATCATTAGTCTCCACTCTCTAGCATTCATTCTACTGCAGGCTTAGTTTAGGGCTTTAACTGGGCCGTCCTGAAATGCCTTTTCCCTTACCAGAGATCAACTTGAGAAATGGGTAGGAAGGAATATCTTCCTGCTTAGGTAGGTCTTTAACTAAAGTTAAACTCTGGCTCCTTCTCTAGTACTCTTTTCTCCTGACTCCAGGAGTCCTCAAACTACTGCAGCAGGGAGGTTAGCGAGGAGGACTGTTGTAAGGAAGAGCAGTCCTCAGATCTCCATACAGGGATTGAGTCTCGACTGTCTTCAGGCACTCAGAACCAAAGCCATGCTGACACGTTTTCTGCACCTTATTATTTCATCTATAAAATGAGGACATTGCTGTAAATGAATCCCAAGCCTCCTCTTGCATTTTAACAAAGTCTTTCTACCTAAGCTTCCACTGTGGCTTAGCCCTACCTCTGCACACCTATTCAGGCTGTGTCCATTTACATGGTCTTTGCCTTCATTGGTGTCCTTTTCTTCTTCTCATTACACTATGAAAATGAGTAAGTGCCATCCAAAGATGACATTGTGTCCCCAAATGTCAAAGAGGACTTCTAGAGGGATCTGAGTAAAGCAGAACCCCAGTTTTAAAAATTACTTATTTTATGTACGTGAGTACACTGTAGCTGTCTTCAGACACACCAGAAGAGGGCATTGGATCCCATTACAGATGACTCTGAGCCACCATGTGGTTGCTGGGAATTGAACTCAGGACTTCTGGGAAAGCAGTCAGTGCTTTTAACTGCTGAGCCATCTCCAGCCAAAGCAGAACCTTTTAGTGAGGGGAGGGCTGGAGAAAAGATGACAGTGGAAGTGTGTGGTAAAGATGCACACATAGATGCACACTGAGAACGGTATAAGCAACCGCTGGGAGAGAAATGGGAGCTTTGTTTCAACTGCTTGGGCAAGTGAAGAAGTTATATGGAGTGGTTTGTCCACAAAGGAGGAATTGAAGTAAACCAGTTTTCTTAGCATGCATCACATGTCCATCACAGTAGCAACAGCCACTACTACCTCTGACAGCTCTCCAGAAGCTTCTCACCGAAAGGAGAGTGAGGATAAATGCAGAACAGATGGGTACTTGGCAACAAATGTGCCTGCAATGGAATAGTATTTAAAAATCAAGTTTCTAAGTATGACATAAGCCTTTATAATAAAAGTTTATTGGTAATACAATTTTCATAATAGGCTGTTTGCAATTACAGCCATTGAAGTTCCTGCCAATGCAAATGAGAAATGGAGAACATAAATACATTACAGCATGGCGTTACTGTCCCTGTCCACCCTTCCCTGGATTATATGAAATATTTTTGGCAAGAAGGAGGCAGAATCCTGTTTGTATCGAAGTGGGTTTCTGTTCTTGGCTCCAAGCCCTGCTCTTTCTAATCTCTTAGTCTTTTAGCATCTTCAGCAACCTTTCCCTGACTTTCCACCTGGTTCTGGTCCAGTGCCCATCACTCCTGTTCTTCCTTTTGTGCCTGTTTCTCCTCTTCTTCCTAGTGAGAGCCAAGGACTTGCAGTGGATTCCAGACTGTGGGCTACCTGGCTACTTGTAGGTCCTCTCTGTCTGACCCCCTGACTGCCCCTTTCCAACTGCACTGGCTTTCTTACAGTTCTTTGCATAGGCAGTGCAGTGTCCTGCCTCCAGTGCTCGGCTCTGATGGTCTCTGCTCCTGAACCCTTTCCTCATACATGAGCCTCAACATTTTCTTCATTTCAGCAAGTCCTTTGCTGTCTGGCTTATCCCTTTGTATTTGCTGTCTCACTTGTGTTTTTCTTCTTCAGCACTTCTCTTTCTATTATAGTTGTCTACGCTCTATTTCAGTCTGTTTCTGTACTAGAGAGAGATAGAGAGAATTCTCTGGTAGAGAGATCCTCTATTAGTAGAGATATGAACTGTTACCTGGACTAAGATATGGAGTGAAAACCAAACGAGTGAATGCATGCATGAACGGACGAATGAACAAATGAATGAATGAATGGTGGTGGCTGCTGCATTTATACACCCAGAGCAGTACCTGGGGATAGGGTGAGCTGTGGCCTTAGAGAAAGTCAAGCCAAACAACATGGGCATTCTAGATTATACGTGTTGAGTATTTAAAACATAGTCATTGTGTTAACAAGATGTTGTAAAAGGGAGGGTCAGAAAGAGAAGAGAGATGGGAAAGATGCTTGCTCCTATGCCTGACAACCCGAATGTTCGAGGTGAAGAACGGATTTCTGCAAGCTGAAATGTCCTCTGACCTCTGACCCCCACGTAAGTGCCATAGCAAATGTGTGCACCCCACCAAGAATAAATTAAAAACAAGGCATATAGTCTGAAAAAATAAAAGTAAATTACTATAAAAGAAAATTAAACCACTAACAGTGCTTACCGTGGTCATCAAGAATCAGGGAGTGTGCATAAGTGCGTGCACTGTACTTTCCTGTGACTGACAGCACAGCGTCATCCAGCATCAGCACAACGGTGAGAATGAGGGTCGTATAAAATGTCGCTTTATACAGACACTGTCTTGAACGTGGTTCATGTTGACTGTGTCGGTCTATGCCTTGTGTCTCTCTGATTTGTTTCAAAGCCTCTGACTGAGACTTGTTATTTTGATGCCGAGGGTTGACCTAATGCATGGCGCATGCCAGGACTTGACCACTGTGCTATGCCCCAGCTTGGACTGGTGCATTCATGCATGTGTGTGTTTCTTGGTTGGGATTTTTGTTGGCTTTTAACAAGTATTCTTCCTTTTTTGAAAGAAGAAACAAAAACAAACCCAGCACTCCCCGCCGCAGTTTTGTTTAAGATGCATTGTCGCATTTTATTCAAAAGCAACTCTACATGGTTGGTATTAGTCCTTGGTTATTTACTTTTCTCTGGGCTCAGCTACAGCTATAGAAAGCAGAATTTATGAATAATTTATGGACTCCTCTGTAAAAATTAAAGAGTGAAAGTGCCCAGAATAAGTACTGAAATGATTAAAAATAACAGAGCCATTGTAAGCTGTTTCGTGATGGAGAATTAGGTTTAACACTTATACTTTCAGAGTTCTGTCTGAACGACACATGAAACAGAGAGGGCCTGCAGGTACACGCTCTCGTGTGTAACTGCTGGGGTGCTGTCTCTTTGGCATAAGGGATGCACATCCATACCCTACACTTCTTCCATGTTGAAGAATTGAAACGTCTCTGTGTTGTGAGAAGACTGAACTCCAGGTCTTTGTAGCTTTGGGATTCATTGTTTAAGTGGAAACGATGGCTCCTTTAAACAAAGTCAGGAGTCCTCTGACGTTAGCTACGGTGGGAAAAGGAGGAATGGAAAGACTTACCCGCATGTGAGTGACAAGTGATTGCTGGTCCTAATGGGCTGTGTTCACAGCCAAGTAAGATCAGGTATCTGTTCTGAGAAGCTGACTCTTGGGGACTTAACCAGCTGCAGACTGTATTGGGGTGTGTCTAAATCTCATGATGTAGAGACCAGGGTTATTCAGCAGACTGTCCAGGTGGTCCTGTATCTGTGTTTACTGCACTTCCTCTTAACGCTTGGTGCCATTCCTGCTAGTGGGCCTTTTCCAGTATTTGATAGCTATAGAGTTAATTAACAAGATTGGTGTGTGTGAAAGATTTATTGGTAGATGCCTTCAGAGACCAAAGGATTGTGCTGGGTCCTTTGTACTGGTGATTTCTGGATAATCAACAAATGCTGTTAACCAGAGTGCCATCTCTCCAGCCGTGCTGTATATGTACATGTGTATGTATGTATGTATGCATGTGTATATGAGATATGTATATATAGTACGTATACATATGTATACACACATACACAATGAATACACAAACACACACATATAAAATTGGGGTTTTTTTGAAAGTAAAAATGAGAGTGGACAGAGATTCCTTAAAAAAGTGATCATTTCAAGTACTGAGCCCTGTGTGAGAGGTTGTGTCTGTTGCTATGGGTGTTGGTTTTTTGTTTGATTTTGATGTCTTTCCTTTCTGTTCAGTGGTTTTTTGATCAAATCTTTATGACTTGTAAGGGTCTGCTTTTGCTATTTTGTTTTTGTGTTCTTGAGACAAGGTCTCTCTATGTAATACTGGCTGTCCTAGAACTTGCTACACAGACCATGCTGGCCTTGAACTCAGACTCACAGAGATCCTTGCTTCTGCCTCTGCCTCTGCCTTTGGAATGCTGGGGTTAAAGGTATGTGCCACCATGCATGGTTTGACCAAGGTCTTTTTGGTTTATCATCAGGATAGTTTTCTTCTTTGTGAAGAAAGTAGGTGGGATGATTTCTAAGGAATGGTCTAAAATTCCAAGTGTCAAGAGAAGTGCTTGGTACATAGTAGGCACTCAGAATGTATAGTAGACACTAAAAAATGTGTTGACTAATGTGAATAAATGTGATTAAATTCCCAAATAAGAACATTCAATAGGAAACAATGAAAACTCCTTCTAGTATAAGCAATGTGATTGCACACACAGACAAGGAAGCACATTTACTCCATCCGCAGTTAGTGCTAAGTTTGAGTCAGTATCCTGTAAGCTCTCTCAGTGGCTCTCTTTTGTCCTTTGGGTAAACACTTACCTGTGGGGTTTGAGAAAATCAATAGCTCTGCTCTGTCCTTACTCTTTCAGCCCTCTCTTCATCTCCCCTTTCCTTCCTCCCCACATGCCCATTCTTTGGATTGCAGCTTAAGTTTAATGTCTTTCAGATTCTCAGTCTTTGGACTTTCCCCTGTTGGCCTTGTACAAGCTGCTTCTTCCTTTATAACTGTTTCTAGTAAATACTACCCTCCATTTTCTGCCTTAGTTCAGACTGGATGATTTGTTTGTTTATATTGGGACAGGGTCTCACTGTATAGACCAGGTGGGCCTGAAATTCTCAGCCACCTTCCTGCCTCAGCCTCCAGAGTTAAAGGCAGATGGCCTCCTCATACTGGATGATTCATAATCGCGAGTTGGTTGTCTTTTTTTCCTCTGACCAGATGCTTGTGAGAGAAACTTTATACATAACCTCTTTACGCTTGTGTGCTATCAAATGATACTGCAGAGCCCAGAAGGTGTTGGTGGCAGAATATGACCACCCCATTGGTCTAGGATGGTGACATTCTGTTAAAGCTAGAGTATTTCTGTTCTTAATGTTCCATTGCTACCTTTACTCCAAACTTACTAATACAATTTCCTGTTAGTAACAAGTATTATGAATGTGAAATAGGAAGAGGGGTTTGTAACAGGGCCACAGTTGCTAGGGGGTCCATGAGGACCACCATTGATTTGAACCTGGAACATTGTATTGTGAAGCAGGCTTAGTGATGGTGTCCTAGCTGTTCCTATGTACTCATGAGGCTGAGTTAAGGAGATGGCAAATTTCAAGACCTGCCTAGGCTACTAAGTGAATTCAGGGCTAGCCTGGGCAGTTTAGTGAGACCCAGTTTCAAAATAAGAAGTCAAAAGAGTGATAGGGATAGCTCAGTGACAGAGGACGTCATCCAGTCCAGTCCTCAGCTCCATTCATCACTGCACATTCTAAGTGCTGGTTCAACAGTGAAGATCTGCTCGCACCAGTCTGTTGTTAAAGACCCTCCAGTTGCCCATAGAGGAAGCCAGCACTCCGAGATGAGTCACTAGGCCTGATGGCTTGGTATTTGCTGGGTTGGGGATGGGGATGGGGTGGGGGTGCTGACAAAGTGGGTTAATTGGCTGCATCCGTCTTCCTTCATTTTCTTGAGAGGCTTTCTCGTGGGCCGGTTGCCCAGATGGCTACTCCAGCTCAGTCTACTGTAATGCCATTGTTTAGCTGCTTCCGCTCTGCTGGTCACTGCCTCAGCTTGACCTCGACTCCACACTTAGACTAGTGTTTGCTCCCCCAGAGCTGCTGTCTGTGTCCCTGAAGGAGCATGCTCCATTCTGGCTTCTCTGCTAGATCTGGCTCCAGAGGCTGGGGTTGTGCAGCTGCAGGAAGTGCTGGTATTTTCAAAGAACAGTGAAGGACAGACTGGTTTCCAGGTTTATCTGATTCATATATTATACTTCTTTCACCTTTTTGGAGATCAAGGTTAATGGATATTTTTCGCATAGCTGAATTGTTTAAAAATACCAGTCAAGAGGAAAGATGACCACAGAAGTCTGACTAATTTATTTAGCTCATTAAGATCACACTGATGGAAGTCATTATTCCTCCAAGTAACAAGCTATGTTCAGCCTGCTCTACTGAAGACAAGTTAACATGTTTGCTGGGTTTCTCACTGCTGCTCTAGTTACTGTTGGAATGCCAAGACTGCTGACACAGATCCTGTGAGTAAGCTCAGCTTTCCTGCATTTGCCCAGGTTTACTCATAGACGCAAGTGTGCATGCATGGTTCAACATCAGCCTCTTAATTACATGCCTTCCGCTTGACTGAAGGAGCACTGTGAGTCAACACTCGAGCACCTTTAAGAAATTAACGCTGCCGTCTTTGCGTTTTACTTGGTGGTGAATGAATATTTCCTGTTTACTTCTAGTAGACCGAATCTGACATTTCATACTTGCCAAGCCACAGCAACTTCTAAAATTCCACTAAGAGCTGAGTGACTATGATAAATAAAGAGCAAGGAGTGAAAAGAAAGGACCATGTCTTCCTGCAACCCGGCTCTGGAAAGACGTCAAGACAGGGTCTGTAGCAGGTTCTAATTGTTAGATTGTAGTCTTAAGATGTGGTCACTTGTCAAATCAATGTAGTTTTAGGGATACAAGATAGCTAATTAAGGAAAAGAACAGGGCTGGAGAAATGGCTCAGCAATTAAGAGCACTGATTAATTTTCTAGAGGTCCTGAGTTCAATTCCCAGCAACCCCATGGTGGCTCACAACCATCCATAATGCATCTGATGCCCTCTTCTGGTGTGTCTGATGACAGTGACAGTATACTCATATATATAAACTGAATAAGTAAATCTTTAAAACAAAGGAAGAAAAAGAACAGATGTTTGTATGTATGTGGCATATTATATAGTTACTGATGGTTTAGAAGCTCATTACATTTCATAGCAACACAATGGATCTTTTCATAAGACAAGCATACTACTTTTGTTTTTAAAGATTTATTTATTAAGTATAAATATACCGGTTGCTGGCATTTGAACTCAGGACCTCTGGAAGAGCAGTCAGTGCTCTTAACCACTGAGCCCTCTCTCCAGCCCATGACAAATGTACTACTATTTTATCATATACTTCAAAGGATGAATTGTAACAAAATTGTCTTCCAGTAACTGCAATATAGTAAAACTTATGTCTGGGAAAGAGAAGATGGCAGAAAAATGCTTAATTCATATTCTACAGCTTTCCAGATGTGTTCTTGTTAGTTCTTTGTCAGTAGATTTCTGAAAGGGAAAATAGTTTTAATAAAAGAAATAACAGTATGGGATAGTCACGCATCTGTTGATGCACTTTGGAAAATAAATCATATCTGCTCATGTGAAGCTAGAGGACCAAACACGGGGGGGATTTGTCCTCAGGTGCTGGCTTTCTAGGTCCCTTTCTTGACATAATTATATACAATTAAACTTCCTGTGTGCAGCCTACAGGGATATGAACTTAAATGACAGTCAGTGTGTTGACTATATAACTTGGGCACACTATTCCTCCCCCCTTTTAAACTCAAGGACAATTTTGTCATAGTTTAAAAGAAGAACTCTCCAAATGGACTAGCCGTTATTCTCAGCAGTGCTTGGAGGAGGACAATGGAGAGAAGAGGTATGCCATTGAGTTAGGGGCATGGAGGCCAGCCACACAACAGAAAAGTGGCCGTGTTGTGGGGAGGAGATCTTTAGGGAAAGAGTAAGAAAGCCCAAAGCATCCTCCCAGGATCCACCTCCCCTCAAGTGTCCTTAGGCTTTGACCAGCATCCAAAAGAAAGAGACGGAAAGGAAGAAGAAAGAAAAGTTATACCTTGTGAGTCAGGGGTCAAAAGGCAGGCAGAATCTTACGAAGCCTTGGAGAGACTCCACACTAATACCTTAAAGAATATCCTTCTGCATTTATGAAATGTTATTCAGTGAGATAAGATAGTCATACTTCTGTGACATTGTTCTCAATAAATGAAAATAACATTACATGGCATAGAAATATAGCATCCCAGGAAGATCAGTCACAGATAACACATTGGTACTATGGATAACCAGAATATGGTATATACAGGGTTGTGGACATGGCTCAGTAGAGAGCCCTGCTGTTCCTGTATAAGTCAGAGGTTCTGGTCCTATGTGAGGCAAGTGGTTTAACTCTGCTAGCTTTGGGGTTAGAAGATAATTAAAGGGTACTTTCCCTGCCTTTCCTAAGGATGTAATGAACATAGATATGAGCAACATTAGAAATGATCTGTCTGAGCAACTGAGGTTCTTTGTCTTTCTATCTTAAAAAGATCATATATACTATATAATGAGTATGTGCATACATTTGGAACACTTGAGAATTCAGAAAGAACATAACAAAGCCTCCTTCTCTGCATGTTCACGTGCGAGTGCATGTACCCATGGCGTGTATGCAGGCCAGACGACAACATGAGTGTTGCCCTCACCTTCCACCTTGTTTGAGACACAGTTTCTTGTCACTGTGTATATCAGCCTAGCTGAGCCCGGGTCTCCTGGGGCTTCTCTGACTCTGCCTCCCACCTTGCCATAAGAACACTGGGATTAGAGATGTATGTTCTCCTCTTTTCATGGGCTTATACTTTTGTGGCAGGCAGCTTACTCCTGTTGTTTTTTTAGGGGGGATTTGTACAATATGATTGAAGTGGAAAATAATTAGCATTGTGTAACAACATGACTGTCAGTGACTAATGACTTCGAGGGGAACAATATGGTATTAAACGAAACAAAAGAAATGCAGGACCTTGAGAGTTTATCTTCTTCATATGCTTATGTAGCAGTAGGAAGAAGAAGAGAGGGTGAGAAGAGAGGAGCTGAATTAAATTGTCCTTCAAGCAAGAGATTTATTAGCCAGCATCCGGGCAGCACAGCACAGCAATGGCAGGCTGTGGGTAGGGCAGTGGGGGCTGGTTTACATGTGACCCATATGTGACAGTGGTCAGGCTGTCTGTTAGATGGTGGTGGAGCATTTGGATGTGTTCTTGTTTGCTCCCAGTCCCTTGCTTAGGGCCTGGTTGCCTGGGGTGCCCGTGCCTTGTAAACACACACGTTACTTCAGTCTTCATTTGTGTATTCCGTCCTGTATAAGGCCCATGTGCCAATTTAAAGGGAGAGTAGTGGATATTGAGGAAGTTAAGGATTTGAAAAGAATACAGCATAAACTATTGAAAATAATTCACATTCTGCCTAGTGGACTCTCTTTGATAGTTTTCTCACTGAATTTAGAAGTTCGTTTCCTGAACATGATCCCCAATTTCACCATTTTCAGACTGAGTGTGGTTAGTCAGGCGATTGGTGTCTCTGTGGCTCTTTAGATTGAGTTAGTGGCCATGATCTTCTGAAGAGAAGACTAAAGAAATAGGCTTTAATAAATTCTAAAGTGCTTTCAAAATAGAATGTCATGGTAGTACTTGAAAATATACTTTAAAACTATGTTTTATTTATGTTTCAAAAATCCTTAAAAAAGATTTAAAAAGGGTGTGTGTGTGTGTGTGTGTGTGTGTGTGTGTGTGTGTGTGTGTGTGTGTGTGTGTAGGGTGTGTCCACAGAGGTCATGAGGGAGCTAGAGTTACAGACGGTTGTGAACTGTCACTTAGGTGTTGGGAGCTGAACTTTGGCACTGTGGAGAGCAGCAGGTCCTCTTAACTGCTGAGCCATTTCTTCAGCTCCATAGAAATCTTATGTAGTAATGAAAAAAAAGCTTTTTCAGGTCAGACTTATTAGAAAGATGTTGATTAGCTGTTCTAGAACTTAAGAGAAAAGACTGAGCAAGATGAAGTAAGTTTAAAATAGGACGTGAAGGGCCTAGATTAGGTGTAAATAGGGTCTACTAGTAGGTGCTTCATTTGAGGTTGTAGTAGCATTGCTTAAAGGGACATTCTGCTGGGAATGTGACAGTGGAGGTCTGGGTCATGTGGTCCCAGAAGGCAGTAAGGACTCTGCTGGGGAGTCTTTGTGGAGATCAGTAGTGTTACATCTTGGCAAATAAGCTGGCTACATTCCGCTTTGGTCCTGAGAATCTGAGTGAGGCTGAGTTAAAAGTAATGAACACATTTGCCTTTGGCAGGACCTTTTAAGACAACTTAGCATCCAGGTTGTTGTGTGATTACCGTTTCCTGTTCTTAGTTATACAGCAGGAGACTGCGGGTGAGCGCTGTACAGCTTGTTGATGAAAGAAGCCTTGAGTGAGTGTAAAGTTCCTAACAGAGCAAGTGCAGACAAAGTAGCTGTAATTGCTGGAGACTTGTGCCAATGACCACCATCCATTGCACAAAGAAACTTACCTGATAAGGTTTGAGAGCTGCACTAATCCAGGCTTCTAAAGAGTGAATCTAGAGGGCTGTTTGGTAATATGCCCATTTACCACAATAATAGTAAAGAGCGTACCTCTGGGGCCCTTGCTCCCCCAGCTCCCATTTTGGCCAGATTTATAGTATCAGGAATGTATTTCCTCCTGTGGAGGAGGCTTTAAATTCACTCAGAAAGCAGTTGGCCACTCTCATAGCATCCTTGCGACCATTGTACCCGTGTTTTTCATGTCTTGTCACACCGATCATTTCTGTAGCTCCTGGGGGAACAGCTGAGTAAGACTTTGGTTATTCTCTGCCCTCTGCAACATGTAGAGTACCTTCTAATACTATGGAAGCTAGCTAGCAGGGAGGAAGGAAGTTTTCTGATTAATAGCAACTTGATTTCTCCATATTTCCAAGTTTAGCTTCTAAGGCCCAGAGAGTGTAGTGCTGTAATAGAAGTGCATGTGTGGGATGAGTGGCTATCAGATATCTTTACTTGGCAGTGTCCTCTAATAGTGCTAGTTTTTAGGCATACAAGGCATTTAGGGTCATAGAGACTTTCACCAAAATTCTAGGAAGCTGCTGAGGCCTGTCTATGTGTAAGAGAATTGGATTCCCTAATAGGATTGGGTTCTCTGTAAGGAGGTTCTAAGGGGTCATTACATCAAACTGACCAGGAAGCCTATGTTACTATGGAGATCCCAGGATGTTGAAGGTGCC
Source organism: Rattus norvegicus (assembly GCF_021556685.1). NCBI lineage: Eukaryota > Metazoa > Chordata > Mammalia > Rodentia > Muridae > Rattus > Rattus norvegicus. Next base: position 34,057,429 of record NC_141547.1, read on the forward strand.
AGGACCATGAGCCATACACTGAGGAAGCAGAAGAGAGCCAGCCCAAGAGAGGAGCACATGTGTTGCAGACTGTGTTATAGACAGCAAAATTAGAGGGGTGGGGCTGCTCAAGTTCGCTGGAGTCCAGGTGGTGCAACCACAAACCCAGAGAGTAGACATGGAGCTGCAGGGTTTGGTATTTGCTCTGCTGGTTTTTGGTCATTCTTAGGTTTAATATTTCCTTGCTATGCCTGCATTCTTCCTCGTTGGAATGTGCCATTATATAATAGAAATATTTAACTGGCCTTTGATTTTAGAGGATCTTATGATGCCTTAAGTCACAGAAGAGACTTTGGGCATTGGAACAATATTAGAACTGTTAACATTTGAAAGACTTTACAGATGAACTAAATGTATTGTGCATTGTAGGATGTTAATGAACATTTGAGGACAGAGTTAAGCTGCTAAGGTTTAAATATATTTGGGGATTGAGTTGCTAAGGAGTAGATTTGTATGGTTATTCTTGGTTCTCAACTTGGTGAGGTTTGGAGTCATACACAGAGATATATGTGTTGGTGTTTCAGACAAGGGTAACTTAGGAGGGAAGTCCATCTGAATGTGCATGGCAGCTTCCTATGGGCCAGATCCCACACTTAAGAAAACAAAAGACATTGAACTGAATCTGTTTCCTGACTGAGACATAATCTAACCAGGTACTTCAAGTTCCCAGTGATATGTCTCCCCTGAAGTGATGTATTCCCCTAATCGCTAATCCAAAATAAAGCCTCTTCCAAGTTACGTCCTGTCACACAGCTGGTCACAGCAGTAAAAAACAGTTACTAATGTTGTACAGCTCGATTGTCCTCAGCATTTATTCATACCACCCAAATTAGCTGATGGATATTTGCTTGGGAAACTTGGGATGTCCATCTTGGATAGCGTGGGAGTGTAGAAGGTTTCAGAGTGTGTGGGGAGATGGAAGAGCGCTGGCTGCTCTGTCAGACTCCATTTTCTGCATCCACATGGTAGGTAGCGATGGTTTGTAATTCCAGTCCCAGCGGCTCCAATGCCCTCTTCTCACCTCTGCAGGCACTGCATGCACACGGTACATAGACATACATGTAGGTGAAACACCCATACACATAAATAAAATTATTTAAAAAAGAAACTTTTTAAGAGCTGGCAAGATGGCTCAGCAGTTAAAGGCGTTTGCTGTATGGTCTGATGCCCTAAGTTATACCCACATCAGAGGAAGGAGAACACCAACTCTTTAAAAGTTGTCTTCTAACTTTCAAGCATGTGCCTGCATCTATACACAGCACATGCGCATAACACACACACACAGAATAATCATGGGAGAAAACAAACAAACTCTTAGCACAGGAAGCACACATTCTGAAATCAGACAAAACTGTATCAACGAAATTGATTTTAAGGAAACATACCTATGTGTCAATGTTAGGAATCTCAGAAAAATCTATGTTTTTCTAAGGTATTTTAGTACACAAGAGTCATAGAGTATAAATCTGGAGTGAGTGACTGTACACAGCTAGGAATTATGAATGAAAATATTTGATAATTAAGTGATTTGCCATGTGTATTAAGCCCCACTGTAAGCCAGTCACAGTAGTAATGGCGGCGGCAGCAGCAGCAGCCCAGCTTAGTCTGGGAAGTGAGAAGAGCTGTGTGTACATATTCTCGTATTGAATCTGTGAAATCATTCATACTGCTTTCCTTTTAGAGGAGAGAGATGAGGGAAGTAGAGAATTAATTAGATGCACCAGCTTATGCTACTTACGGTTTAATTTACTTAATATTTATTGAGAGACCTACCACAGACTTGGCCCCATTTTAAGGTGATGAGGCAGTGAGTCAGACAGAGTCCCTGGTTTCATAGAAGTACTTCTTTCATGAGCAAGCTATGGGACAATTAAACATGGGAAGATACACCAAGTCTAACGGCAGTATAGAGATCAAGGGGTCAGTATGGCTGAGGGAGGAGGTGAGAGGGCTCACATAAGGCCTGGATGACTTCCTCGTTGTGCTCTCTCTCTGATAAGATTTCATTTTAGAAGACCTGTGAGGTAGGCACTGTTTGAGGAAGAAAGTTCTTGGAAAAGAAGAGAAAGAAGTCCTGTGCTTAAGAGGATGGCACCACAGGCCATATGTCTGGGTTGGGTAGTGGGGACAATATTTGGAGTTTCCACACACCCTTTTTGACTCTGGAGCATGCGTCTTAATGACTTCTGTAAGCTACTGGGCAGTCTCAGCATCGGTCTACTGCGACCTTGGAGATGCACTTGGAGATGAATATTCTGAGGGAAAGGAAGAGGGTAGTGGTGCTCTACTCTGGAGCTCCTGTGTTGAGACCTGGATCTGGAGAGAGTACTTCTGACGGGAAAGATAGGTGCTATTGTGGACCGCGAGTTTGGGAGGCTGACTGTGTAAAGGGGCTGCTCAGCTCTCTTCAGTGGTTCCCGATTGCATTCCACTCTTTAGAGGAATTGGGTGTCTTCTGGAAAACCCCAAAGCAAAGAAACATACTTTTGAATTATGGTGGACTGTCTTCGTCTCACCCCTTGGAAGGAGCAAAACCGTCTTAGGTCTCTTACATATCTGCTTGAATGTTCCAAAATGCTCCTTTCCCCTCTTTGTAGCTCTGCCATAATACGCATTCCCCTCTGAGCAGAGGCGTGATGCCTTCCTTTGGCTGCAGTTAGAGCTGTAGTTCCTTTGTACTAGCTTGTTTGCAGAAGAAGCTACTCTCAGTCACTGTCCTCCCAGATAGCATTAAATTAGATAGAGTCTACTTATTCATTTTTGAATGAGTTTTGGAATGTCTTTGCTTATGTGTTATAAATATGTAAGCTTCCATATTTTAAGTCACTGAAAGTTTATTTGATCTGTATGGTATTACATATAGGGCATGACATGTAATTTACATGCTCATGTAATTAAATCTAAAGATAATAAATGCAGGATTCTGTTAGGGTCCTTTAGAGGAACACCAAAACCCAGTATGTAATTAGAAAAAGGACTTCTACAGTTGTAGACTGGGAGTTCTGCAATGGCTGCTCCCTCTGTTGAGGAAGCTGGGTGCCTCAGAACAAAGTGGGGGAGGAGTTAGAGGCAAGGTCTAGTCCAGGCCAAGGATGGAGGCTTCAGAGCTCCCTGTAAGACGCTGATGTGAGTGAGCATTCAAGAGCTGGATTAGAACGTATTACCTGTAAGCGATGGCAAGAGCAGCAGAATGCCACACCAGGGCTCAAGCCGAGGCCTGAGCGCCCCCTCTTCCTTTCATTTCTAGTTCTGTCCAGCGCCCAACATATTGGGCAGTGGAGCCCACAAGCAAGTCAGGTTTTCCCTGCTCAGCTCACTGACCCTCTAGAAACATCCTCACAGATACATGGAAAAATGTTCTTTTCTGATTTTCTGTATCTCTTAGTCTGTCATGTTGGTAGCTAAGCTGACCGTCAGAGAAGTTACAGTTTTGAATATAAGATGTTCCTTCACTGTGGAACAGTAGTGATAGTAAAAGCGATTACTCTCTACTGAGAGGTTAGTGTGAGTTAGGGGGCTTTTTGGGTAGAAGATGTCTTTAGGAAAGGACAAAAGTCACCCTTGTTTCCTGTATATTGAGCGCTGAAAACGTTATTACAAATGCGTATACTTGGCTTCATGGCAACGGCCTTCCGGAATGAACACTGTGCCCATTTATAACGGGGACAGGCATGGCAGATGACACAGAGAGCTACTGGGGAGTGAACGCAGATGAGAGCCTGCATACTGCAGTGCTTGGCGCTGCTATCAACAGATGATTGTAAAGGCATCCACAGGGCTTCCTTCCTTCCTACTGAGTGCCTGGAGTGGGATACTTCAGTGCCTGCTACCGCGTGCTAGCCCTCATTCTTACTCACCCGGAAGTCGGCGGCTAGGAAGTGCATTGAAACTCTGTACAAGAATTCTCAGTGAGGATTTCTCTGTGTTTCTCAGACACTATGCCATGTCAATTGATGTTACTAATAGGTTGTTTTTAGCCTTACATTCAATTTTGTCTTTTGTGACATTCATGTTTCTTTAGCAATAAATTGCACCGTGAGCTACTTTCAAGTGAAAAGTCTCCAAAAGTATATATAATACGTAGATTTATTTTCTCATACTTTGATGGAACAATGTAGCCTTTCTTCTCCTTTTTATCCTGATTATGTTGTCTCCTTAATTCCTCAATACTCTGCTCATTAAATGAATTGGATATCCTGTATCTGGTTAATACTTACCAGTGGGAGCGATGGTATTAGCACTCACAAGGAAATGCTGGAGGTTTTCATTTCTTCCAGTCCTTCCCATTTCCCAGTAGGAATTGACTCTAAGCTGTTTTGTGTTTCCACTGCAGTGATGCCTCAGCCAAGGCCCTCTGGGAAGCCTTACTGAACACCAAGCACAAAGAGGCGGTGATGGAAGTCCGGAGACATCTAGTGGAAGCAGCCAGCAGAGAGAACCTGCCCATCAAGATGAGTATGGGTAAGCCTTACCTCCTTGTAGGCAGCAGAAATCCTGCCTGTTTTCAGTAGAAGCAAGGCTGTAGCTTCGAGCCCATCCTGGTGTTTGTCCATTCCGGTTCCTGCCTTCCTGCCGTTCTATCTTCTCTTTTCCCTGCTTCCCTTTTTTAAAAACTATCTTTAATTTTTTTTTAACAGTCCAGTTGTCATTATCCTTCTCCCTGTCTGCCCTCCCACAGGTCCTCATCCCATTCTTCCTCCCCTGTCTCCAAGAGGATGTCCCCAATCCCCCACCCCACTCCAGGCCACCACCACACATCCTGCCTGGCCTCCACACTCCCTGGGGCTTCAGGTCTCCTGAGGGTTAAGGGCATCTTCTCTCACTGAGGCCAGACCTGCCAGTCCTCTGCTCTGTATGTGTCAGGGGCCTCAGACCGGCTGGTGTGTGCTGCCTGGTTGGTGGCCCAGTGTCTGAGAGACCTTGAGGAGCCAGGTTAATTGAGACTGCTTCCTATGGGGTCGCCCTCCTCCTCAGCTTCTTCCAGCCTTTCCCTAATTCAACCACAGGGATCCCTGGCTTCTGTCATTGGTTGGTTGTAAGTATTGGCATCTGTCTCAGTCAGCTGCTTCTTGGGCCTCTCAGAGGACAGCCATGTTAGACTCCTGTCTATAAGCATATTATCAGTAATAGTGTCAGGTCTTGGAGCCTCCCCTTGAGCTGGATCCCAATTTGGGTCAGTCACTGGACCTCCTTTCCCTCAGACTCTTCTCTAGGGCCCAAGTGAGAATGTTTCAGTCTCACTTGGGGGACAGGGAGGGAGGGACCTGGGTGGGAGAGGGGACAGGGAGAGGAAAAGGGCCAGCAGAAAGAATGAAAAGAGGCAACCTTGGGAGGTAGAGGTAGGGGGACCATCTAGAATGAACCAGAGACCTGGGAGGTGAGAGACGCTCAGGACTCAGATGGAGGGACCTTGGATGAAATGAGTAACAGTGGGGAGAGGGAACTTGTAGAGTCAAACTCCAGCAGAAAGACAGGGCATCAAGTGAGGGATGGGATTGCCAGCCCACAGTCAAAACTCTCACTCAGACTTGTTCTTGTTCCTGCTTCCTTTTATTCTTTCTCTTTGTTGTTTTTAACTGTGGTATGTGTCTATTTATGTGCAGTGTTTGACTACATTGGCATATGTATATGTATAGGTACACATGCACATGAAGATCAAAGGTTGACGTCAATGGCTATCTTACTTCAGAACTTCCCATCCTATTTACAGAGGCAGGTTGGATAGAAATCCCTTAGCTCTACTTCTTGAGCATGGAGATCACATGCCAGACTTTTATGTGGGACTAGGGATGCACAGTTCACTCTGTACAAGTCCAGCTTATCCGGTAGCCCACCATCCTGCCCCCTTCCCCTTGACTGGTCTCAACACAGACTCCTCTTTCCTTAGCTCCCCAGCACTGGGATGAACTGCTGTGCTGGGCTCGTTGCCACCTTCCTCACCACAATCCTGTACGTTTGTTTAGCTTGGAGTTCCATACTCAGAAGTACAGCGAAACAAGGACTGATTCCTATTGTGAATTAAGAAAGGGCAGAGTGCTTAGAAGATCCTGATGATGATTTATACTGTGTTTTAGTGGCAAACCTTATGATGTTTATCATAGAACATAAATCAAATTTTATATCTCAACACTAGACTCTTTAAAGATCAATAAACTTTACTTTTCTCAAGAGCTCTGTCTTTGAAAATAACCAAAGCCAGAAATTTTAAAAACATCCAGCAAAGCATCCTGAGTAATTCCACAAAGAATTCAAATTTATCAACTCCCACAACCCCCAAAAAAAGATAACATACTTTTCTTTATCCCCAAACTCCAGACAGAGGAGGTGGGGGTTGTGGGGAAGAAAGAGACAGTGGATTGTTAGCAGGGTCAGCTCATGCTCCGTGCCTGTGCCAAGTCCGTCTAGTCAGATAAGGCAGTGCGGTGATCCACTTCTGCTTACTGTCACCAGGCAGGATTTCTTGTGGGCCTCATTCCCACATACAGACCTAGAACCATGAGAAGTTAGGAAAAGAACTGGAAGTTTCCAACACATCGAGGCATCAGTATTTGAAAACTGCCTTTCAGCCGGCTTATTCATAGTTACGTACTGGTCATACTGGGTCAGTGGTGGGGATTTGAACTGCAGCAGTCAGAAAGAAAGTAAACGCCCCCAGGACTCCCTGGCCTCTGCTGCAAAGGTTACTAAATATGAACTTTTCTGCCTTCAATCAAAGCTTGTGGTGTGTGTTTTTTGAGACATTAAACAGCTTTTGATTCTAGAACAAGGATTCCTCAGTATTTAAATTTATGAGATGGTTTTACCTGCTGGAATCCTCAGATCAATATAAAATCCCCCACCCCCTGCAGTATGAACACTAATAGATCTAAACTGTGTTTTCTTCAATGATAAAAGTAATTGCTAAAACAAAGAAAAAACTTCATTTTATCATTCTATATCTAAATATCTGTCATCTCACTGAGAGTTTGTTATTAAATTGTCAGTTAAGTAGATACATTCCAGAGAAGTGATTTCTAAAACACTAGAAAGGGAATTGTATTTTTTTCTGTGATTTTCATACAAGGAAAAAATGTCTTCTAAAAGTAAGAAAACAAATAGACCCTAAGAAATACATTCGTTTCAACCCACAAAGGCCATAGAAATTCCTATGGCAGGTTTCCCAGCATGCCTCTCTCCAGAGGTCCACTGTGGCTAAAGGGTCTTCAGGGCCTGATCCTTGCTCTTTGCAGAAGGGATGTGCTCTCCAGTGTTGTACTTGTGGCAGGAACACCCCATTAGAGTGCAGTGAAACATTAGTGTCCTTTCTTTCACCTCCGTGCATGCAAGCCTGAGACCTCTGCTTATTAGTTTGGGGCTGTGTTTTTCTTTTTCTTTTTTCTTTTTTAAATGTATTTGTTTATTATTTTTTTAATCGTTATTAACTTGAGTATTTCTTATTTACATTTCGATTGTTATTCCCTTTCCTGGTTTCCAGGCCAACATACCCCTAGCCCCTCCCCCTCCCCTTCTATATGGGTGTTTCCCTCCCCATCCTCCCCCAATTACCACCCTCCTCCCAACAATCATGTTCACTGGGGGGTTCAGACTTGGTAAGATCAAGGACTTCCCCTTCCACTGGTGCTCTTACTAGGCTATTCATTGCTACCTATGAGGTCAGAGTCCAGGGTCAGTCCATGTGTAGTCTTTGAGGAGTGGCTTAGTCCCTGGAAGCTCTGGTTGCTTGGCATTGTTGTTCATATGGGGTCTCGAGCCCCTTCAAGCTCTTCCAGTCCTTTCTCTGATTCGTTCAATGGGGGTCCCGTTCTCAGTTCAGTGGTTTGCTGCTGGCATTCGCCTATGTATTTGCCATATTCTGGCTGTGTCTCTCAGGAGAGATCTACATCTGGTTCCTGTCGGCCTGCACTTCTTTGCTTCATCCATCTTGTCTAATTGGGTGGCTGTATATGTATGTGCCACATGTGGGGCAGGCTCTTAATGGGTGTTCCTTCTGCCTCTGTTCTAAACTTTGCCTCCCTATTCTTTGCCAAGGGTGTTCTTGTTCCCCTTTTAAAGAAGGAGTGAAGCATTCGCATTTTGATCATCCCTCTTGAGTTTCATGTGTTCTGTGCATCTAGGGCAATTCAAGCATTTGGGCTAATAGCCACTTATCAGTGAGTGCATACCATGTGTGTTTTTCTGTGATTGGGTTACCTCACTCAGGATGATATTTTCCAGTTCCATCCATTTGCCTATGAATTTCATAAAGTCATTGTTTTTGAAAGCTGTGTAATATTCCATTGTGTAGATGTACCACATTTTCTGCATCCATTCCTCTGTTGAAGGGCATCTGGGTTCTTTCCAGCTTCTGGCTATTATAAATAAGGCTGCTATGAACATAGTGGAGCATGTATCTTTGTTATATATTGGGGCATCTTTTGGGTATATGCCCAAGAGTGGTATAGCTGGGTCTTCAGGTAGTTCAATGTCCAATTTTCTGAGGAACATCCAGACTGATTTCCAGAGTGGTTGTACCAGTCTGCAATCCCACTAACAATGGAGGAGTGTTCCTCCTTCTCCACATCCTCACCAGCATCTGCTGTCACCTGAGGTTTTGATCTTAGCCATTCTGACTGGTGTGAAGTGAAATCTCAGGGTTGTTTTGATTTGCATTTCCCTTATGACTAAAGATGTTGCACATTTCTTTAGGTGTTTCTCAGCCATTCGGCATTCCTCAGCTGTGAATTCTTTGTTTAGCTCTGAACCCCATTTTTAATAGGGTTATTTGTCTCCCTGCAGTCTAACTTCTTGAGTTCTTTGTATATTTTGGATATAATTCCTCTATCTGTTGTAGGATTGGTAAAGATCTTTTCCCAATCTGTTGGTTGCCGTTTTGTCCTAACCACAGTGTCCTTTGCCTTACAGAAGCTTTGCAGTTTTATGAGATCCCATTTGTCGATTCTTGATCTTAGAGCATAAGCCATTGGTGTTTTGTTCAGGAAATTTTCTCCAGTGCCCATGTGTTCAAGTTGCTTCCCCACTTTTTCTTCTATTAGTTTGAGTGTATCTGGTTTGATGTGGAGGTCCTTGATCCACTTGGACTTAAGCTTTGTACAGGGTGATAAGCATGGATCGATCTGCATTCTTCAACATGTTGACCTCCAGTTGAACCAGCACCATTTGCTGAAAATGCTATCTTTTTTCCATTGAATGGTTTTGGCTCCTTTGTCAAAAATCAAGTGACCATAGGTGTGTGGGTTCATTTCTGGGTCTTCAATTCTATTCCATTGGTCTATCTGTCTGTCTCTGTACCAATACCATGCAGTTTTTATCACTATTGCTCTATAATACTGCTTGAGTTCAGGGATAGTGATTCCCCCTGAAGTCCTTTTACTGTTGAGGATAGTTTTAGCTATCCTGGGTTTTTTGTTATTCCAGATGAATTTGCAAATTGTTCTGTCTAACTCTTTGAAGAATTGGATTGGTATTTTGATGGGGATTGCATTGAATCTGTAGATCGCTTTTGGTAAAATGGCCATTTTTACTATATCAATCCTGCCAATCCATGAGCATGGGAGATCTTTCCATCTTCTGAGGTCTTCTTCAATTTCTTTCTTCAGAGTCTTGAAGTTCTTATTGTACAGATCTTTTACTTGCTTGGTTAAAGTCACACCGAGGTATTTTATATTATTTGGGACTATTATGAAGGGTGTCGTTTCCCTAATTTCTTTCTTGGCTTGTTTCTCCTTTGTGTAGAGGAAGGCTACTGATTTATTTGAGTTAATTTTATACCCAGCCACTTTGCTGAAGTTGTTTATCAGGTTTAGTAGTTCTCTGGTGGAACTTTTGAGATCACTTAAATATACTATCATATCATCTGCAAATAGTGATATTTTCACTTCTTCTTTTCCAATCTGTATCCCCTTGATCTCCTTTTGTTGTCTGATTGCTCTGGCTAGAACTTCAAGAACTATATTGAATAAGTAGGGAGAGAGTGGGCAGCCTTGTTTAGTCCCTGATTTTAGTGGGATTGCTTCAAGTTTCTCTCCATTTAGTTTAATGTTAGCAACTGGTTTGCTGTATATGGCTTTTACTATGTTTAGGTATGGGCCTATTCCTATTCTTTCCAGGACTTTTATCATGAAGGGGTGTTGAATTTTGTCAAATGCTTTCTCAGCATCTAATGAAATGATCATGTGGTTCTGTTCTTTCAGTTTGTTTATATAATGGATCACGTTGATGGTTTTTCGTATATTAAACCATCCCTGCATGCCTGGGATCAAGCTTACTTGATCATGGTGGATGATTGTTTTGATGTGCTCTTGGATTCGGTTTGCCAGAATTTTATTGAATATTTTTGCGTCGATATTCATAAGGAAAATTGGTCTGAAGTTCTCTTTCTTTGTTGGGTCTTTGTGTGGTTTAGGTATAAGAGTAATTGTGGCTTCATAGAAGGAATTCGGTAGTGCTCCATCTGTTTCAATTTTGTGGAATAGTTTGGATAATATTGGTATGAGGTCTTCTATGAAGGTCTGATAGAATTCTGCACTAAACCCGTCTGGACCTGGGCTCTTTTTGGTTGGGAGACCTTTAATGACTGCTTCTATTTCCTTAGGAGTTATGGGGTTGTTTAACTGGTTTATCTGTTCCTGATTTAACTTCGGTACCTGGTATCTGTCTAGGAAATTGTCCATTTCCTGCAGATTTTCAAGTTTTGTTGAATATAGGCTTTTGTAGTAGGATCTGATGATTTTTTTTTAATTTCTTCTGATTCTGTAGTTATGTCTCCCTTTTCTTTTCTGATTTTGTTAATTTGTACACACTTTTTCTGTCCTCTCATTAATCTGGCTAAGGGTTTAGCTATCTTGTTGATTTTCTCAAACAATCAGCTTTTGGTTCTGTTGATTCTTTCTATGGTCCTTTTTGTTTCTACTTGGTTGATTTCAGCTCTGAGTTTTATTATTTCCTGCCTTCTACTCCTCCTGGGTGTATTTGCTTCTTTTTGTTCTAGAGCTTTTAGGTGTGCTGTCAAGCTGCTGACATATGCTCTCTTCTGTGATGATGATGAGAGAGGAGTCCAGACAGGGTGTCCACACGGCTATATGTGCAGCTATCATTGTGTTATCCCCTTGCTCAGCTTCCCCCAAGGGACCCACATTACCTCCTGAAGTTGCCCAGACCGCCCCTGCTTTCTCTCTTTGCTCTCTGTTCCTCCTGGGAGATTTCTCAGAGTCAGTTCCCTGCTGTTTTGTCTGAGTACATTCATTTGCTTGTTCCTGCAGGGCTGCTTTCTCTCCTTTTCTTTCCATGCTTCTGGAGGCTGCCATGACTGCCTTCATAGGCCTTCCTGCCCTCATCCTCAGTCAGGTGCTAACTAGAGAGACACGAGTGGGTTAGGCAGTGAGCTGAGGACACACAGCCTTCTTGTCAGTGTGCAGTTTCTCGTGTTCCCTCCTTTTCTGTTATTTATTTATTTTTTTTCCTTTTCTTTTTTTTGGAGCTGGGGACCGAACCCAGGACCTTGCACTTGCTAGGCAAGCGCTCTACCACTGAGCTAAATCCCCAACCCCTTTTCTGTTATTTATTAACACTTCAATTTTTCTTAGCTTATGCTCAGTGAAAAGTCCCTTCTTTAACACTTACATTATTTTCCTGCCACAGCCTTCACCTATATTACTCCCTTTCCAGCATGCAGTCCCGAGCATGTGTGGACACAGTCTTACGTCTTTGTGTCTCAGTATAAAATCTGGGTTATTTTCTGTGACCTGATGTGGCTGTTGCTTTCTCTGCAGAGTTAACATGTAATTTCCCCTTTCTTGGTTACTCTGGTCCCAAGGAGCCACCACTCTTCCCTTAATACTAGCCACAGTGTACTGTGCGTTAACCTAAAACCTTTCCAGGCAGTGTCTAAGTCACAGTCTCACCGGCCATCTGAGGAACTCGGTACATGACAGGTAGCGTGGTACTTGTTGATTTGGTGAATGGTTGCCTGATGGGCGTGGGCTGGACAGAAAGAAGCAGTCAGCATTCCTGCTTTAGCGTGCTGTGGGACTGTTATGTTTACAGATTTCCTTTCTGATGTTTTTGTTCCACTGTTTTTTCTGGGCATCTGTCACATCTCCTTCCTTGGAATTTTCCACTGTTGTCTCTGCATTTCCGATGCCTTTGTCTTTCTAATAGGTTCTTGCCTTCTTTCCTTACTTCACTTTGCTGCTCTATTGATTTGTCATCCTTAGTTATGCCTTGCGGATCAAGCTCGGTTAATGAGTTCTGTAGACATTAGGGTCTTAGCGTCTATCTCACTTCCACATCACTCTCCAAATAAGACCACAGGTTTCCTACAGCCCAGTGCACTGGGGTTGTAGAGGCACAGAGCTGTGCCAGGTTTATCTCAGTCCTGGGACTTGAGCTCAGGGCTTTGCTCCTGTGCTCTGTGCTGCAAGTGCTTTACCCATGGACCGGCTCCAGCCCCTCTCTATGCTTTTTAGATCCTGTTTCTCCCTCCTAGATCCCTGGAATTTATTCTTAGGTTCACTTTACAGAATACAGTTTCTCCTTGTTGCCCGGCTTTTGTAGAGGTGCACAAAGGATGCTTCTGTCCCTCCAACTTACTGCCTCCTCTTGGTCAGTTCCTAAGGTTGGTAACATTTGCATCATGGCCATTCTGAAGTGAAGCTGACTACCTGTATAATTCCATGCTGTTGTCTGATTGGTGTTAAGGCCCCAATACTAGTTGGGTCACCCCAACACTTGTGACCACCATCATTTGTATGTCATCAGTGCAAACACAGTAAAGTAGCAGAACTTCAGCATCATCGATGTAGTTTTGACCATGCCTGACAGTGGGTCAGGAACATGGGTTTGTGGGCACATCTCTGATGTGGTTTACAATCATATTCTAAAGATGCCATACTCTATGGGATTTAAATTGACACAATTCCTTAGAGATCAGTGGAGTCACTGTTAGATGTTAAAAATGAGGCAATCCTGACAGGTCAGCAAATGCCATGTGGTTAGCCTGAGACACTTGAGCATATGAGGGACAAACAGACTTAGGAGGAGAGCTGGATGGACAGGGAGACTTTGTGTATGTAACAGCAGCAGTCAAACCCACAGTCACACCCTGAGTGGAGCTTGGGGAGTCCTGTGGGAGAGTTGGGGGAAGGACTGAGGGACCTGAAGAGGATAGAGACTCCCCAGGAAGATCAATAGAGTCAACTCACCTGGACCCTTGGGGCTCCCCGAGACTGAACCAAAGAGCGAGCACGGGCTGTACCCAGGCCCCTGCCCATATGCAGCACACATACAGCTCGGTCTTCGTGTAGGCCCCCAACAGCAGAGAGGGAGCTGTCCTTGAATCTGTTGGACTGTATTGCCTACCTCAGTGGGAGAGTCTCATCCTGCAGAGACTTGATGTGCCAGGGTAGGGTGACCCAGGGGGACCTCGCTCTTCCCAGAAGAGAAGGGAAGAGGAAATGGGGGAAGGACTATAGGAGGGGGAACTGGGAAGAGGGGGCAGATATTGGGATGTAAAGTGAAAAACAATAGTAATTAAAGTAGAAGGGGTCTTGAATTTGGGAGGGAATGAGTATGAACAGGAGGAATGGAGTAGAAGTTATATAAATACAGCACTCATGTATGAAATTCTCAAAGAAGTAAAACACTTAAATTAAAAGTGGAAGTAGAACTCAGTGAATTTTTTCTAGAGACTATACAGAGTTCAAGATAAAAATACCATTTTTATTTATTGAAAACATAACTGTAAGCCGGGTGTGGTGGTGCATACACCCTGGAATCTCCAAGCCTGGTAGGCTGGTGAAGGACGAACAGTAATTAGAGGACAGCCTCGGGGAAGTAGAGAATTCCAAGCCATCATGAGCTAGACCTTGTTTCAGGAAACTAAATTTAAAACATGCACCATAGTTATTATGTATATTTTTTAAAGTTCTTGCAGGGTTTATAGATCAGGCTGCAGACTATTCAAAATTATTCCGTATCATATAAAATCCCAGCTATCAGGCTTCATTTTGAATGATTGAACATATTTGTATAAGTAAACAATAATTGTGTGTCCAGCACAAACAACGAGCTGGAGACCAACAAAGGAGTTATTTATACAAGTAATTCATTAGCACCTATGAGCTTATCAAAGTAACTCACCACCACCCAGATACATGAGTATTACAGTCATGTTAGAAAAGCAGGCCTGGGACCTTACTGAGCACAGCTTACATATGAGCAGTGGCTGAGGCACCTCGGTCACATCAGTGCAGCCACACCGCTTTCACCCCCGCCGAGCAGGCATCCCAGGACAAGGACAACGGGCACCTGCTGGTCTTTGGGTCTTGAGTCGGACACCAGGCTCCTGCCTTTTTGCATTGTTCCTCATCCAGGCCAGCTTTGTGTGGAGAACAAGCTCTGTACCTCATTCTCAGCCATGTCTACGTGCCTTGAGGAGTGCCCTCTCTCCCTCCCTCCCTCCCTCTCTCTCTCTCTCTCTCTCTCTCTCTCTCTCTCTCTCTCTCTCTCTCTCTCTCTCTGTCAGTTCAATTTGACTTATGGGAAACTCTTGAATTTATTCATTTTTTTAAAAAGTGGGTTTTCTGTTTACCGGGCTCGTTTTTATTCTTCTTTCTGCTAACTTAAGGTTTGTTCTTTTTCTAGTTCCTTGAGACTCAATGATAGACTATTTGGGATCTCTAAGTTTTTTTTTTTAAAGATTTATTCATTTATTATATATAAGTACACTGTAGCTGTCTTCAGACACACCAGAAGAGGGCATCGAATCTCTTTACAGATGGTTGTGAGCCACCACGTGGTTGCTGGGAATTGAACTCAGGACCTCTGGAAGAGTAATCAGGTGCTCTTAACCGCTGAGCCATCTCTCCAGCCCCCGGGATCTCTAAGTTTTATTGGTGTAATTTACCATTTAGAATGTTGCATCCCAGAGATTTTGATCAGTTTTGCTTATTTTTCCTAAGGAGTTTTTATTTTTATTGTGTGTGTATTAGTGACACAGAGAGATGGACATATGCACAGAGACACATAGAGGGACACACATGCACAGAAACACAGACACACACACACAGAGACACACACATACACAGACACACACACACACACACACACACACACACACACACACAAAAGAGAGAGAGACAGAGAGACAGAGAGGGATACGTACTTCGAATGGTACCAGATTTGAACCTTCAAAGCCTCCTCTCAGGGCTTTTTCTCTTCTACCAAGCACACACCTCCTAGACCTTCCCAGACATCACTGTCAACTCAGCACCAAGTGTTGAATGTTAGTGTTGAATGTTAGTGTCTCTATATGGTATTTCTTATTCAAACTACTATATTGTGTGTGTGTGTGTGTGTGTGTGTGTGTGTGTGCGCGCGCGCATGTGCACACATGCTCACATGCATGTGTGTGCACTTGTGGTGCCTATGGAGAGCAGACCAGCGGTGTTGCACTTCCTGGAACTAGCGTTACAGGAGGTTGTAAACTAAACTCTCATCTACTGAAGAGCAGTAAATGCTCTTACTTCTGAGCCAAGTTATGTCTAAATTTCCCTTTTGGGTTTATCTATTGGCTTCTTGGGAGGAGTGTGGTGTTTAACTTCTGCATGTTTGTGAATGTTCTAAGATTCCTTCTGTTGTTGATTGTAAGTCACACTGCTGTAGCTGGAAAACATACACCAAACCATTCCAATCTTGAATTCATTAAGACTTGTTTTGTGCTATAATATTGTGCCTCTCTGAGAGAATGTTTCTTACCAGAGTGTTCCTTGCATGCTAGAGAAGCACACATATTTCACCACTACTGAACAAATGGTTTTATATATGTCCATTAGGTCTAACTGGACTAAATAGGGCATTGAAGTCTATTAGTTTTTGAAACTAAATGCATTTTAATAGAAAACAAAATGCAAAATAATTTTTCAGAAAACAAATACTTAATCCCTTAGCAGACATCAGGACTTGCTTTGTCCTTAGAGCATGGTCGATACTTGTGAGTGTGCACTCGTGATTCATCCCCAGTTCACACTAACACTGCAGTGAGGTGGAAGCAGGTCATTGAGGGAGAAAAAGACCAACAAGCCACAATAAACAATTATCTTTAAATCCAGCATTTCTTAAGTCTATCTTGTGACTTAATCAAAATTATTATTCTTTTTCATAATTTTGTTGATGGTGTAGGGATGGAACCTCAGGTGACTGGCGCAGCGCTGAGGCTCACCCTCTGCCCACCACAGTGCTTCTCCCCAGGGTAAAGATGCTGACAGAAGTGCAGCCAATGGAAGAATACCTTTCCCACCATCACTGGAGGAGTCCATGCTCGGTAGCTACCTGCCTGCCCACAGAAGCACAGCATATGGTTATGGTGCCTCTTTCTCCTGATGCACTGGGCCACCAAAGTCTGAATCCCCTGAACCTCAAAATTCCAAGTATTATAGCTATAGGAGTCACTTGCTGGCAGTGCTAGGTTTCCTCTTCTCAATAATAAAATTATTAATTATATAATAAAAATCCTGGTTTTATCATTATAGAAAAGGAAAGACTACCAGATCATCCCTTCCCTTCCTAGTTCTTGTCCCTCAAGGGGCAGCCACAGGAGATACTGTCTACAGCTGCTATAGGGAGAGTTCTTCCACTGGGAAGAGACAGATGCAAAAGCAAGGTGCCTGTATGAAGCAGGAGGCCTGAGGCCTGGGTGCATCCCAGCTCTCAAATGGAGCCTTGTGCACTAGTCTTGTGCATATGTTGAGTGCATGTGGGGTTGCAGAGGCCACTTTTAGCAAGTCCTGGGATCACACAAGAGGATCAAGGACATTTAGGTTTTATCCAGGTGGCAACTGGGTAGAGCTGGAAGACTGCTGAAGTCTTCTATTATTAAACTAGAGCCTAATAATCTTTTTTTAGATTTATTAATATTTGCTTTAACTAGTTAATGTTTTGCTATATATTTATACCTACATTTTAAAGATTGGTTTACTTTATGTGTATGAATATCTTGCTTGCACGTATGTGCACCACTCCATGTACCTGGTCCCCATGGAGTTCGGAAGAGGAACTTCAGTTTGAATTGCTGTGAACTGCCCTGTGAGTTTTGGGAACCAAACCCAAGTCCTCTGCAAGAGAAAGTGCCCTCAACCACCAAGCTGTCTCTCATCTTCTTGATGTATTTACACTACCTATATTCACTTCTTTCAACAGTCTTGGTGTGAATACTATTTTGTCATATAAAATATAGACCACTTTTGTTTTCTGTTGTCCAGTATGTATATGAGCTCTTTTTTCATCTTTCCATTTTAAGTCCATGTGTGTCATTTAAGTCAGAAGGAATCTCCTATAGGCCACTGTAACCCTTCCTATTTAGGTTCCTACTGGGTGAAAACTTGTTTTCTGGTTCATTACTCCTTGCTTGTTGTATACCTTTGTGCTATGGTTTTCTCTGCAGCGTGAAGCTCTAATTCCTGTCTTTTCCTGTTTGTGCATCTGCTGCAGTCTTCTGTTCTGTGGTTACCATGAGGCTCCCAGAAGACATATTGTTATAATAGACTATTTTAAGCTCGTGACAGCTTTGATCACAGACAAATGCCTAGGCTTTTACCCCTTTTCCTAAATTTATATTTTTGTGTTTACAGCTAACATATTTTTGTATATTTCTCTAACTTACTGTAACTACAGTTTTTTTTGAAGAATTTAACTTGTGGTGTTCATACTAGAGACTTAAGAGATTTTCATACTGCTATTGCAGTAGTGAAGTATTCTGACTTTGACAATGTATTCATCTCTAAGTGTGAGTTTTATGGTTTTGGAGACTTACCTGATAGTAACTGCCATCATTTCCTTTCTAAATGAAGACTTTCCTTGAGGAATTTCTAATGAAGGCTGGGGCTGTAGCAGAATTTTGTCTAGCATGGATGAAACCCTAGGTTCAGTCCCCAGCACTGTATAAACTTGGCTTGGTGGTACATGGCTGTAATCTCAGCACTGAGTGGGTAGAGGCACGAGGATCAGAAGTTCATGTAGAAGTCACTCTGACTAGAAAAAAAATCCTCTTAAGACAGATCAGTTTGGAAACTGGACCAGGATTGCCATGAATTTGGGACCAACCTGAGCTAGACAGTAAGTTCTAAACCTGTCTGGGCCATGTAAGGAGAGAGGCCCTGCCTCAAACAGTCGAGCAGGGTTCCTGGGCTACACCCTGTGGGGGTCAATTTCCTAAATTTGCTTGCCTAGGCAAGAGTGTCTTTCTCCATTTCTGAAGTAAAGCTTTGCTGAGCATTATAGTGTCAAGAGGCAGATCCTCCCTTCATTCCTCATGGGCTGTCTCTCCCACAGTCCACTTCTACTCCTCCTTACCCTCTCCTTGAGAGAGCATCTGCTCATGTCAAGGTCTCCTTTTTACTTTTATACACACACATGCGCAGACACATTTAAATGGAGACTCCACATCTGGAAGTGTTTCAGTTAACATAATGCCCTTTAGCTCCAAGCCATGCCTTTCTTTAAAACTGAGTAAGATTCCACTGTATGTTTGTACATCTTCTTTATCTATCTCTTGTTGGTCGATAGGTAGACATAGTTCCATTCTTAGCTATCGCGAATACTGCAGTGGGAAGTGTGGGCGAGCTGGGGTCTCTGTGGCCTGCTGACTCAGCGCTCTATGGATGTACACCCAGGGTGACATGGATAGATCATATGGCAGCTTCTATTTTAATATTATTTTAGTTATTTACCATGTGTGTGCATATGTATGTATGAGCATGTGAGTAAGGGTATGCATGGAGGTCATAGGACACATTTGTAAGTCAGTTCTTGCCTTCTGCTCTATTGAGGATCTGTCCTACAGGGGACCCGAGTTTCATTCCCAGCACACACATGTCCACAACCATCTGTTCCTCCAGTCCCAGGGACCTTCTGCCCTCTATTGACCTCATTTGGAATCAGGCATGCACATGGTATGTACACACACAACACACACACACATACACACACAACACATACACACACAACACACACACACAACACACACACACACACACAGGCCAAAATAAAATAAAATGTAAAATAAAATGTAAAAACAAAAAACCAAGCTCAGATTAGATAAATGTATGAAGGTGAATAGAAAAATGCAAGTTTTAAATGTAAAGAACACTAACAACAATAAAAACAGTAAGATAAAGTGCAAACACTACAGAAAGTACAGTTGGATACAAAAAGCCCGAAGGGATGGAGATGCCAGTGAACATGGGGGATGGGAAAGAGAGAAAACAGCAAGTAAGTGAAATGGATGACTTACCCAGAGGACAAGCTTGTGGCTGGGGCACGGCTGTGCAGGGCTGGGCCGAGGGCTTCCCTGTGTTTATAATGGCTTAGGGGTAGGGGTGCATCTTCATAGTTGAGCTCAGGCTCCAAGCAATAAAAAGGCAGAGGAGGGGTCTGGGCAGTGCCTCCTGTGAGGTTTGTTGCCACAGGGCAGTGAGCTGCACCAGCTTGGCTCGAGAATGGTGTCCTATCCTATAAGACTGTGGTACAGGATGACAGTCAAAGAGATGCTCGGTTCCTGGTCATTGTCAGCTCCTTTACTAGGGACACACCCTAGAAGTAGCCCTTGTTTCAAGATGACACAGTACAGCATCGCGCTCCACTGTGTGTTAAGACACGCTGTCAGTTCTTTGCTGGAATCAGACAAGGTGAACTTCTCCATAGTTAGCTCCAGGCCGCGCCCTGAGCTGAGGTCTGGAACTGTGCCATGCATGATTCCAGAGAAGGAGTCCTGGCACAGCGGTGCAGCCACTGGAGTCCTGTATGACTTCATTTCAGGGAGAAGTCCCTCCTGAGGTTTTTGTCTTCAAGATTTATTTTATTTATTTCGTGGGTCCTGGAAACTATTGCCAAAGCAGCAGGCACTCTTAACTGCTGGTCTAGTCCTCCAGCCCACCTTCCTGGTTTTCTTCACTTCCTTTCCTTCCCCTCCCCTCCCCTTCCCTCTCCTTTCCTCCCATCTCTTCTATTCCCCTCCCTTCCCCGCCCCTCACTCTCTTTTCTTTTTTAATGACAGCAGGGACAGCAGAGCCAGATTCTTCCTTTTGGTCTATGTGTTCATCCAGACTTGGTTGTAGTGTCTTCAGAGCTCTCCTTCACTTGCCCTCTTCTAAACGTAGCTGTCTGTTTATTGGAGAGGTCCTTTGCATTAGAGTGGACCCACCAATGTTCCTTTGGCACATTCCTGGTTTCTCTGCCTGGATAGCGAAGTCTTTTGCTCTCTACTGAGGTAGGGTTAGCCCTGGGAATGCAGGAGCTACATAGAAAAGCAAGCTGTGTTTCTTGTGGTTTCCTATTACACCCTTTTGTGTCACTTCAGTGAGAGCTGCTGCCTTTCTCTCTGGGACCTGTGATTCTGTGATGGTTGTGCTTTACTCCAGATCAGCCCAGAAAAGGCCCTCTGACAGATTTCTTTGGACCCATTGAATTGATTCTCTTCATAGAACTGAATACTCTTTCAAATTAGTTTGTTTTCTACTGTGACACAGGGCTAAAAAAGTGTGTGTAACCAGAACTCACACTCTTAAAGCCTGCCTCTCAAACCTTCTTGAATATTTACGGTGTTATAAAGTGGACATCAGTTTGCAGCTGTGCTTTATCCAAGCTTCACTGTACAGATGGCTGTATATACTGCCCTTGACATCCCTGTGGAGGAAGATTTATATGGTCTTCTCCCCCTCTCTCGGTCTCTCCCTTTTAATAATTTGTTTCTGTGTCTCATAGTCATCACCATCAGGAAATGTTTTTCTCATGTGTAGCTTAAATCTCCCATCTGCATCTCAACCATATTTCTTTACCCTTGACCTCGGTTGAGGTGGGAAGCGGGCAGTTACTATTGCTCCTCACTTCTGTGGCTGTTGAAAGACAGAGCTTTACCCATTGTACAAATCAGTGGTAGTAATAAAGTCAGATTTCCCAGAGAAAAATAAACATCTGTCCATTGTACATGAAACAGACATTACTTTGTCTCAGAATCAAGTGAGTATTAAGGAAGAGACACTCATCTGAGCTTATGGGGAGTCGAGATGACTGCGTACATAAAATAAAGCATTAGTATTCTCCTCCGTCCCTTAACTTCACCATCTGCTTCTCAGAGGAGCGTGTGAATGAGGCAGTATAACTACAGTATGTAACTGAGCTCTGCTATGAATAGTGATATAGTTCATATTGATGTAAGCAGTATCGATTGATTTTGAACATTCAGATGTAACCTATGGAAAAAGAATGTAATGCTAAAACTGTGCTTATGGAATGAAATATAAATACCAATAAATTTTGACCAGGCAAAAACAAAGGGACAGATGATTTAAAGGGTAAAAGGCAGGGACATAAGGAGTAAAAAGAAGGGAGAAGGACTTAGTGTCTTTTTAGAACTTGAATAATGTGTCACCTGTTGAAGGTGGCGACAAATAAGACAGCTTCGGCATATAATGCAAGTAGCATAGCCACCGATGGGAGTATCGAATGCTTTTGTCTGTCTGTAAACTACATCGTGACTCTTCTGGTTGCTTCCCATCATTCTGTGAGTCCCTTGAGAAGCCCCTGCATATAGGGTAGGCATTCAGCCTTCGTACATTATTTACAAAAATTGCCACTGCTTTCTAAAACAAAATTTGTTGTTTCACAGCTTGATATTTACAATGTACTCTGATTATATCCTCCTCATTATCCTCTCTTATCCCCCAGTTGAGACCCCTTTTCAGGTCCCCTTTGTACATTGCCTGCTGTCAGTCTGTAACATTTGGCTTTCATGCTGAGCACTGAGTCAGCATTCTGTTTGCCCTAATAATGCCGTCTGCCATGAGTATTTACACTCAGCAGACCTGACTCTTTGGCCTGTATGTTATTTATCTGTACTCCTGAAAAAACCTTGTGTTTTGCAAAGATTATTTTAGGCATCAGAGCTCATTGTGAAAGGAAAATTTACCTTCAGGAACATTCCATTCTATCTATTTATCTATTTATTTTTCTATCTATCTATCTATCTATCTATCTATCTATCTATCTATCTATCTATCTATCTATCTATCTCTTTCATATGTAGAATTTATTTTCACATATACACAAATATACATATCTATACACACATACATTCATTATAACTTTGTAATCAAAGCATTAACAAAAAGAATAAAGATCTTGAATAAAATACTGGGACAGTTAAAAAGACAGTTAATTTGTACACATCAGTTTGTAGCAAATATGGACTTGATATAAAGTGTTGAAGTTGGCTCCTTGTGCTGTAGTTGAGAGGTGGAGGCCATTTGGCATTGGAAGCAAAGGGAAGCACACTAAAGATGGTGGCCACTGAGCAGGATGGCAAGTGAGGCCAGGCCTGATGGCAGAGCTGAGAGGCAGGGCTGGAGGTGAGCGCTGCTTCCTTAGCTTCCAGCTCTTCTGTAGCTGCGCTGCTCAGTGCTGCCCATGTAGTTTGTTTTCTCCAAGAGATAATTGTAGTTTAATGAGCTTGCTTCAGTGAACTGCATTAGTAGTTTAAAGACTTAAAAGTCACTTTTCCAGTGTCAAAGTGTCACTTTCCAAACAGTTGCTGTATATCATTGTGACCTTGATATAAAGTAACCTTTCTTTTGTGGTCCTTAAAAGTATCTTGCAGAGCCTTCTGGGTTGAGGTTTTTAAATCACCGTGTAAATCTGCCTGACAGGTGTGTCTGCTTCTCTTTCATAAAGTGAAGTATGGCTAACTGTTCTATTACTTTTTCAGTGCCTGCTCTTATTGCTTGCTTAGTTGATGGGAACTGGGGAGCATTATTTAAATTTTTATGGTAGCATTTTTTTTTTGGACTGATGATTTTACTTGACATAATGGTGAAAAATCACCCCTGTCTAATTACCTGTAGTTTATTCAAAACACACAAAATATACAATGTTTATAGCATTTTCCTTTTGTAAATGCAATGCTTTCAAATGCATAAAGCACCATAGTAAAAACAGTTTACAGATAGAAGGTAAAGAAGGGAAATCCTACTTGTATCGTAGCTCACTGACAGAGGCATGTGCACTCACTGATCCTCTAAGCTTTTTTTTTTTTTTCAGTCAATTGGTTGGATTGCATTTGTTTTTTGTTTTATTTTGTTTGTTTGTTCCTTTTTATATATGGTTGTGGTTAAATTCTAAAAATGTCACAAGCCTATTTTAGAGCATTTATGTAAGCTACTCTTCTGTCACCTTCCAGTTGGAGTGTTGTTCTAGTTAGAGAAGTGGCCTGCTTCGTGACATAGCTAATGGAAGAAGCGAATTTACTGTGGGCTAGAGAAAGTGATGCTTGGTGATTGTTAGCTCATGGCCTGGGTTTGGTTGGTATTTCTTATTAGGAGATATTTTGTTTCTTTAGGTCACATGTCTTAAGTGAGAAGGAGGCATGTCCTAAATACTAAGTACAAATCTGAGTAATGCTAAGAATAAAAAAACCTTAAATTTTTTCTAATTGACAATACCCTGATCTTTAAAATAAACACATGCTGAAGCTGGGGTATGTCTCAGTAGAAGACCATCTGCCTAGAGTGGGTGATACAAAAGCAGATCTTAGAGCTTTTACAATAAAACTCCTGGTGGTGGCTTTGGTGATTCTCATTTCCTCTGAAACGTTTCTCTAAAACAGAGTCCCATGACACACATGGAGCCTTTGACACTCTGGGGACTTACTTTTCTTTATTGCTACAGTCATGATGAATAAGATTTGTATGACAGTTAAGTGGATCTCCTACCTACCCCCCCATCCCACTGCACCACACCCCACCCCTCACTCTCATTTGGTGCTAGTGATTGAGCCCAAGATTTTCTGCAAATAGGAAGGCCCTCGACCACGGAGCCTCAGCGCATTCTACCCTCGCCCAGCACTGAAGATTGAACCAAGAGCCTTGTATGTGCTCAGCAGGCTTGGCTGTCTCTTTAGAGTAACTGGAAACTGTCTTTCAGTCTCTATGCTGCTGTCATCCGTAGTGTGACACATAAGGAAGCACATGGAGAAAGCTGAGGATGTAGTCAACATAATGTGCAAATGGTGGGGGACCGACCCCACAGAGCTCACACCAATCTTGGGATCTGAACACTTTGGTCAATGTTTGTTTTCACATATTTAATACAGTAAGTATCAGCATATTGTGGCACAAATGATAATAATTTATACAAGAAGTATGTTAAAAGAATATTACATGTAATTTGTGAGATAGGCTGAGTTAATCAAGAGGGCATCAAGGAGACATTTGTCTGTATGTTTATTTCAGCAACAATGTGTTTTATTTCTGTTGCTGGTGTGAAAATGCATATCAAATTAATGGATAGTTGAAAGTTATGGTACAAATTAATAATAAGGAAACCAACTAAGACAGGGGAAAGGCTTGAATGGACACTTTACTCAAAGAAGTATTGGATATCAGATGTGCACCTGAAAAGATGATCAACTAGACGTGTCCATAGAAAAATGCAGATTGAAACCATAAGGAGCTATCATCACACACGTGTTAGAAAAGCTAAAGTCAGTGTAACTGACAGAATCAAGTGCTGGCGAGGATGTGAAGCAACTAGAACCTCTCCCATGTCGCTGTGGGATGGCTCGTTTTGCCTTAGGTTGCCAGTCTTATAATAAAATGCACTTAGCGTATGACCCTAACTGCTCACTCTTGGAAATTTACCAAAGAACAATGAAAACATAGGTGCATAGAGACACATGAAAACCTGTAAGGCTTTGCTTACAGTTTTAAGAATTGAAGATAACCCTCATGATCTTGTAATTGGGCTGAGATAACTAGATACCTAAGCTATAGTATGCCTAAAACAGTGAAGTAATATTCAGAAAGGAAAAGAAGAAAGCTATTATTTCTATTAAGAACATGGATGAATCTCATATACACTATGCTGATGTGAAAAAAGCCAGACTCAAATATGTTACATCTGTGGTTGGTGTATATGACATTCTAGAAGGGAGAAACTATCTAGAGGGAGGTCAGACAATGGCACTTCAGTATTTATCAAGGTGTAGAGTTGGAGCCATGGAATTGATGACAAAAAGGAGGCCGTGTGTTAGACTGAGAGAAATGCTCTGCGTCTAGGTTGTGGTGATGGTCACTCAACATAGTTGTCAGAACTGGAATGGAGAAATGGGGGAAAAGTGGAGACAGAGCCCACAGAGATTTCGGACCCCAGAGACCATCATCAGGGTGCAGATCTAATTTTTATTGCTCAGTTCAAGGCCTACATACAACTTTTCAGCCATAAAAGTGTGGCTATTCAATCAAGGGCCAAGCTGGGCATTACACGCTCTGCTGTCTTGCTGAATCTAATTTGCTTGCCCATGACTCTGTAGGGAAGAAGGCCCATCACCCAGGAGGATTTCTGTGGAGGCAGAGGAAGCGGCCATCACACTGGGCCTGGGTCTTTTGTTCTGTCTGACTGGTTTGCTGGGTGTCACTTTAGATCTCAGGTTGTATACATCCTGATGAGGATTTCTGGAGCATGTGCAGGAGTCCATGTGGTCTTGCATTCCCTTACACTTCTTCCTCACTAGGCTCCCTCAGATCCCTGCAACTCAACATACATGCTGCAGATATTTGTCAAAACCCATGGAACTCCATACCAGGAAAGGGTGGATTTTAACTGTATAGAAATAACATCTTCATAAACCTGGCTAGGAGAATAAGGGAAGAAGTATGAGTTCTCTCTCTCTCTCTCTCTCTCTCTCATTAGTCATGAACAAGTGAATTGTCAAGTTGTACTTTGAAAATTAAGAATGGTAAAAATCTTTACTAATCCTACAACTGATAGAGGGCTTATATTCAAAATATACAAAGAACTCAAGAAGTTAGACTACAGGGAGACAAATAACCCTATTAAAAAATGGGGTTCAGAGCTAAACAAATAATTCACAGCTGAGGAATGCCGAATGGCTGAGAAACACCTAAAGAAATGTGCAACATCTTTAGTCATAAGGGAAATGCAAATCAAAACAACCCTGAGATTTCACTTCACACCAGCGAGAATAGCTAAGATCAAAAACTCAGGTGACAGCAGATGCTGGCGAGGATGTGGAGAAAGAGGAACACTCCTCCATTGTTGGTGGGATTGCAGACTGGTACAACCATTCTGGAAATCAGTCTGGAGGTTCCTCAGAAAATTGGACATTGAACTACCTGAGGACCCAGCTATACCTCTCTTGGGCATAGACCCAAAAGATGCCCCAACATATAACAAAGACACATGCTCCACTATGTTCACAGCAGCCTTATTTATAATAGCCAGAAGCTAGAAAGAACCCAGATGCCCTTCAACAGAGGAATGGATACAGAAAATGTGGTACATCTACACAATAGAATACTACTCAGCTATAAAAAACAATGACTTTATGAAATTCATAGGCAAATGGATGAAAGTAGAAAATATCATCCTGAGTGAGGTAACCCAGTCACAGAAAAACACACATGGTATGCACTCATTGATAAGTGTATATTAGCCCAAATGCTTGAATTACCCTAGATGCACAGAACACATGAAACTCGAGAAGGATGACCAAAATGTGAATGCTTCACTCCTTCTTTAAAAGGGGAACAAGAATACCCTTGGCAGGGAAGAGAGAGGCAAAGATTAAAACAGAGACTGAAGGAACACCCATTCAGAGCCTGCCCCACATGTGGCCCATACATATACAGCCACCAAACTAGATAAGATGGATGAAGCAAAGAAGTGCAGGCCGACAGGAGCTGGATGTAGATCTATCCTGAGAGACACAGCCAGAATATGGCAAATACATAGGCGAATGCCAGCAGCAAACCACTGAACTGAGAACGGGACCCCTGTTGAAGGAATCAGAGAAAGGACTGAAAGAGCTTGAAGGGTCTTGAGATCCCATATGAACAACAATGCCAAGCAACCAGAGCTTCCAGGGACTAAGCCACTACCTAAAGACTATACATGGACTGACCCTGGACTCTGACCCCATAGGTAGCAATGAATATCTTAGTAAGAGCACCAGTGGAAGGGGAAGCCCTTGGTCCTGCCAAGACTGATCCCCCAGTGAACAGGATTGTTGGGGGGAGAGCAGTAATGGGGGGAGAGTGGGGAAGGAACACCCATATAGAAGGGGAGGGGAGGGGCTGGGGAATGTTGGTCCGGAAACTGGGAAAGGGAATAACAATCGAAATGTAAATAAGAAATACCCAAGTTAATAAAGATGAAAAAAAAAAACTAAGAATGGGAGCAGGTAGCTGAGGAGGTGAATGGTATATGAAATGAAGATGTCATAAACAAAACCTTTGATTTTGTATACTCTAGAGAGAAGGTAGATGCATACAGATAGATATATAGATGATAGATACATAGATAGGTGATATCTATCTATCTATCTATCTATCTATCTATCTATCTATCTATCTATCTATCCATCTATCTATCTATCTATCTATCTGAGTGAGTCTGAACCTTGGTAAAGAACCAGAGAAATGTATGAGGCATAGTCATTCCTGTTCTTTGTCTTAGATGCTTACCATCATACACTGATAAGAAGGCACCTTAGTATTGTTGCGTGAAAAGAAAAGGCACCCACGCTAGTGCCAGCTAATTCTTAGTAATGTGGTTTCCCCTCTGCCAGGATCTCTATGGTCCCCAACCATGCTCTGGATCCTACTCACATTCCCAGCCATCTGCCCCCTGTGGTTAGCTGTCACAAATCACCATAACCCAATAAAAGCAAAACTCTAGAGGCAGAGAGTGGGCAGCCTTGTCTAGTCCCTGACTTTAGTGGGATTACTTCAAGTTTCTCTCCATTTAGTTTGATGTTGGCTACTGGTTTGCTGTGTATTGCTTTTACTATGTTTAGGTATGGGCCTTGAATTCCTGATCTTTCCAAGATGTTTAACATGAAGGGGTGCTGAATTTTGTCAAATGCTTTTCAGCATCTAATGAAATGATCTTGTAGTTTTTGTCTTCGAGTTTGTTTATGTGGTGGATTATGTTGATGGATTTCCATATATTGAATCATCCCTGCATCCTTGGGATGAAGCCTACTTGATCATGATGGATGATTGTTTTGACGTGTTCTTGAGTTCAGTTTGGGAGAATTTTAGTGAGTATCTTTGCATCAAAATTCATAAGGGAAATTGGTCTGAAGTTATCTTTCTTTGTTGGGCCTTTGTGTGGTTTTGCTGCCCACTCTCTCTCTACCTATTCAATATAGTATTTGAAGTTCTAGCGAGAGTAATTAGACAACAAAAGGAGGTCAAAAGGATACAAATTGGAAAGAAGTGAAAATATCACTATCTGCAGATGATATGAGAGTATACTTAAGCTACCCCCAGAATTCCACCGGAGAATTCCTACAGCTGATAAACAACTTCAGCAAAGTGGCTGGATATAAAATTAACTTAAACAAATCAGTAGCCCCTCTATTCAAAGGATAAATGGGCTAACAATGAAATTAGGGAAATGACACCCTTCACAATAGTCACAAATAATATAAAATACCTCGGTGTGACTCTAACCAAATAAGTGAAATATCTGTATGACAAGAACTTCAAGTCTTTGAAGAAAGAAATCAAAGAAAACCTCAGAAGATAGAAAGATTTCCCATGTTCATGGCTTGGCAGGATTAATGTAGTAAAATGGCCATCTTGCTGTAAGCAATCTATAGGTTCAATGTAATCCCCATCAAAATTTCAACTCAATTCTTCATAGAGTTAGAGAGAAATTCTCAAATTCATCTAGAATAACAAAAAACTCAGGATAGTGAAAACTATTCTCATATATTTGGTTGTGAGCCTAGCCTTTAACGGCTGAGCCATCTCTCCAGCCCGAAAACTATTCTCAACAATAAAAGAACATCTGGGCGAATCACCATTCCTGACCTCAAGCTGTATTGCAGAGCAATAATGATAAAAACTGTATGGTATTGGTACAGAGACAGACAGGAAGACCCAGAAATGGCCATTTGATCTTTGAGAAAGGAGGTAAAAACATATAGTGGAAAAAATACAGCTTTTCCAACAAATGGTGGTGGTTCAACTGGCAGTCAGCTTGTAGAAGATTGCAAATTGATCCATTCTTATCTCCTTGTACAAAGCTCAAGTCCAAGTGGATCAAGGACCTTCAAATCAAACTAGATACACTCAAACTAACAGAAGAGAAAGTGGGAAGAGCCTTGAACACACGGGCACTGGGGAAAATTTCCTGAACAGAACACCAATGGCTTATGCTCTAAGATCGAGAATTGACAAAGGGGGCCTCACAAAATTGCAAAGCTTCTGTAAGGCAAAGAACACTGTCATTAGGACAAAATGACCACCAACAGATTGGGAAAAAATCTTTACCAATTCTACATCGGATAGAGGGCTAATATCCAATATATACAAAAAACTTAAGAAGTTAAACTCCAGAGAACCAAATAACCCTATTAAAAACTGGGGTACAGAGCTAAAAAAAATTCTCAGCTGAGGAATATCGAATGACTGAAAAGTACCTAAAGAAATGTTCAACATCCTTGTCATCAGGGAAATGCAAATCAAAACAACCCTGAGATTCCACCTTACATCAGTCAGAATGGCTAAGATCAAAAACTCAGGTGACAGCAGATGCTGGCGAGGATGTGGAGAAAGAGGAACACTCCTCCATTTTTGGTGGGATTGAAAGTTGGTGCAACCATTCTGGAAATCAGTCTGGAGTTTCCTCAGAAAATTGGAGATAGTACTACCTGAGGACCAAGCTATACCTCTCCTAGGCTTATACCCAAAAGATGTTCCAACATATAACAAGGACACGTGCTCCACTATGTTCATAGCAGCCTTATTTATAATAGCCAGAAGCTGGAAAGAACCCAGAATGGATACAGAAAATGTGGTACATCTACACAGTGGAATACTATTCAATGAATTGGACACTAATTGTATGGAATACTAACAATACTTCATAAATTCTCAGGCAAATGGATGGATCTAGAAAATATCCTGAGTGAGGTAACTCAGTCACAAAAGTACACACATGATATGTACTCACTGATAAGTGGATATTGGGCAAAGTGCTTGGAATACCCATGATACAATTCACGGACCACATGGAGTTCAAGAGAAGGAAGACTAAAGAGTGGATTCTTCAGTCCTACTTAGAAGGGGGGACAAAATAATCAAGGGAAGTAGAGGATGAGAGGGACTTGGAAGGAAGAGAGGAGGGGAGGGGAAGGGGCAGAATCAGGTATGGCAGGAGATGGAGGAGATGTACGGAGAGGGGTTCTGGAAAGTGAACAGAGGTGCACAGTAGTGGGGGATGGAGGACTGGGGGTAGCAACAGGAAAGTTCCAGATGCCAGGAAAGCAAGAGGCTCCCAGGACCCCACAGGGACGACATTAGCTGAAATACCCTACCTAGGGGAGGGAGAACCTGTGGAGACCACATCCAGAGGTTAGGCATGATCCCCCGGTTGATGGATAGGGCCATCCAACGATCTCCAAAATTTTAAGCCAGAATCGCTCCCGTCTGAAGGAAATACAGAGACTAAAGGGAAGACCATCCAGATACTGTTCCATCTGGGGTCCACCCCAAATGCAGACACCCAAACCAGGCACTACTGCTGATGCCAAGAGCTTGCTGACAGGAGCATGATATAGCTGTCTTCTGAGAGGCTCTGACAGATCCTGACCAATACAGATGCCGATGCTCAAAGCCAACCATTGGACTGATCACAGGGACCCCAATGGAGGAGTTAGGGGAAGGACTGCAGGTTGATGGGGCCTTATCTGGCATTAATAGGAGGGGAGAGCCTTGGTCCTGTGAAGGCTTGATGCCCCCGTGTAGAGTAATGCTAAGGCAGTAAGGCTGGAATGTGGGTAGGTGGGGGAGCACCTGCATAGAGTCAGGGTAAGGGGGATGAGATAGGGGACTTGGAAGGGGTTGGAAAGGGATAACATTTGAAATGTAAATAAATAAAATATCCAATTAAAAGAAACTCTAGAGGCTGAAATTTACCAGATTTATATTAGTAAATTCCCAACCCACAAAATGCCCATAGAGTGAACTCAAAACTCCATTGATGTAAACACAGGCTACACACCTGATGGGGCAAACACACCCCATTTGTTATTTCATCATCTATCTAAGAAATCCTCAATACTTATGGCTCCCAGGACTGTGTGGTTCTGGCTCCTCTTCCTCTCTTGTAGATTCCTCTCCTTCTCCCCCTCTGTCCCTCTGTCTCTGTACTCATCTCTAAAACTCTGAGCCCGCCTTCTTTTACCACTGCCCAATCACAGGCTCTCGCCTTCTCTTTCACCTGCCCTTACCTGCTTACAGACAGCAATCTGCATAGTACTTGTAATCTCTTCACAAACGTTTGTTTAAAAGGTAGATGTGATTCAGGTTTTAAGTTTCTCGTGGCCAGGTCTGTTTTGTGTGTATCATAATCTACAGCAAAAGCTACATATTAGGTGGTGTTTGCTGACTAACAGACACTCAGTTCTGAGTATCTTGGGTGAGGCTAACAGATGCCACAGGGACGACCTAGTTTGCTGCTTCCTATAGTTGCTCTGAGAATCAGAAGAGGCCATGTTTCTTTAAGCACCTGCATGTATTGAGTTAACACAGGATGGTTTATTAACAATGAAAATAACTAAGTATAGCAGTAAACAGTTGAAGTTCAGTTCCAGAGAACAGTCCACAAGCAAGGCATCGGTGAGTTCTATAGGAATGATGCATTGACTTACAGTTCTGTTCGACTCAGTGCCTTCTTTTTGTCTGATGAAGAGAATTTGGTGTGTAGGAGCCTTGTGTTAGACACCGATGACTTCAGTTATGAAGTTTAACAAATCAGGAGTGGAAGATGAGCCCATCAAGGGACCCTGAAGGAGTATATCAGCCCAGAGAGCACTTCTTCACATGTACTTCGTACATTCACTAGCAGTTCACTCTCATTTGCTGAAAACTTGTCCCATGCAGCATACAGCCTTGATCCTCAGGAATACAGTTGTGGAGTCCCTGATGCCAGTGTTGAAGGTTTCAGCCACGATTCTTACATGTTCTTTATATGTTTACACATGTTCTAACATGTTCTTTCACATGTACACATGATTCTAACATGTTCTTTATACATGTACACACAGTTAAAGAGCTTTCCATTTATTCTTTGATTCTTGTATCATATGTCATGCATACATACTCTATATTGAGATCAACAAATATTTGTGTGCCTTGATTTGAAAACTCTTTTCAGGATATTAGGAAATTATCTAATGAGTTCTACTAGCAATATGGCTTTGGCCAGTTGGCTTACTTCTTATTTTCTTTCTTGTAAAAGCAGCAAATATGATCAGCATTGCTGTGGTCTTTGTGTTTCTGGAAGAATCATTAGGAAAGATTGATCAGCTCTGGAGTTCTGTGGGCATAAGACACTGGCTTTGTTCAGGACCTCTTTGTCATTAGTTAGTCAAAGGGAAGAGAGTACACTGATAAATTTTTATGTTTCTCCAGGGAGAGTCACTCCAGGGCAGCTCATGTCCTATATTCAGCTCTTCAAGAACAACCTCAGAGCTCTTACAAATCATTGTGGGCTTCTACAGCTAGGGATGGCCACAGTTCAAACTCTGAAGCACCCACAGACTGCCAAGTGGGATAACTTCCTGGCATTTGAAAGGCTTCTTCTACAGGTATGTTGCTGTGTAAACTTAACAATATGTTACTAATTGAAGTTTTGACTTCCAGGAATACACTTTGATGTCTGTTATAATCTGAGTAATCACATTGTTGACACGTACGATTGTAGTTTGGATGAGAATGTTCCCTGTGGGGTCAGGTATTTGAATACTTGGTTCCTGGTTGGTGGCGCTATTTGGATAGGTTTAGGAGAGGGGGTCTTGATGGAGGAAGTAAGACACTGTGGACAGGACAAGTCCCAGTTTGCTTTCTCTCCTTTGTGCTTGTGGTTTAAGGTGTGAGCAGGCATGACTGCTGCTTCACTTCCCTGTTGTGAAGGTGATGGACTCTTATTCCTCTGGAACCATAAGCACAAAGAAAGCCTTGGTTATCACAGCAGTAGGAAACCAACTAATACGTGTGCTCTGTATCAGGTCCTCTAAATGCCATCTCTATAAAACATAGCGATGTCCTTCTGGGACGGATCACTTAAGAGAGCGTACAAAGCAGGCGTGAGTATCCTGGACCATGTCTTCAGAAGCCCACAGGAGGAATTTCTCTAGGGCGTGTTGTTTGGGGAGCTCATTCAGTCACAGACTGCTTAGTAAACTCACAGTATTGAGTTTACTTTGTATACTCAAGTTTCAGTAGGGGATGTTTCTGAGAATGATGTCTGTTCCTAGAACACTCTTCTCAGTATGGTTTCCAGTATTTTATATTATACAAGTTACCCATATCTTAGAGCAGTCCGTGGCTGCCTTTTGTGTAAATTTACAATAATAGTAGATAAGAATAGCTTAGAGTTACTGGCTATTCATCTTTCCTCTTCTTTTATTTATTTATTTTTTTGTTTTGCTCACTTTTTATTAATTTTTTTAACAAAATCTAGATATTAGGCTTTTAAAAGTTATATGCTAAAAATATTTCACCCAGTTTGTGGCTTGTCTTTTGATATTGATTCCTGTTTATATAATCTAGTTAATAAATACTATCCTATATGGTTTGTGTATGTTATTAATCCTTTTAGAGTCTTTTTTTTTTACTAAAAAATAACTTTTATTTTGAAATTTGATTTAAAAAATCTTGTTGTTGTTGTACTTTTGTTTTTTTAAGCAGGGTCTCTTGAGGGTTAGGTGCATCTTCTCTGACTGAACCCAGATCCAGCAGTCCTCTGCTGTATGTGTTGGAGGCCTCATCTCAGCTGGTGATGATGCCTGGTTGGTGGCTCTGTGTCTGAGAGATCTCGGGAGTCCAGATTAATTGAGACTGCTGGTCCTCCTACAGGGTCGCCCTCCTCAGCTTCCTCCAGCTTTTCCCTAATTCAACCACAGGGTCAGCAGTTTCTGTTCCTTGATTGGGTACACATATCTGTATCTGACCCTTTTAGCTCCTTGTTGGGTCTTTCGGAGAGCAGTCATGATAGGACCCTTTTTGTGAATGCCCCATAGCTTCAGTAATGGTGTCAGGTCTTGGGGCCTCCCTTGAGCTGGATCCCAGCCTGTTGCTGGATCTTCTTTTTCTCAGACTCTTTTCCCTTTCCATCCCTGTACTTCTTTCAGACAGGAAGAATTATGGGTCAGAGCTTTGACTGTAGGATAGCAACCCCATCCCTCAATTGATGCCCTGTCTTTCTGCTGGAGGTGGGGTCAACAAGTTCCCTCTCCACACTGTATGGCTTTTCATCTAGGGTTGCCCTTTGAGTCCTGAGGGCATCTCACTTCCCAGGTCTCTGGTACATTCTAGAGCATCCTCCTTCCTCCTTCCTCCCAAGGTCACCTGTTTCCATTTTTTCTGCTGGCCCTCAGACTTCAGTTCTTTTCCCCCCCGCCCAATACCAAATCATGTTCACCCCTCCCCTCACCCCCATTCACTTTCCCTCCCTTATCCCTCCCTCCTTACCCCCTTGTAGTTGCTTTTTTCTCCCTCCCAAATGGAACTGAGGCATCCTCACTTGGGCCCTTCAGCTCGTTGACCTTTTTGAGTTCTGTGGACTGAATCTTGGATATTCTGTACTTTTTAAAAAAATTATTATTATGGCTAATATCTACTTATTAGTGAGAACATACCATGCATGTCCTTTTGGGTCTGAGTTACCTCACTCAGGATGACATTTTCTAGTTGCATCCATTTGCCTGCAAAATTCAGGACATCCTCATTCTTATAGCAAAGTAGTATTCTGTTGTGTAAATGAACCACATTTTCTGTGTCCATTCTTCAGTCATGGGGCATCTGGTTTGTTTCCAGCTTCTGGCTATCACAGGTAGGCTGCTATGAACATTGTGGAACCTGTGCCCCTGCGGCATGGTGGGATATTAGGTATATTCCCAAGAGTGGTGTTGCTGGGTCTTTAGGTAGGTCTATTTCCAATTTTCTGAGGAACCTCCAAATTGATTTTCAGAGTGGTTGTACTAGCTTGCAATCCTACCAGCAATGGAGGAGTGTTCCTCTTTCTTCACATCCTCACCAACATGTGTTGTCACCTGATACCCACTCTCTCCCCTGATCAAATTCACAGCCTGCTGTGAAAAATTCAACTTGGGCTCTGGAATACAAAGCTACTGAATCAGGCTTTTAACTAGGAGTTTATTCAAAATAAACTCTTATTTACCAACAGTGATTATAATTTTAAAAAATAGGTGATGGAAGGTTTTTATAACTCTCTCCTCCTCATCCCCAGAGTCCACAGCAGTGTTGTACGTGTATTTATAGTAATTGTCAAATTATTCTGTTTACAAATGGCACAGGCTGAACCCAGACACAGAGACTTGTGATACTAATCATGGGTGTGATCATAAAGCAACTTTCTTTTCTTAAGGAATTGTATTATTTTAAATTAAATTTTTTCAGTTTTCAACTGGGGCATTGATTTTCTAAAAATTACTTTATGATTTTATTTTCTATGTGTGGGTATTTTATGTACATATATTTGAGCCCAGAATTGGGTGTTGGATCCCGGGAGCTGAAGTTGCACCTTTGTGAGCCATTGTATTGGTGCTGGGAATGAAACCCAGAGAGCAGCCAGTGCTCTCAACTGCTGGGCCGTCTCTCCAGCACTTGCACTAATTTATTTTAATGTGTTAAATTTAGTTTTAACTGATGTGTCAAACACCAACCATTGTGCATATGATAGAATACCATGATGTTTTGATTTATGTGTATGTTGTGTAGTGTTCAAGGCAGATAAACATAGCCCTGACTTACTTTTCATGATAAAAACTTCGCATGTCCTTTGACAGGCTGTTTGAAATGTGTGGTCTGCGGCCGTTCCCTAGAGCAGCTGTGCCGTGCAGCCCCAGCACAGTAGGACCGTAGGGTTAGTCTCCTTCTTAAATAAAACCTGCACTTACTGAGCTTGGCACTCAGGATGTGGAATTTCCCATTTTTATAAAATAGCAAGAAAATGTAGGGAAGCAAGCGAACCTGAGGTGTGAGTGCGGTGTCTTGTGTTGCTGTAGCACTGAATGGAACTAGAGGCACACGTCACTGAGGTTGCACGTAGCAAGTGCTCAGTCAGTAGGAACTGCCATGTGCTCTTTCAGTGAGCAAACTGCTTAAAATGTCTGTCACTCATGTCATGCTTTATATATTCTCTCCTGTACTCTGTTTTCCTAAGTTAAAATTTATTGAAGAAAAGTGAGTGCCACTCAGAAAAATGTAGCATGCTGAGTTACTGTTTGATAATGCTCAACGGCAATTTTCTTAAGTCCTCGGTATACAGTTGATGTTTTTATGCTAATTGTCACCGGAAAAGGCTTTTATTGGGCATAATATAATTTACAGTGGTTATAAAATGCTAGCAAGCTATGGAGTAGAGGAAGCAGCTGTGTTTATACTTCCTATAGCACACACTTTGTAAATATATGTCTCACTCTACTTTTGCTCTTGCTTTATATACAACTATCCAATTTGGAAAATAGTTTTTAAATGAAAAACTAAATGAATTATAAATCAACTCAAGCTTATGCAGGTATAATATTGCCTTAGCTTAAATTGTATCTGTCTTTGCAGTCAATGAAAAATAAGCACACGATTTTTAAAGTTGCCAAAGTAGTTTTTTAAGGGTAAGACTTGGTTTCTGAATCTATTAAATTTTAGATTACCCGTTTCTAAAACAAACTACGTTTAGTACTAAATAGTAGTATATCTGCCAGTCTTGCAACATTGGCGACTTTGCCTTCTGAATTCCCTGATGCTTGTATTAGCTTTCAAGCCACATGGCTTGGCAATGTATATAATGCTCATTACTGCACTGCTCTTGACTGGCTGTCACCTTGGGAGGTCCTGTTTTATTATGCCTGTTTTCAGCCATTTATAATAATTAAGAGTGAGCTTTTCTGGGAAGAAGTTCCCACCAGCCTCCTTTTCTTTGGCCAAAGGCCATGGTAGCAGAGTCCTTATGTCCCACAACATTGCTCCCATTTGCAAGCCATGGATGATGACACTGAGTAAAGACGGAGCGAGGAAGTAGAAAACAGTGATCCTATAACTCGTCCTTGGTGCTGTTCCAGAGACGAGGAATTCATATAGCATTTTTTTCTGAGGACAGTGGTAGAGTGTGCTTTTCACAAAAATACACTGAAAATAATCCCAGGGCTGGAGCGATGGCTCAGCAGACACGGGCGCCTGGCTGCTCTTCCAGAGGACCCGGGTTTGCATCCCAGTGCCCACATGGCAGTGTACAACTGTCTGCAACTTCAATCCCAGGATATGTGATGCCCTCTTCTGGCCCCCTTCGGCTGTGCTTGCATGTGGTATGAAGATGAATATATGGGCAAAACACCTGTGCACATAAAAATAACATATAAGACACTGAAAAGGAAAGAAAATCATCCCAGAGAGAGGCAGTGAGGCAGAGCAGACGGACGTCATCCTCGTAGTCTCCGCTTGGTCTCTCTTTCAGTCTCCCTATTGTCTGCTACTAGCACTGATGCTCCGTTTTCCTCTTGGACGGTCCTTCCCCAGAGGGTGCAGCAGAGCTTCGTGCCCCTCAACAAGAACACAGGAATGATATAGAAAATGTGGTACATCTACACAATGGAATATTACTCAGCTATTACAATGACTTCATGAAATTCATAGGCAAATGGATGGAACTGGAAAATATCATCCTGAGTGAGGGAACCCAGTTACAAAAGAACACACATGGTATGCACTTACTGATAAGTGGATATTAGCCTAAAAGCTTGGAATCCCTAAGAAAATATTCACAGATCATATGAAGCCCAAGAAGAAGGAAAACCAAAATGTGGATGCTTCATTTCTTCTTAGAAGGGAAAACAAAATACTCATGGAAGGAAATACAGGGACAAAGAGTGGAGCAGGGACTGAAGAAAAGGTCATCCAGAGACTGTCCCATCTGGGGATCCATCCCATATGCAGCTACCAAACCCAGTCACTATTGCTGATGTCAAGTGCTTGCTGACAGGAGCCAGATATAGGTGTCCCCTGAGAGGCTGTGCCAGAGCCCTACTGATACAGATAAGGATGGGTACACCTACCCATTGGACTGAACAAGGGGAACCCAATGGAGGAGTTAGAGAAAGGACTGAGGGAACTGAAGGGGTTTGCAATATCATAGGAGGAACAACAGTATTAGCCAACTAGACCCCACCAGAGCCCCCAGGGACTAAACCACCAACCAGTGGCACATATCTTAATTGACACAACCTGTGACTTTCTTTTCTCTTCAGTTCAGAACTCCTGATTCACTGGAGGTCACCTTTAAAGTTGACGGGCGTGAAAAGCATGCCTTTTCTCTGTCACTTTTTCCTCTCTCTAGGGAAGCGCTTTACTTCAGGTTCTTTGCTGAGAGAAGAGAACTCCCAATCATAGAAGGAAAAACCAACCTGAAAAGCTGTTTCCAAAATAATGATTTCATTACATGCATTAGCTATTTCTTGAGTACATGAGATCTGCAGACAGGGAAGCAGTGAAACCAAGGAACTACATGATTCCTTGACTTTGCATACTCTACTCTGTAATGGGCATTAGACATCACTGTTATCAGCACTGTGGTAGCCTCTCTAGGAACACAGCCTTAACAGGGTTTCCTAGGCTAGCTCAAGTGTCTCAGTGT
Organism: Rattus norvegicus; assembly: GCF_021556685.1. NCBI lineage: Eukaryota > Metazoa > Chordata > Mammalia > Rodentia > Muridae > Rattus > Rattus norvegicus. The sequence continues at coordinate 34,096,195 of NC_141547.1, forward strand.
TGTGTTAGTATTCCCCTGTAAATACACCCTAGATTCCAACCAAGCAGATTATAAGTGAATTTCATGAACTATTGATTTAAACTAATTGTGTGTTTGAGAATGGTTAGGCTGAGTTTGACTGTGATCTTACTGCTGGTGATTATGAAAGCTGAGTTGCAAGCCAGTCTGTTTGATACTGAAACTCCCTTTAACTATGTATTTCTGGAGCCTTTGTAAGGTATCAGAATGACTTTGATAATTTTTCTGGCATCCCTCCATACTTGAGAACAGGAGTTTTCAGAATATAATAGTCTATATATCCTGCTAATAAGATGCCTAGTTCCTATAAATCAGTAACTTTCTCTGTGAATATCAGAGTCACTAAAATCCACCATTTCCAACTAATTTCTCTTTGATACTGGATATACGGTGTGTGTGTGTGTGTGTGTGTGTGTGTGTGTGTGTGTGTGTGTATGATGCTTGTGTGCATGTGCATGTGGAGGCCATATGTCAACACTGAGTGTTTTCCTCTATCAGCTCCCCACCTTATTTTTGGGAACACTGTCTCTCACTGAACCTGGACCTCACCATTTCGGCTAGGCTGGCTGCTCAGAGAGCCTGCTGAGATCTACCTGTTTCTCCCTCCCAGTTCTGGGTTACTGATCCGTGCCACCACACCTGGGCTTTACATGGGCTCTGGGATCTGAATCAGGTCCTTGTGCTTGCACAGTGGAGTTTACCCATGATCCAACATAGCTTTACCCACTACCTCGCTTACATGCGTGGAGATGTCTCTTCCGGCTCTCAACTTACACTTTACCTTAGTGTTCACCCCCTCGTAAGCCTTTGATTGGACCTATGTGACTTAACTCATTTGACGACAAGGATGTTTATCACCTTGACTTCACCTTTTTAAAAACAGAATATCTTATTTTAATGTTCTTGATATGGACTCATTAAGGCATTATAATTTTGAACATTGAGGGGAGAGGGAGGAGGAGAGAGAAAAATATGAAACAATTTTCATGAACTTCTTGTGTATTTATTGAGCATGAGGGCATTGCCAGGTTAAGAGTGAGTGAATTTGTGCCAAGCACCTGATTAGGACAGGACTCACAATGTAGATCGTGCAAACTATTGCTCTGAAACTAGACTTGTCTCAAACGTGATGATATCATATGTTAGCCAGAGTTAGTAATCAGGCAAAGTAAGTTTAAGACTGACAATTTTAGTTCTTAGTGTGTTAAGGGCCTACCAAAAATGTTTGTCTTTATGCTAGTAGTCAAAGGTGCACACATGTGGGAGGGTCTTCATTGAGTGAAAAACAGGAGTAACATAACTGTAGCAGTGAATTCGTTAAACTGCTTTGGCTCCCAGTGGGCCACGCGCATGCCCAAGAGTTCTCTGTTCTCTTGATTCAGAAATGAAAGAGACTAGCTGGGCATTTATAAACCTCCCCATGGATTGCATACTGGTACAACCATTCTGGAAATCAGTCTGGAGGATCCTCAGAAAATTGGACATTGAACTGCCTGAGGATCCAGCTATACCTCTCTTGGGCATATACCCAAAAGATGCCCCAACATATAAAAAAGACACGTGCTCCACTATGTTCATTGCAGCCTTATTTATAATAGCCAGAAGCTGGAAAGAACCCAGATGCCCTTCAACAGAGGAATGGATACAGAAAATGTGGTACATCTACACAATGGAATATTACTCAGCTATCAAAAACAACGACTTTATGAAATTCGTAGGCAAATGGTTGGAACTGGAAAATATCATCCTGAGTGAGCTAACCCAATCACAGAAAGACATACATGGTATGTACTCATTGATAAGTGGCTATTAGCCCAAATGCTTGAATTACCCTAGATGCCTAGAAGAAATGAAACTCAAGACGGATGATCAAAATGTGAATGCTTCACTCCTTCTTTAAAAGAGGAACAAGAATACCCTTGGCAGGGGAGAGGCAAAGATTAAAACAGAGACTGAAGGAACACCCATTCAGAGCCTGCCCCACATGTGGCCCATACATATACAGCCACCCAATTAGACAAGATGGATGAAGCAAAGAAGTGCAGACCGACAGGAGCCGGATGTAGATCTCTCCTGAGAGACACAGCCAGAATATAGCAAATACATAGGCGAATGCCAGCAGCAAACCACTGAACTGAGAATAGGACCCCCGTTGAAGGAATCAGAGAAAGAACTGGAAGAGCTTGAAGGGGCTCGAGACCCCATATGTACAACAATGCCAAGCAACCAGAGCTTCCAGGGACTAAGCCCCTACCCAAAGACTATACATGGACTGACCCTGGACTCTGACCTCATAGGTAGCAATGAATATCCTAGTAAGAGCACCAGTGGAAGGGGAAGCCCTGGGTCCTGCTAAGACTGAACCCCCAGTGAACTAGACTGGTGGGGGGAGGGCGGCAATGGGGGGAGGGTTGGGAGGGGAACACCCATAAGGAAGGGGAGGGGGGAGGGGGATGTTTGCCCGGATACCGGGAAAGGGAATAACACTCGAAATGTATATAAGAAATACTCAAGTTAATAAAAAAAAAAAAAACAAAAAAACAAAACCTCCCCCTGACTAGCACACACTCCCCTCCAGTATTCCTGGCGTAACACCTTCTAACTCTATATTTTATCTTTGCTGCCTTGTTACCTTTTGAGCAGCCCCCAGTGCCCCCAGTAGGGCTGCATTCCCTTTCTACCTACATTGCTGGATGGTTTCTCTCCTACAGCTCTTAAATCTGATCCCTCTGCTTCAGAGTCATAGTGATTCCCCCTCTTCCCCTCTCTCTCCGTCCCTTGCCTGCCCAGTCTCAGAGTCCAGCCCCATCTCTTCATTGTCAATCGAAGCCAGCTGGGGGCAGGGACCCTCGGTGTCTGGAAGTGTGGCTTTTGGGAGCCATTAAGACAAAGCACTAGAACCAATTCCCAACACACAACCTTATTCTGGTTTGCTTGACCAAAAGAAAATAATAATGATGTGTGTCTCACTCCACAGACTCCTCTGTCCTTAGCTCTGGTCCTAACTCCGTGCTGGCTATGCCAGAAGTGGATAGGATTATTATTTTCCTTTTTCTTTTTAAGCATCTATAATTTTTTGAGGAGTACTACGAATCAAACTCAATACCTTGCACGTGCTAGACAAGGACTTTACCCCTGGGCCATACTCTTAGGTATAACATATTGATGTCTAAAAATGAAAAGAAATAATAACATTATGTAATGAAATTTCTTTTACATTATGACACTTGCTCATGTCCATTTGTAGGACATCTTAGATATAACTTAAAGACATGGTTTTCTTTTTAAAATAATATTTGTGCTTCGAAAGTTCCATATATTTGTATAATATATATTTAACATTTTATAGATTGTTGGTTCTTTTTTTTCGGAGCTGGGGACCGAACCCAGGGCCTTGCGCTTCCTAGGTAAGCGCTCTACCACTGAGCTAAATCCCCAGCCCCATCCACACATCTTTATTTCCAGATGTTCATTGGTTCGGGGCCTCTGGTTTCTGCTACAATATCAATACTGGATCTGCACTGGATCCTCTAGGATATCCTGTTGTTGTTCTTCAGTTTTGGATATGCAGGGCGTTCCCATTCATGAGCTCCAGCAGCCCACTGACGGGGTAGATGGGGTGAGCCACCTCAGAGTCCTGGGCCTGGGCCTGGGCTGAGTTGGTCAGTCTGCCAGCTCAATTGCACCCACACCACTAAGGTAAGTTCTTCAGCACTGCTCCAGCTAGCTCACCCAATGCTGCAGCCAGCAAGGCCAGGGCAAGTACTCCATTTCTCATGCCCCTGCGGCTGGCTCACTTGTGCCCACACCACCTGGGCCAGCTCTGTGAAGCCCTTGGATACCAACATGGTCCCAGGTGACAGCCTAAACCAGGGATGCCTGCCTGGCCTTTGGTGGTAATACCAGCAATGGACCTGGACACAGTCCTGCTGCTCCATGTCATGACCCCAGACATGGTCCTTAGTGGCAGTGCCTGCTGGGACTTAACCATGACCTCAGGTGGCTGTTCCTCTCTGCCCTCACTTCCGAATATCCGCTTCTCTTTATAGTGCTCAGACCATTTTGCCTCTTTCTCATCTCTCCACTACATGCTTGCACACAGTGGTGGGCCATGCAGTGGGTGGGCTACCTGGTGTCATCCTCCCACCCATCTGCATAGTGGTAAGTGGGGCCTCTGTCTGTCTTCAACTGTTTGTCCAGTCCAAAGATTCCAAAGGAAACAAATCTCTGACCAAAGTTAAGTAAAGAAAAGTAAAACTTTAATTCAACATAGGCATCCAGTCTCATGGTTGAACCACCACCACCAACAACTAAAGAGATCAGCAGACAGACCAGTGTTGAGAAGTAAGCACAGCAGGACAAGCCCTCAGTGTGGGTCTCCATTCTGCAGACACTTCCATCTCTCCACCACCTACTTACTCATTTCCTGCTGAGCCTGGCCAAGCTCAGGGCTGAGGTCTTGGTTTGCTACTTCCTTGCATGCCTGGTTCTCGTGGGGACCCAAGTGTGGGCCCAGTATTGTCTCGTTTATACAATATATTGATCATCTCCATCCCTGTTATCTCCAGTTGCTGCCAGTACTCCTTCCCTTATCTCCCTTGAGAGGCATGTACATTTTATTGTTGTTGATAAACCAATTGAGTTCAGTTACTGCTGCCCATATGTACATGAGTGTGTAGCCATCCAGTGGTGCACGAGCAGTCGACCAGCAGTGACATCCTCAAAGGACAACTTTCCTTCCCTCAGCAGCCATCCCGTGTCAGTAGCTCCTTTGATTGGGAACCTCTCCCCATCTGTGCTTGAATTTTGACTGCCTTGATTTAGTGCACATAACTGTGGCTGCTGTGAGTTGATGAGAGTGACAGCCATGCCATGCCTGGAAGTCAGCATTGCCCAACGCTCTTCCCAACTCCAGGCTCTTCTACCTTCATGGGATCCCAGTGAATTGTTACCTTTACTTCTTGTAATACTATTCAAAAGTCGATACCTGTGTCTTTAAATTGAAGCATACTTCCTGCTTTATCCTCTAGTAGTTTGACACTACATGACTTGTGTTGAAGCCTTCTGTCCATCTGCAGTTTTTTGTGCACGATGAGTGATAGGGGCCCAATTTCATTTTTCTGTATGTTGAACTATGTACTGGGGCAGTTCCTCACACAGTCATTGTCTTCTTTTTCTTTTACTCCCTCGCCTTCTCCTCCTCCTTCACCACCTTAGCATGTGCCATCATCCCCATCATACTTTAAAAAAAACATAATATGATTTTATATATATGGATGAATTTTTTATCCACGAGCCTGGTGCCCTGGGAGTCTATCCCCTGGGATTAAAGATATAGATGGTTATGAACCACCATGTGAATGCTGGGAATCAAACCCAGCTTCTCAAAATCTATTCTTCACAGACATAGAAAAAATAATCTCAAATTTTATATGGTGACAACACAACAACCAAACAAAATGGCAACACCCAAGGACAGCTAACACAGTCTTGACTATTGCTGTGTGTGTAATCCTGTAAACACTTGTGTGTGTGTGTGTGTGTGTGTGTGTGTGTGTGTGTGTGTGCGTGTCTGCCACATATGTACATGTATCTGTGGAGGCCAGAAGACAGTGTCTGGAGCTACAGACAGCTGTGAGCCACCTCAGATGCTGGGAACCAAACTCAGGTTCTCAGAAAGAGCAGCAAGCTCAACCCCTGGCCTTCCAGCCCACAAAGACATACTGTTGACTAGGCTATCCAAACGCTTTTCCATGGGCAACTGGCATTTAGACTGTGTGTCAAAATAAGGAAATACCCTAGCAGGGAAGGCAAGAGACTGGCAAGGCTGGGAAGTATTTATTTAGTAATATGTGGCACACCATGGGATCACTTATTTGGAAGGGCTGCATGTTGGGTACACATCTGTGGAGAAGGGGATGACACTCAGGGAGGAAAGGATGAAGTCCAAGAGATGACCTGGACACAGTACACTGGCTTTGGCCACTGATTTGCTGTGACAGAGTTAAGAGGTAAGGTGAACAGCTTAATAGTACAGCTAAAGCAGTCTCTTCCTCAGTCAGAGTTCTTTCTTTTAGTGTTCACATGAACTTATGTCTTAATTCAGACCAAGTAATGAACTACATATGGGTACATTTCCTTTCAAGGTGAAAGTTTTAAGAAAATAAAAGATTTGTAGAAAATTGACCAAATCATATTTCTAGGTTTAAATAGTGATTTATGTTGTCTTTTAAAACCAAGAAAGTCAATAGCACCGAACATTGTCAGTCATTTCAGAGTTGCTCCTGCCTGCTGGGCTTATTAAGTCTTGTGTGCTTGTGCCATATGGGCTCCACATCTGGTGACCAGTCCATGTTTCTTTTTTTGTGTGGGACAATACCCAAAACTTGCTTTGAGGAGCAACATAGATACATTGCCACAGAGCCCAGTATTGCCCTTTTCTGCAAGTATCTGGCCCCTGGTCAAATCCATAGCAGTGAAGTTATCTTCTTCAGAGCTCACAGTAACTAAACGAGACACAGTACAAATTGGGCTTTAAACTGTTGGGCACCAGTTTTCTCTTAGTACATGACTTACGGTGATATCTCTTTGATGTCTTGACATATCTCTGAAATCATGATTAAGTATGGTCACCAAAGCTAGTTCTGACTTGCGCTCGGACAATCATTTGGAATCAATACTGAGAGGAAAATGCCGCTTGGAAAGGCACTTCTACTTTCAATGAATTAAGTGGTGCTGAAGTTTCAAATCTTTTTTTTCTTCACTTCTTCCAGATCTGTCATTAGAAAAGTTATCATGATCTGTTATTAAACTAAATATAAACTTCAAATAAAATAGTAAGTCCAAGATACTATTAGTGAATGTTTGTCACTCAATGTTTTTCCAATTTATCATAGACATCCACGGTCTCATTTGTAGAAGTGACAGGCTTTTCTGGCAAACACTCTTAGCAGTCTGTTTACAGTCACTTGAAAGGCATCTTTGCAATCAGAGCCTTGAGACCTGACAGAGCACATACGTGTGTGGTGTTTCCTGGCAGGCGCTGAGGACTGTCTTGGTGATTTAAATCCAATTATGTGTTCCAACTGCGACATTTGTATTCTTAACCCATCATTGTTGCTTCTCTCCCTGTTTTAGAACACAGTTGCAATTTGTATCATTTCTTTGTGGAAAAGAAACAAAGTGGGACTAAAGGGAAAGACTTATCCGGAAGAGCTGGTTGTGCTGGAAAATGTTTTCCAAGTGTTACCCAGCCTGCAAAGCCTGATGGGAAACAACAGGGCCAGGACTCCCCACTGTTGGAATGTGACTCTTTGAAAGTGTGTCAGGTGCACTAGGAACACAGGATACAGTGCAGGCAGCGAGTGAGCTCCGCCTCTTACTAAGCAGTTCTTTTTGTCATTCTTCTGGTGCTCTTCTGGGAGCCACCCTACTGTATGGTCACATCCAAGGCCAGGTGTCACCAGCCTTCTTGCTCCTCACTTCATTACCATCCCCTTGCAAATGCATCTGGTCTCACTTTCATCCTGGTGGCCTCCTGGAAACAGGTTTTAATCTTTACCTGATTATTCTCTCCTCCTACACTACCTCTTGATTTGAAATGCTTGTGGGTAGTTGAGTGGAGAAATCACGGTGACAATGACAGAACCTTAACCTGAAATCTAGATAAGAGCCATTGGATGAGATTCCTGTTGGCCCACCCTCGGAGGAGTGAGCCGTGAGGAGAGATTGCCACGCAGATTGCAGGAGCATTGCTGTGGCCAGATTACTAGTAAATTCTTTTAATTGGTAAGATTTGTGTTGAGGGGCTGGGGCTGGGGCACAATGTAACAGTTTCTGCCTTGCAAGAATGAAGACCAGAGCAGGGCACCAGCAGCCAGTAAAAGCTCTGTAGCTTCAGTACTCTCTCTCTCTCTCTTTCTCTCTCTCTCTCTCTCTCTCTCTCTCTCTCTCTCTCTCTCTCTCTCTGTGTGTGTGTGTGTGTGTGTGTGTGTGTGTGTGTACAGATCTGCATATACTTTTATTCAAGAGGATGGTATCAGGATATCTTCAGTACCTCTCTACCTTATTTTTGAGAGATTCTCTGAGACTGGAGCTTTTGTATTAACCTAGGCTAGCTGGGCAGTGAGCCGGAGGATCCATCTGCCCCTGTGCACTGCCATACCTGGCTTTTTAGTGTTACAAGGGTGCTGGAGATCTGAACTCAGGACCTCAATCTTGCTCTGTATTCACTCTACCAGCTGAGCCATATCCGCAGTCCCTTGAAGGATATTATCTTCAATTTTAAAATACTTTTATCCATAGTTTTTTCTTTAATGAAATAAGATGCTATTTTCCTTCCATATTTTCTTAATGATAGTCTGAATGGTCAGGATTATTTCACTTACAGGACTCAAAGGAGAGTTGCTTGACTTTTCAAAACGCTTTCCACACTTGTGGAATCAGGGTAGGGTTGTGTGGTTCCATGTAAGGCGCTGTATGCTGCTTAAGCAGATTCTTGTTCATTGCAGTCGCTGCTGTTTGTCTTACCTTCAGCTGCCCACCGCCTTGCTATTAGCCAGTATGTTAATAGTGCTAGGATTTTCTGCCATTCCAATAAGCACCATGATACCATTGCAGTGAATTTCTGCCACATTCTGTGGGGCGAACTGTACTTGGAGCATGTGACCACGACACCCCACTAAGAGGACCATGGCAACTGGTTATGTATGTAACATAGAGCCCAGAGTTCTCCATGCTAATAAGGTATCTAGATGGGCCTGCCTGAGGCTTTAGTCAATAAGCTTCCCTTCTGGGACATTCCTTCCATATTTTGATCTTTGGTCAACCCTGAGTACGTCCTATGCATCTTTTCCATCACGAATTAATGGTTTGGACCAGCAAGGACTGTCTGCTTTCTCAAGGACCACCCACTGTAAAGGGCGGGGGGGGGTGGCTTCTTCATACAGAGCCATGCCTAAGTCTCCCACAGAAGGCCTCTCTGTGCTCCTGACACTCACCCTGAACTAAGTTGGATCGCCTCCCCCTACCCCGGCTCATCTCAGTGCCACCCCCAACTCCTTTAGGCTCCCAGGGGAGTCTAGGTGCCTCTGCCCACTGCACCCGTTCTCACCAGGAGAGACACTGGCTGGGGCCCCTACTTTAGGCTGCATTTCATCTCCTCTGAGCAGGTGTCAGAATCACAAGAGCCAGCACCCCATCGTGGTGAGGAAGGAGTGTAGCCTACTGCCCATCTTTCACTTCAGCATCCTGCACCCCAGCAGTGAGGAGGAACGCAGAACCACAATATTCTCCACAAAAAACTCTTTTGTACTTTATTGAGAGGATATGAAAGCACTTTGCGTACTCAAGCCTGCACAGCAGATTCACTTCTCATAGGAACTCCTTTTCCTCTGATTCTCTGGGCAGCACAGTCAATCTTAACTGGCATCCGTGGGGTCCTCATCATGCATGCGAAGGCTTCCTATGGCCTCCAAATCATTAATATATTGAATTATTGTTAGTGGGGTATTAATATGCAAAGCCTATAAGACCATATTTGCATATGAATTTATAAGATCCAGATAACATAAAACCTGGCCATGTTTCATATAATAATGTTTCTTGAGTTTCTGATGAGTTTTTAGAATATTTTAGCACATAGACACCCAGAAAAGCTAATGTCAGTGATGTTGACCACCTTGTGTGTGCCTTGTAATCACTGTTCTGTGTGGTTGGGATAGAGCAGTGAGAGGAAACAGTAGATGAACCACACATATGTGAACTGTGTCACAGGAGGAAGCACACATGGTAATAGAGCCTTCTGTGGCTGGTGCCCTTGCTGTACTGGCCCTTAAAGCGCTTGATGCCATTGGTGAGAATTTCAATGATGGCAAGTAAAGTTGAAAATAAGAAGGAATAAGAGCTGGAAAAAGCATTATATATGAGCCATCAGACAGACTGTCTCAGTGACAAATTACCTAAGAAAGTGACTTTCAGGGAGGGAAGATGTGTTTTGCGCACGGTTTCAGAGGGGTCTGTCTGTAGTCATTTGGCCCATGCACTTGGGTAGGAACCTGTGGCAGAGAAGGTTCCTTGTCTGTGTGGGTGGGAGGGACAAGGTAGTTGGGAACAGGAGAGGAGGGGGGAGGAGAGGAGAAGACAGGAAAAAGGCAGAAAGGAGAGAGGATGAAGGAGAGGAGGGGAAGGAGAGGAGATAGAGAACAGGAGAGAAAATAAGAGGGGAGGGGAGGGCAGGAGAGAAGAGAAGAGAGAGTGATTCATAACCAGGATACAGTCCATAAGGATACTCAATGGTCTATAACTCCTGAAGTTCCCAGAACTTCCAAAAATAATGTCACTAGCTGGGGAATAAGCCTTAAACATGATCTTTTGGGGACACTTCATATCCAGACCATAATGTTTGGTAGAATTTGGATGACGTATTTCTCAAGAAGTGACAGTTGAGCGGAGGCCTGAAGAAGGGCGAGAGTGGGACGTTAGAGCTCTAGGCAGAGGCAGGGTAAGGGCAGGAGACTGGAGCAGTTTGGAGGTCCTTGCAGGATGCAGAGTGCTGGACTGACCAGAAGGGCCCAGCTGTGTGGTGGCAGAGCGCTTTGGCCAATTTGAAGACTTGTGGCTCTGGTAAAGGTAAAAATCGTTATCATTGCCACCTACCTTTTGTTCTTTGTATGTATAGAATAACAGTAAGCAGTAGGGACCATATGCATTATTAGCTTAATGAGCAAGAAAGTCTGAAGAACTCTTTGATCTAAAATTTCTCTGAGGAGACTCTTTTATGATGTTATTTGACTATACATCTTAATTCTTTTAGCCTGAATTAGCATGAAGCTTTTGTGTATGGACTCTTTTTTTTTTTTTAATTTTCCTTTTACAGGGCCTGACTGAAAGCAGGTAGGGCTTTGAAGGCTATGCTCAGTCTGGTTTTAATTTCAAGCCTCTCTTTGTCAAATGTCACATTTCTGAAGGGGAATGAATTAACTTGGAGACAGTTTTTCTTCTTCCTTTCTTTCTCTATCCCAGAGCAGGCCTTGGAGTTTTTATTTTGGCACTGCACATCTCCAGGGGAATTTTCTCCTCATACACCTGCAGCAGTAAAATATGATGGCTAGTGATCTTGAGTTCTGCCTTCACTAATCTCTTTCTGCCTATGCCGAGACAGCCACATCTAGAGTTTTATATGCAGTTGGGTCATCTTTAGATGTCAACTTAGTGCATCTTGCACAAAGCCTACTAAATAGTTTTAGTGTAATTGTCATAGCTGGAAAGTTTTTATTAGGACCATGTGTGTCACACACACCTCATTTATCATTATTACTGAAGTGTTTCTATATTTTAATAACTAGAGAAGCTCTGATAATATACACAGACTGCACACTTGCCTTGGCCACCTGAGTACCCGCACCAGGTTAACTATTTAATTTTCTCTATGTAGAATTGTTTTGTTTTATTTTTTTTAAATCAACTCTTTTCTTTCTTTTTCTTTCTTTTTTTTTTTGGTTCTTTTTTTCGGAGCTGGGGACCTCTTTTCTTTCTTTTTAAAAAATAAATGTGCACAGATGTTTTGCCTCTGTGTATATCTGTGCACCACGTGTGTGCTTCTTGCCCTCAGAGGCCAGAAAAGGGTGTCAGATCCCCTGGAACTGGAGTCATAGGCAATTTTAAGCTACCATATTAGTGCTGGGAATTGGGTCCAAGTTCTCTGGAAAAGTAACCAGTGCTCTTAATTGTTGAGCCATCTCTCTAGCTCCTACTTTCTTTCTTTTATTTTTGAGACAGTGTCTCACCACGTATCCCTGGGTGGACTGTATAGAACGCACTGTGTCAAGCAGGCTGCCTCAGACTCACAGAAGTCCACCTGCTACTGTCTTGAGAATGATGCCAAGCTTGACTTGATTCTATTTTCTAACAAGATGGGACAAGGAAGTGCACTACTTAAAGGTTACTGGTATGGTCATTTCACAAAGTTAGGGTCACGGGGAGCAGAATTTAGAGGCTCCATCTGCCTTTCATTGCTATGATCATGTCAAGAAGGAAAGATCATTCCAGGTGATTGTTGAAAATCGCTGCTCTAAAGCTCCATTTGTAATATCAATAGTTCTTCCTGTATTCTAAAGTTAGTCATTTGTCTGTAATTCTACTCAATCTCTATTCCCTGCCCCCATCTCGTCATAGTTCTGTTTCCTTTTCTTGTACTTCTCTACTTCCTGAGCACTCTCCCTGTCCTGCCTGATGTTTGCAGTTTGAGATGTGAGATGGGCAAGTTAATTACTGATTTGGTAATTGCTTTTATAGTGGTTATGCCAGCCTGCATGTGTTAAGGGTGAACCAACCAGAACAGACTTTTCACCATTGCTGCTTGACTCTTGCAAGGTTGTGATCCGTAGTTCACTTTACTGGTTTGGGGGAGGAAAAGGAACATTTGTTTTCAAGGGACAGAGGTTTCCTAACAGTGAATTCTGTGAAGCTTCGAACAAACATGCTTTGTCTGCATCCTTTAAACCTAGCTGGAGAGGCTGCTGCTGGAGAGGATACAGCACTATCAGGCAGCTGACGAGGGAAGGAGAACAGACAGGAAGCAGCAAAAGAGCAGGTGGCATCAGCGTGTTAAGCCTGACATTCAGACTCCTGCCACACCTTTGGTCTTAACGTCTGTGTCTAAGTGGACCACCATCATTTGGTCAACGTACTCTTTTGCTCTCTTCTTCTTCTTCTTCTTCTTCTTCTTCTTCTTCTTCTTCTTCTTCTTCTTCTTCTTCTTCTTCTTCTTCTTCTTCTTCTTCTTCCTCCTCCTCCTCCTCCTCCTCCTCCTCCTCCTCTTCCTCCTCTTCCTCCTCCTCCTCCTCCTCCTCCTTCTTCTTCTTCTTTCTTTTTTTCGGAGCTGGGGACCGAACCCAGGGCCTTGTGCTTCCTAGGCAAGCGCTCTACCACTGAGCTAAATCCCCAACCCCCCTCTCTTGCTCTCTTGGACATTGTCCTAGATGTCAAGGAGTTTTTCTAGATTAAAGATATTTATTGATGCTAGCCACCTTAGAAATTAAAACAACAGTTAAAAGTACTAATTAAGTATTATAAGAATAAATGTTATTTGTTAAAGTAATTGTATGTTTGTTATCAGAAATATATCTTTTATGAAAATAATTCTGTTTTTTCAAATCAGAAATATTTAGTAAGATGAATAACATTGTTTTGGACTTTACAAATCTAATGTCTGGCTTAATAAAAGGCAGCTGTGTTCTCCTGCACACTTCTGCCTTCAGTCTCCTTCAGATCTCACATCACAGGGCTTCTGGAAGACTTCACTGGGTGCTGATGAGAAAATGAGGATGGAAAAGGCAAATAATGTAGTCACACCATTATAAAAATAATTTTGACCTCACAGACCCTCTGGAAAAGTCCTGTAAGAGTTCCCTGACCACAGAACTCTTGGTCTAAACACGTCTTTAGAAACGATCCATTACACGTCCTTCCACAGAGTCCCTCCTAGTCCACACCAGCTCCTCTCTCCTACTTGCTTTTCCAGGTATCCTGTAGTGTAGGGAGCAGGGTCTTGAACATAGAGTTAGGTATGGTCTACAGGACAGATGTCCGTTGTTGGAAGTTCTTTCTCTCTTTCCTTTAAACAAGGAAATTCAGAACAAGTGGTCTTGCTTTCTGTAGTTAAAAATTAGAGTTGAAATCTTTTCCACAGTGACAGGGCAGGGAGGTGAATGCCTAAGTAAACAACGGTTCAAAAGAGAATTGTAAAAAGGTACATAGGTCATCATTTCAGAATTTATAAAGTATAATTTGTTGCCACTGTGGGACTCTATCCAGGTCCCAAGTCTTGTCTTCAGTCAGGATGCTAACTGGAGTTCTCCCACTTCTTTCTATGAGTCTCATTAAAAATGTAATCTAAGCCAGGCAGTGGTGGTGCACGCCTTTTGTCCCAGAATTCAGGAGGCAGAGGCTGGCAGATCTCTGTGAGTTCAAGGACAGCCTGGTCTACAAAGGGAGTTCCAAGACAGCCAGGACCACACAGAGAAACAAAAAACAAACAAACCAGTATTATCTGCTTTTTCCAATTTCCTATGTTTTGAGAAATGAGGGACGCTGTTGGAGACCATGTGAGTGCTGAAGCACGGCTCTTCTACTGGGTTATTGGCTTATGCTGAGTTTCTGTAGGGCAGAGAGCCGAGTCCTGCCATGTCCCCAGTCCTAAGCTGGGGCTGGTCATAGTCAATAACTGATATATGTGAGTTTATTAATCAGCACAGTGAATGAGGGCATGCATGCTTGAGGGCATGATCCAGAGATTATGTAATGAAATTCTTTCTTTATAAATGATACCTTATTACTCTGTCAGCAGTACAAGGAGTGGGCCAGGCAGACATTTGCATCAGGAATACAGTGAATGCAAGATTAGGCAGGAGGCTGACTGTTCTCAGCACGCAAGCAGTGCTGGGGTCCCTTGCTTCATTTGGAGTGTACCTGTCTTTCTGTCCGTGAGGGGTGCTTCCAGCTGCTCAGCCTTCCAACCCTGGCCACTCGAGTTCCTTACATAAAATACTATGACATTCACATGTAACCTACATGCATCCTCTTGCATGCTTTAAATTGTCTCTGGATTATGTCTATTGAATTATAAAGTAAGTTATATACAAATAATTTTGCTGTACTTTCAGAGAATAATACAAGACAGGGAAATTCTGTGTGTTCAGTACAGACATGATCATCTTTGCCTAACTACTTAATACATGAACAATGTACAAGGCATGTGACCTGAGATCTGTGAAATGGTGGAAAACTACCCACAAAGTGCCAACACATAACTTTATTGGTATGGATTCTTCACAGTGTTAATATGCAGCAATTTCAAAGTTTACTTTTTTGGAACTTTCTAGAATTGCTTTCTGAATATTTTGCTCCTGTAGTTGACTGAATTCAGAATGTGTGGGTGGAGAGCTGGCTGTGTCGTGGCTGTGCCGGAATATATTGTATTAGCATAAAGAGTTTGTATTAAGTGTGTGCTGCACAGTGTGTTCAGTACATGTCCCTAGAGCATTATTGATGAGAGAGGACAGACCCAGTTATCACTCCTCAATGAGCTCGTTTATTGTTCTCTTGTCAAGTTTTTTTTTAGTTCTCCACAAATGTAAGTACATAGGCTGCTAATACTAAGTTTTAAAAACTACTCACATATTCTTTTTCCTTTCTTGATCCATGATCTTTATAGAGTTTACTTTTTCTGGGTATTAAGGATTAATAGTTTGGGCTGGAGAGACAGCCCAGCAGTTAACAGCCCTGACCACTCTTCCAGAGGCCAGATTTAATTCCCAGCACCACATGGCGGCTCTCAACCATCTGTAACTCCAGTTGCAAGGTGTCTGACCTTTTCTTCTGACCTCCTTGGGCAATGTATATAAGTAGTACGTAGGCATATATGTCTGCCAAGCACTCATGTACATAAAAATAGATGAATCATTTCACAAATTATTATGAGTTTTGGTAGTAGAGTAATGTAAACAATGTGCATCTGGAAAGATGGTGGGGGTAAAGGTGGGGGACTGTGTGTGTGTGGGGAGATGTGGAGGTGGGGACTGTGTGTGGGGGGAGATGTGGAGGTGGGGAGAGATGTGGAGGTGGGGAGAGATGTGGAGGGGGGACTGTGTGTGTGTGGGAGATGTGGAGGTGGGGACTGTGTGTGGAGAGTTGTGGAGGTGGGGACTGTGTGTGGAGAGATGTGGAGGTGGGGACTGTGTGTGGAGAGTTGTGGAGGTGGGGACTGTGTGTGGAGAGATGTGGAGGTGGGGACTGTGTGTGGGGAGATGTGGAGGAGGGACTGTGTGTGTGGAGAGTTGTGGAGGTGGGGACTGTGTGTGGGGAGCTGTGGAGGTAGGGACTGTGTGTGTGTGTGTGTGTGTGTGTGTGTGTGTGTGTGTGTGTGTGTGTGAATAGATGTCATTGTGAGTTGCTGGTGGTTGTGAGCTGCCCACTGTGAGTGCTCGGAAGACAACACAGTCTTCTGGAGGAGTAGGAAGTACTCTTAACCTCTGATCCATCTCTCTACCCCCCACCACACTTTTTAAAAGTTATCTTCTGTTTTCCTTAATAAACATTTTAAGTTTGGTAGGGTTTTGTTGTATATGTTACTATTTTGTACATCTTTCGGTAGCCATTGTGGTTCAGTGCTCTGGCATGCATCAGACACAGAAGGGAGGAAGGGCTGCTCCTTTAAACTCCTTTGTTATGGATACAGTATTTCCTCTTCATCTTCAAATGTAATTTTTTGACATTTTTTTCCCTGTGTGTTTTTTCACTTTTTTAAAAATTTTTAAACAATGCTTTGTTCTCCATCTTGCCTGTTAGAAGCTTTTCTCAGATGTAGGCTCTTCCTAGGTGTGAGCACTGAGAGCCGAGATTTAGCGAAGCTGGTTGAACATGACAAGGCTTTGGTGTGCTTGTGGGTTTGAGATTGATCAGAGGTGGGCGAGCTGTTGTTAGCCATAAAGCCAGCATGAAACCAGTCTTGACCTAGGCATATCCTCCAAAGAGCGCCCTTCTGATGAGGGTATGGACCAGAAAGCTGGGGTACTTGCTCTGGACTTTACTCCCACAGTATTTCCTCAGCGCCCTCCCTGTTTCTGAGGTGCTGCCACCCACCAGCCCTAAGCCTCATGAGGCTCCTCTCGTGTCAGCAGGTCGGTTTCTCAACATGTCGTGTCTATTTGCTTTTAGTTTCAGAAATTTTCCTGCTATCATTTCTTCTGCACTTATAATCACAGGATGAGTTACTAAACACTAGATGAATCCTTGGTTTTCTTTCTGTTGTTCTTAGTAGAGTCTGAGGTAGTATCCTTACATGCACATTTATTTTGTCCCCACAAACCCGAATTCCTTGATCTTTTTAAAATTGATATAGTACTTACAAACCTTAATTTCTCTTGGTTATCTCACTGGAGTCAACTAATAACCTCAAGGACTCTCTGACCACACTGACTCTAAGATCCAAGCCCACAGTAATGGTAAATGACCGTACACACTTTGTTTTCTCGTAATCCCCAGAACTTTACTGAATTTTTAAAGTTTTGACATAGACAGCAAATTTGCATTATTCTAGCAAGTTCTCAGTGGAAAAACTAAGTGCGGAATGGCGGAGTGCTGTTAGGCCCTTGAGCATGTGGGGATGTGCATGTGCATTCCTTTGTTGATTTAGAACTGAGAGGTTGAGTCTATTAGAAGCTATGCAGGGCGCAATGTAGATTAAATTTATATTGTTAAGACAGACTGTACTTTTAATTCCATTTATCTTTCAGTAATAAATATGTAGTTAGGATTTGGTCTGAGTGCACTTAGCCTAAAGCAGAGACTGCTTGTGATGGAGGAGACTCCTTTGGTCATTAGCACAGTGTTTGTCCTGCCTTCTGATTTTCCAAACAGGAAGCTGCAGGCTTTTTCCAGGAACAGATTACTGCTTTCTCTGTGAGTAGAGAAGCTCTGCTATTATTAGTCATGAACACAGTGCTTTCATTTCAACTTTGATTAAATCAGGGTGCCAGAGGTTTTTGGGTTTTTTTTTTCCCATTTGCAACCCACTTTAATAGTTTGTAATTTTCAGAGTTCCCTCTTCTGACATGTCTTGTATTTTGAAGGTGAGTTTAGAGGTTGCAAGACTGGAAGAGAACAGACGTTGCTAGATGGGGAATAAAGCCAGCACGTATCACAAGAATGGGGGTGGGTGTGTGTTCATGTACTTTCTAATACTCTGAAGTGAAGCACTGAGATACAGAAGAGGAATTACCTATCCCAGGAGGGAGGCTTAACCTTCACTATGAGCAGATTTTGTTGTTGTTGTTGTTTTTGTTTTGTCCGGTGGGCACTATGCTGTGGTCTGGCCTGTGTCCTGCCAAAACTGCCATGGTAAGTTCTTATGATGACACGGGGCTTTCAAGAGGTCGTTAGGTTTAGATGAAGTCATGACATGAATGGGATTTTTACTGTGGCAAGATTAGTACTCCTGTCCAAAGAGGCAGCAGTTCTCCCTCTCTTCCTCCCGTGGGGACATGAAAAGCACGAGCCCTCATACCTGACTGTGCTGGAAAGCTAATCTAGATGTTCTGTCTCTAGAACTGTGAGGAAATATAGTGTGTGTTCTTAAAGCCACCAGATCTACAGTATTTTGATGTGAAAGCCAAAGTGATTATTCAGATATCCTGTCACTGACAATTCAGGCCATTGGTCCTCTGGAACTGTATCTTGGGGCTATTTTCTCACACTAGACTAGTCTTCAGTTCTCTGGATACCAACTGTCTATTCTAGTTGGCATGGGTGTCTGATCTAACAATTTACAAGGACTTAGCCTGCAGAACCTTTCAGATGCCTGGTATAAGCCCACAGGCTGCACAAAAAGTAACAGTTACCCAGAACACTGTCTTTATGTTCAATAATGTGTTGGTATAAATCTTAGAAGAGAAGAAAAGGTGTATGCTTATTAATTGTTTTAAAGAATGCAACTCAAGAGAAAAGAAGGCAAAGGGTCTAGTTTCCGTGCCCTCTCCCAATAGTCACCTGCCCCAGAAAGCCCCTGTGTTCCAGCCTCTGGAGAGCCCAGCTGCCAGCTCCACATGTTCCCTTAGATTGGTGGATAGAGAGATCTGGGACTTTAATTACTTGGTCTTTTTGATGACTGACCTCATCATGCTATCATTTGTGGTCACACAGTAGGTCCTTCATTAGTATAAGAATACATGCATTCATATGGGGCTTATGGGGCTAACAGAATGCACTTTAAAAACATTTAACACTTATTCATTTTGTGTATCAATGTTTTGCTTGTATGTATGTATACATGACATTTGTGTGCCTGGTACCCGTGAAGGTCAGAAGAGGGCATCAGATCTGTAGCTAGGGTTACAGATGGTTGTTGGCTGCCATGTGGGGGCTTGGAACTGCAGGGTCCTCTGCAAGGCAAGGAAGCAAGTGATGTTTATCACGAAGCCATCGCTCTTGCCCCCGAAGACAATCTATTGCATGGAGTCCTAAGGTGTTCTAGGCGCTCTTCGTTAGGAATCAGGGACAAAACCAAAATATATTTGTTATTGTATCCCACGACGCCAAGTTCATTCCTTATTGTTTCTCGTCATCTCTTCATTTGTCATCATAAGTATAAAGGAAGAGAGACGAGAAGTGAGCACTGTAGTATGCAGCGATGCTTTTGACAGGGAATGGCTGAAATAATGAAGAAAGCGCGCTCTTCTTAGGAGAAAATGCTCTCTCCTTTTCCATCTCAGAGCCCATACTGCGAGATGAAATCAGCCCATGCTTTTAGAGGGTGGGGTGCTTTCATCAGCCTGACTACAGGAGAACCTGACCCTCACCTACTCCAACAGCCGTGCCAGTGAGGTTCGGGTTGGCGAGAAACTAATTAGAAGATGGGACTTTCTAGGTACTCTCCAAATGGCCCAGAGTTTCAAACAGATGTTTTGGGAAAATGCATACCTGCTGCTCTCCCATTAGCCAATTACTCTGTTGCAACTGTCACAGGCCCTCTTTTTGCAATAATTATGAAGAATTATGTCCCATCTGGCAGCTCAAATGTTTAGCTCAATTTGAAGGAAATTTTGTTGTAATTATAGGGGCAGTGTTTCTGTTAAGTCTTGAAAACGAGCCCCTCCCCACTGCAAAAGCTTTGGTGAAAGGTACAGCACACATGGAGGAGGGTCTCATAGAAGCACTAAGCACACACTGTGTATGCACGTACACGTACACACACACACACACACGCACACGCCTGGAGAGCATAAAACAAAGAAATGAGCTGCGTAATGAACCACAACGTAACAAAGTACCAAAGCTTAAAATCTATTGCATTTAAATATGATTCTATGGACTTTTGCTGGCTTACGGAATTTCAAAAAATATTTTGTATTCTTACAGTCCCTTTGTACATTTTAAACCATTAATTTGTATGTCTCTAAAGGCATGATTTTAATGTTTTCCAGTGGAATTGTGAAATTGTAAAAGTTTTTTTAAATTTAACATTTCTTAACACAAGTGGAAAAAAAACAAGTTGAAATTGAAGACAAAGATAAAGAATCGCAAAGACTGGGAGTCTTGATTCTATTTTATTTGTTTAAACCTTCTCTGTCTGTCTGTGTATAGTCTGCATGAGTTTATGTTCTACATGCTCGCAGTTGCCTGCAAAGCGCAGAAGAGGGCGCGGCCCCACCCGACACTAGAGGTGCAGGTGGTTTTGAGATGGCTGATGCAGATGCAGAGGGAGGAACTTGGGTCCTCTGTGAGAGCAGTGAGTTCTCTCAACGGCTGAGCCGCCTTTCTAGCTCCTGCTCTTTCTCTCTTTTTAAGTCAAATAATGAATTATTATTTTATTAACCTTGAAATGTACTTGGATCACCACTGTGTATGTAGATAAAATTGCTATGATATATGGACACGTTTTATTTGGGACCCAGGAAAGGCTTAGCCTCTCCTCGCACCCACTCACAGCTCCAAAGCAGTGTAAGCGCCGGGAAGCGAGCGGGAAGCCAGCGTGCAGTGTGGGCGTTAGTTCCCAGCAGGCCAGTGAGAGCCATCCAGGCAGATGGAAAGACAAAGGTTATTTCTGGAAGATATGAAGACATTTTTGTACTTGTAAATATTTTCTTATTCCATATTTTAAATATTATGTAATTAGCATGGGTCGCATTGACTTGTGTTTTATAAACCAACTCTGCATTTCATTTTAGACCAAGATAAAATATTCATTCTTTTTTTTTTAGCCATCTCCCAATGTGATATTATATTTTCAATAAAGAACATCTGGATATTTGCAATTGTAAAAGTCTTCATGCTTTTGAAATATGACATTCAACAAATAGTTCTCCATCAACAACGGCTAAACAGCAATCAGCCTTGTCTCGGATATTTGGGTAGATTTGGTTTTGTTATTAAAAACATTAGTTTTTCTATCATTTAAAACATCTCAATATGGTATGTAGGTGGTGAGAAAGCAGGTTAGGCTACAAGGGAAAACTCTGAAATTTTGTAATAAATTAGGGTAATTAGGCCGGGGTGGTTAAGGCATAATGAAGAATAATGGGCTGTTTTCCTTTGGTCTGGCCTTGATGCTGTCCAAGTGAGAGCAAGGTGGTGCAACACTGCCCCCTACTGTACGACGTTGCCGATCCCTTTGAAAGGAACTTGGGGGCGGCGGGAGTGGGGGATGGAAGAAACCAACAGCTTGGGGACGAGCCTATCTTCTTACATTTGATATTTTAAAAGTATCGTGGAGAGCAGTGTGGGCCCCTCAGCACAAACACTCAAACAATAGTATAACCATGCCTTCTGTGCTGCAGTTTGCTTTCTTAAGCTGGGGCTGCTGCTGAGTTAACAGATGACACGGTTTTTTTCCCCTGATGGATGGTCCTGGAGGTTTGTGAATGTGCTTTTGTTTCAATTAGCGCTTGTCTCAAGGAATGTTGCATCTTTGAAAAAAAGCACACAGGATATCTTTGAGGCTGGATAGAACAGGGCATTTGTCCATTTTCATGGTAGCTTTAGTATTTTTAATAACAGGACCAAACCTTGAGGTAAAATGTATCAATTTAACCAATCATCCTATCTTGGAACTCACCCAGGCTTAACTGTCTATAACCAACTTTGTCTTATTTTCTGTAGTAGAACACAAATTCACGTGCAGGAGCCCTTGGCACCAATACCATTTACACTTTTTATTTTGATGAAAAGTTGAATTCCTTTTTTTTCCCTTAATAATTTTGATGACATGTCCTCTGCAAATGCATACTTTCGGACATTAAAAAACAAATCGAAAGCCACTTATCGTATGAATCATTGTTAAAGTCAGCTGTAATCCACTGTGTAAAATCTCCCTGTAAAGGCACACAGGCTAGGGGCTTAAACCTGGAGCACATTAAATTAGTTCCAGTCTCTGGCAAACTGGCTTTGCCTGCCTTGCTTAGGCAGGCAAACCGGAAACAGGCAGTTTATAACAAGAAGTCTGCCTTAGAAACCATGGGGTCTATTGGAGAAAGATTTATAACCCCCACTTATATAAACATTACAAATGTGGGCTCTGAGTAGGAGGGGAGCCGTTATCGAAATCTCCCGAAGAGCTTTTTCATTGTGAGTGAAATGGACAGCATGCGCTGTTGTTTGAAGAGCAGCCAGCGTGCCCACAGCGGCCCTCTCCGCGGCTCGGCCTGATTAGAATGTAGCATTGTGAAGACTGACCAGACCTCCTACTTCTAATCTGTTTTCACAGTGAGACTCCATTGGCATCAAACCTAGAGCCAAGGAAACTCTGTGCCAAAGGAGAAAATGATCATTTTTGGAGTTAAAGGAAAAGGAATATAATTATATGAAATCTAGGGTAATGGAGTCCACATCAACTTACACCACTGCCTGAGTTTAAATGATTTTTACATACAAACGCTTTCCTAGATATCATGTTGTCTTTGAGATTGTAATAGAACCCAGATGAGGCTTGAAATATTTGGTCCCATAAAATGAGGAAGGCTGAAAGGAGAGATTAGCATTTGAGATTAGAAAGCTATTTATTTGATACTTCACATATGGCGAGCTGAGGTCCAGGAGCTGCACGTCTGTGTTCTTCTCATTTCGCTTTATCTCATTTGGAATGCCTTGAAACTTTCCACATAAATACACTTTCCTTTGCCTAAATATCTCCAACAGGGCCCTAAAAATCAAATTTTCTTTTTTCTTTTGGGCTTGTTAATAGTAGCTACTGTTTTATGGGTCCAATCCAGGTGACGCTGAATCCACTCTCCTTAGGATCTCTCCAGCCTTCCTGGAAGACAGCTAGCACATCTGTTTTTACCATTTTTAGCTCAGTCCAAACATAAGGTTATTTGGAAAGCACCTTTAAAATAGGGGCTGCTATAAGAAGGAACACAGTGAAAGGTTGTGACTGACAAAACATGAAACCAGGACCCACAAGAGTGTGGAGTTGAATGCCATAGACTGCACACCCATAGAAGGGTCCTCCCGTTCTCTTTGTCTACCAGGCCTGTTGTTGACTTTGATGGCAAGAAGCCACTCCTCTGACTTCAGCCGGTGAGCAGAAATGAAAATTCTGGTCAGGTCTAACATCAGAGAGCAGGCGGACTCAAAGGGAGGCTCTGAGCAGTACCACGCCACTAATACTAATGAGAAGTTTACTGGGTATCATCTTTGAAATTTTTATTATAACATTCTTATTGTTTTTGAGAATTTCATACACCTGTGCAGTGTATGTTGGTCGTATTATTGACCTCATATATCCAGCTTATATACACTGTATCAGACGAGGTGTCTTATGCATGTCTTTACGGTGCAGCAACCCCAGTTTTGGAATGATGAAGCTGAGGTTCCGAGTTCAGGTATATGCTCAGCCACTGCGAGTGGCACTGATTACTGGGGCCAGCTCTTCTGGCTCCTGAGCCCAAGCTCCATACCTGCTCAACCACCACACAGTCCATGTTGAGCCTTTCACTTCTAACGCCATCTGGAATCTTCTAAAGCACTACCCGTAAACCCATGAGTGTCTAGCCTGCTCTCATGAGAGCCTTGGACTTTTTCCTCAGCAGCTCTCTCTGCACAGATGAGAGGTTCGGAACACAAGATGAACTCTTGGTCTCTGAGGATGGGAAGCAAGGCTACTTGTGCACCGGTCATTCAGGTAGGGAATTGACCTATAATCTTTGGTCTGGGAGGCTGATACCCAGACTGGAAGACGTAAGAATATGGATGGGTCCTGTCATCCAAAGGTAGTTTATTATCTGTCCCTTCATGTGACTGAAATGCCCTGCGTCTTTTTGATACTTCCTGGTATGTTCCCATACTGCCACTATGGAGTCCTACCATGAAAGGCCTCCAGTTTTGAATATAAACTGAACTTGTACTGAAGGAAACAAATCTTAACTGCTTATTGCTACTAATTTCTTAATTGAGTAAAATTTAGTAATTTGAGAAATTTGACCCATGCCCATTGATATATGTGGGAAAGAAAATCTATGAAGTTACCATGGATTTTATAATGAATAATGGTCTCTAAAGCAAGCAGCAGTGTACCACTGGCAGTAACTTGTATATCTATAAGGTCTGAAGAGGTTGTGATTGACAGGAGTGAGTTCTTCTTTGCTTACATAATCGAGGTAAACACTGAACACAACAACAAAAAATCCCAAAGGCGTAGGGAAACCTGGTGGTGGAAGAACTGAGGAGGAGAGAGGAAGGGAAAGGGAAGCGCTCTCCACACCCGTGACACCAGAGTTGTACTCTGTAGCTGATGAAAGAAGAAACAAAGGTCCAGCTGGGGTCGGTGTTTGAAGTGTGCTATGCGTGTGTTGTGTCTGTCCGGCTGTTGTATTCTTACCTAGTACAGAGGAAAGAAAGATAAAGGCAAAAGAAAGTTGTTTGCCACAGAAGCAGTATGGCATGTTATCAAATGACTTGATAAGGAGCTTCCAAAAGCAGCCAAAACCAATGCCCAGCAGACAGCAGTTTCCTCTGTGAAGTGGGAACCCACTCAAGAAGAAAGGGGTTTGGTGGGGGGTTGGGGAGCGGGCAACACTGTTAATTTTCACTATGAGCTACTCAGTGCTATAGAATGGAGTCTGTAAGAATATTTACTTCAAGCCGGCTCAGTGGAGTTAAAGGACGCTCAGCCTCTCATTCTGTCATCAGGAGTGTCCTGCTCTGCGCTTACTTTACTTCTCTTTTCCGCTTGAGCTGAGAGCCGAGAAACTAAGTCCCACGCAGCACAAAAGTAACTGTTCTTGGTTGTTTAGTCTCTAAAGTTCCCTTCACGGGCAATGTGAGGGTTTCCAGAAAAGACAATCTATATGGCTAATTAAGCCAGTTTTTCTTGATGATTAAATAACCCTGACCATTGACCTATAGACTATTTTGATTAATCTTCAATCCAAGTTAGTGAACTGCATACGTTTAAATGATGGATGTAGGACCACAACACCTCTCTTCTTAGAGCATTTTTTCATTTTGTTTTGCTCCCACGGTGTGCCCTTATCCTATAGGTCTGTTTCTGTATAACAAATATGCACATCAGCCTTGAGTGTCTGGAATTTTAAACTGGTTAAGCACTTGGGGAAACCCTGTGAGTTCTCTTTGGAAGCAGTGGTTGTCCCAGTCCACCACATACGTCTTAACACCAGCATTTCTCTTGGTTTCCTTTGCAGACTGATTTTTGCTCATCTCTTACATTGTCATTCCTAGATACAACTTTTTCTGGTCATGTCTATTTTTTCCAAAAAACCTATTTGGTTGAACGTCTTTGACTTTAAGCTTATTCTTCCTTCTCAGGAAACCCAGTCACTTCCCAGTTCAGCACTGGAACAAGTTTAATGTCATTCATACTCATGGTTTCCTTTAATAACAAGATCACTTTCAACATGTATATTTCTTCAATTCCTGGGTGTGTAATCATAGGCTTACTTCGTTTCATGCTAGAATATTGAATAATCAAACTTTCTCAGTGCATCACCCTTAAATATCCTCATAGATCAGTTGTTTTACAATGTTTTTATGATGTTGGGAATCAGAGCTATAGTCTTACATTTAGCCAGACAGTTTTATCTGGACTATACTCCCAGTTTTTTATAATATTTTAAGGATAGTCACACCCAAACATGAGCATTTACTATGTGCTAATACATTTTTAATATCCATTATCCATTTTCTCATCCCAGAAAAACTGAAGAGGATAAAAGACCTCGTAACCACAGTTCAGATAGGGGAAAGAGATGAGTGACATGTGTAGTCACTCTGTCCAGGGGCCCTGCTTTCATGTTAATCTGCAGTAGCATTGAAATTTACCAACAAGTAGACAAGAACATTATCAAATGTGGTGTTTCATCATAGCAATAGAAAACTAAGACGAGTTGGTACCAGGAATGGGGTATTGCTATGACAGGCCTGACATGTTTTGGGGAGGACTAAGGAAGGACTTTAGAACTTTGGGCTAGAAAAGCTATTGAGTGTTGAGAGCTCAGTGGGATGTTCTACAGGAACTTGGAAAATAAGAATGTTGAGGTGGAAGCCTGGCTTGTGAAGTTCCAGTGAGAAATTTAAATAGCTGTTCGCTATTTTGAATTAAGATTCTGTTGGTCTGTTCAACTTGAGATTAAGAGTCAGCCATGATTAACAAGAGAACAGCACCATGAAAGTGAAACCTTGCTCTTCTCTTGCTCACTTGCTTTCTTGCTCTCGCTCTTCCCCTCTTCCCCTCTGTCCCTTCTCCCCCCATTTCCTTCCCCACTTCCCTCCACATGCTCATGGCCGGCCTTTATTCCTCTCCTCTTCTCTTTTTCTCTCATTAAACCTTTCCATGCAGAATCATTAAAAAGAAAGAAAGAAAGAGAGAGAGAGAGAGAGAGAGAAGAAAGGAAGGAAGGAAGAAGGAAGGAAGGAAGGAAGGAAGGAAGGAAGGAAGGAAGGAAGGAAGTGAAACCTTTGAGTTATTGGGACAATTGATGCTGGTTAGCTGGAACCAAGAAATTAGTGATGATTGCCAAGAGACCAGCATCACTCAGATGAAATCTGGGAAGTGTTTTCTTGAGGTCAAGACATAGAAGCTGAGTTCCGGAGGTAGGAACAGTTCTATCTCTTGCTGGTAGCTGAACTTGATAGCATAAGAGTCACCCAGGTGGTACTGGATTGTAAGGCATGAAGGGGTTGTGGAAGAGCAACTGAGGCTTGGTACTGTGAGAGGCCAGAAGAGGCCATTGATGAAAGTGCAGCCTCAGTGGCAGTTGAAGGCCAAGAGTTGAAGGGGCCGTGCAGAGAAGTTGAAGCTTGGCACCATTAAAGAGATCCTAGGGGAGGCTATGGGTAAAAGTGCAGCCCAGCTGCTGCAGAAGATCCCAAAGTTTTGGAGATGACCCAACTATGGATGACACCAAGAGCAGCAGTGGAGTGGGGCCAGCTAGAGCTAGAAGACAGTCTGTGCTTCAGAGGGCAGAAAGTGAAGAAGTGACCTTTGAAGGAGCACAGATGACCATGAGTGAATCTCGGACATTGGACATTGAGCGACTTACCCTTGGGGGTACAGTTTTGTTCAGATTGTGACCGTGCTCTGGTTCTTCCCTCTTGAAGTAAGGATTAGTTAATTTACTTTTGATTTTATGGTTGAGAGACTGAATTTTGAAAGAGATTTTGAGTTTTAAAATAGACTTTGAATTTTAAAAACACAGAATTTTAAAGTGTTTGAATCTGTAAAGACTGTGGGACTTAAGTTTATAAAATGTTCTATATTGTGGTATTCATATTAACGTGTCATCATGAAGATGAGTAAGAAAGGAAAGGTTGTGGCTCAGCAGTAATGTGTTTGTGTGCCAAGTTGATAAGGGGTCAGCTGTACTATTTTTTTGTTGTCGTTGTCAACTTGACACAGATAGAGTCATCAGAGATGGGGGAGCCTTAATTGAGAAAATGCCTTATAAGATCCAGTTGTAAGAGTTTACATAATCATTGTGGATGGTGCCATCCCTGAGCTGGTGTTCCTGAGTTCTATAAGAAAGCAGGATGACCAGACCATGAGGAACAAGCCAGTAAGCAGCACCCCTCCATGTCCTCTACATCAGGCCTTCAGGTTCTTGTCCTGCTTGAGTTCCTGTCTTGATTTCCTTTGATGATGAACTGTGGTATAGGAGCATAAGTTGAATAAACCCTTTTCCTCTCGACTTGCTTTTGTCATGGTATTTCATCGCAGCAACAGAAACTCTAACTTAGATACCTTCTATCATTGTAAAAGCTACCCGACATAGAAGAAAATTTCAGGTCAGTTCCAACTTGATTTTCCCACAATTGCAGTGTGCATTGCCTTCAGCAAACAGGTCTTACATGCATGTCTTAGTTAGGGTTTCCATTAGTGTGAACAGACACCATGACCATAGCAACTCTTCTAAAAGAACACACTTAATTGGGGCTGACTTACAATGTCAGAGTTTTAGTCCATTATCACCATTAGTCATATCATCATTATGACCTGCATTGTGGCATGCAGGCAGACATGGTGTTGGAGAAGGAGCTTGAGAATCTGGAATCTACAGGCAGCAGGAAGAGACCACAAGCCACTGTCCAGCTTGAGTGTCTGAGCTCTTAAAGCTCAGACCCATGTCCTGCAATAAGCCACACCTATTCCATTAAGGCCACATCTCCTAATAGTGACACTCCCTATGAGCCCATGGGACCATTTTCTTTCGAACTGCCACAGTTCAGTTATGGTGGGCACCTAAGAGCAATAGCAATTGCCTGTGTTGTCTTGAGGGATTTTTGAGGGGGGGGGGAGGCTCGTTGATGAATCACTCATAGTGAGGTATCTCATGCCAGGCACTGAAATTTTCATTTAATAACTCATGTCTTCTATGCCTTGTCTACCCATACAGCGCACTTCTATTCCAACTCTTCTTCAAAATGTTATTTACTTATCTATTCATTTTGAATTTTGTTTATTTAATGTATATGCATTTTGTCTGTATGTATATCTGTGCATCGTGTGCATACAGTGCTCACAGAGGTACTAAAGTTACAATGGCTATGAACTACCATGTAGGTTCTGGGAGTTGAACTAGAGTCCTCTGGAAGAGCGGAGTCATCTTAACCTAACCTAAACCCCTAAACCTCCCTTTTATGAATTCTGCTTTATATTTAGTTTACAAAGTAGTAAACTATAAGGCTTCATCATAGGCCTGAGTTTTGGTTAATCCACTATTTCCTCTCCCTACCCAAGTGTTTGACCAGCCTGGTTCCTTCAATGTTTTCTTTAAGTTGAGCCTCTTCACTACCTATCCTTGTTCAACACCCTTAGCCCAGCAAAGCCCCTTTCTTCATGTTGCCTGTCTCACTTCCCTTCTCCCAATAAGTTCTCCTCCCATGCACTCTTTATAGCTTCCTGACTCCTATGGGCACTCCAAGTTAAACATAAAATCCAAAAGCAGGCTTTAATGTGAGAGAACATGTAATGTTTATCTTTCTGGTATGTGTTACCTCACTTAGCATAATATTTTCCAGTTCAATCTATTTTCTTTCAAATGTCATGATTTCATTTTTTCTTTTCAATTAAGACACTTTATGCATTCATTAGTTGATGCCGATTCCATTTCCCAGCTATGATGAGCAGAGCAGCAAAGAACACGGCTATGTGAGTGCCTTTGTGCTTTCTATTTAGCTTTTGGAGAAACCGCCATCCTGTACTTCTACCAACAGTGCACAGGCATTCTCCTTCCCACATCCTGTACTTCTACCAACGGTGCACAGGCATTCTCCTTCCCCACATCCTGTACTTCACCAACAGTGCACAGGCATTCTCCTTCCCACATCCTGTACTTCTACCAACGGTGCACAGGCATTCTCCTTCCCACATCCTGTACTTCACCAACGGTGCACAGGCATTCTCCTTCCCACATCCTGTACTTCTACCAACGGTGCACAGGCATTCTCCTTCCCCACATCCTGTACTTCACCAACAGTGCACAGGCATTCTCCTTCCCCACATCCTGTACTTCACCAACGGTGCACAGGCATTCTCCTTTCCCACATCCTGTACTTCTACCAACGGTGCACAGGCATTCTCCTTCCCCACATCCTGTATTTCACCAACAGTGCACAGGCATTCTCCTTCCCACATCCTGTACTTCACCAACAGTGCACAGGCATTCTCCTTCCCCACATCCTGTACTTCTACCAACAGTGCACAGGCATTCTCCTTCCCACATCCTGTACTTCACCAACAGTGCACAGGCATTCTCCTTCCCCACATCCTGTACTTCACCAACAGTGCACAGGCATTCTCCTTCCCCACATCCTGTACTTCTACCAACAGTGCACAGGCATTCTCCTTCCCACATCCTGTACTTCACCAACAGTGCACAGGCATTCTCCTTCCCACATCCTGTACTTCACCAACAGTGCACAGGCATTCTCCTTCCCCATATCCTGTACTTCTACCAACGGTGCACACGCATTCTCCTTCCCACATCCTGTACTTCACCAACAGTGCACAGGCATTCTCCTTCCCACATCCTGTACTTCTACCAACGGTGCACAGGCATTCTCCTTCCCACATCCTGTACTTCTACCAACGGTGCACAGGCATTCTCCTTCCCCACATCCTGTACTTCTACCAACGGTGCACAGGCATTCTCCTTCCCCACATCCTGTACTTCTACCAACAGTGCACAGGCATTCTCCTTCCCCACATCCTGTACTTCACCAACAGTGTACAGGCATTCTCCTTCCCACATCCTGTACTTCACCAACAGTGCACAGGCATTCTCCTTCCCCACATCCTGTACTTCTACCAACGGTGCACAGGCATTCTCCTTCCCCACATCCTGTACTTCTACCAACAGTGCACAGGCATTCTCCTTCCCCACATCCTGTACTTCTACCAACGGTGCACAGGCATTCTCCTTCCCACATCCTGTACTTCACCAACAGTGCACAGGCATTCTCCTTCCCCACATCCTGTACTTCACCAAAAGTGCACAGGCATTCTCCTTCCCCACATCCTGTACTTCTACCAATGGTGCACAGGCATTCTCCTTCCCCACATCCTCCCCAGCTTCTGTTGTCATGGTTTCTTAATGACTGGCTGAAGTGGGATCTCAAAGTAACTGTTGTTTGCATTTCCCTGACAGTAATGATGTTGAATGCCTTCTTAAAGGTTTACTAGCTGCCTGCCTGCCTGTCTGTCTGTCTGTCTGTCTGATCTTCCTCTTCTCTTCTCTTCTCTTCTCTTCTCTTCTCTTCTCTTCTCTTCTCTTCTCTTCTCTTCTCTTCTCTTCTCTTCTCTCCTCTCCTCTCCTCTCCTCTCCTCTCCTCTCCTCTCCTCTCCTCTCCTCTCCTCTTCTCTTCTCTTCTCTTCTCTTCAGGCTCTCTATATTTAGTTTCATAACCCATTTTTAAAAACGACTTTCTTATTTTATGTAGGAGTGATCTATCTGCGTGTATACCTGCACAGCAGAAGAGAGCACCAGGTCTCATTATAGATGGCTGTGAGCCACCATATGGTTTCTGGGAATTGAACTCAGCACCTCTGCAAGAGCAGCCAGTGAGTGCCCTTAACCTCAGCCTCATAGCTTGGTTTTGATTGGGCTATTACTTTTCTTGATGTTTAATTTCTTGTGTTAATTAAATGGTCTAGATACTTATCCTCTATTGGGTGTATATCTGGAAAATATTTTTGACCTGTTCTATAACTGACTTTCACTTATTTGATTTCTTTCTTTATCGTACAGAAACTTTTCAACTTCATGAAGTCCTATTTGTTAATTATTTAACTTGTTTCTTAAGCACCTGGGGTCCTGCTCAGAAACTCCTCACCCCTGCCTGTTTCTTGAAGTATCCTATATAGACTTTTTCCTTTAGCAATTATCTAATTTTTTCTAAGTTGAACTGTATTGAGTTTTATTAAAGATACTTTTCATAATTTTTTATGGTATTTCAAGCAGGAAATGGGCCAGAAATTGTTAAAGGCATACAAGAGCTTCCAAACTCTCTTCTGGGTAGAGTACCAATGTCAGAAAGCCACTGTCAAACCCCATGGCATCTTCATGGCGTGCTGAGAAGAGGGGAGAGTGGGATTGAGAGGTGGGAACAAGGTGTCGAACACCTTTTCACACACTGACCCTGACTTTCAGGAAATGGCAGAATTATCAATCTGAAGATAAAAGAAACTGCTGCTCTTTTGAGGAAAACAATCTCAGTGATGTCGCTGCAAAGTGCAGATCTCCTGACATCCTGTCAACACCAGTGTTAGGCCGTCAGGTCCCAACAGGTCTCTGGTTTTAAGGGAATTAAGGATGTGTTGGTGGTCGAGAGGGCAGAGGATGTAAAAGTGAATTTCATGTTTTCCCATACCACAAGCCATTTTGTGTCAACATGAGGTAATCCACACTGGGAGCCAAGAAGAGCCTTTCAAAGCTCAGGGTAAGGTGTTTTCCCCACGTTAATCCATCCTGGGAGACATTTTGTTGGGAATACAAGTTCCTTCCCTGGGAAACAATGAGTAGTGTGTGTGTTAATTACATAGTTCAGGTAGAGTAAAACAAAATCCAGCGTTTTTATGAAACTTGGTAAAAATAGTGTTTTAAAGGACACAGCCATCAAAAATGTCCACATTTCCCTTGTCATCTCCAGCACTCCTACTTTTCTGCCCACTCTGTTTGGGCATCTCTTCTTTCTGCAGTCTTCTCCCATTCTTCCCAGCAGCAACCTTTGGGTATCCCCCCACCTCCCGCCCTTGAAGATGTGTTGCAGACTTGGCTTCTGACTGTGGAGACGCAGGTTAGCAAGAGCCTTCGGGTCTTCTCAGTGCTCATCCTTCCCTTGGCTCTTTAGGCTCCCCTTCCTCTGTCTTTAGTGTGTGGGTGGGGGGTGCAGCCATGCATGGTACTGGCTGGTCACCCACTCACCCACTCTTCCTCCTCTCTCCTCCTTACTGCTCTATCAGTATTCACTGAATGATGCTCTGTTCCAGCAGGATGCTAGTCTGAGGTAAGAATGCTGTGTACCTGGGGTATAGCCAACATTCTAGTGGTGTGTGCCAGTCCACACCTCTCCAGCCTGTGTTTTGTGTTGAAAAGCAAAATGGACTGGATGTGTAAATTCCTGTGTTGCCCACTTATTTCTCCATTTGAAGGTATTTGGAGGAAATTTATAATTAAGAAGTAAACTAGAGGTCTTTGAGAGGTAATTACATTTAGATGAGGCCATGAAGGTGAGAACCTCATTTAGGAATTAATGTCTTTATAAAAAGAAACCAGAGCATCTCTTTTGTCTCCTCCTCAATCTTCATGTATGTATGTATGTATGTATGTATGTATGTATGTATGTATGTATGATGTATGCATTTATGTATATATCATCTCACTCCACCTCTGTGTCTTATTTCTTTCTCTGTTTTATGCACACACACCTGAGAATGAAATAAGAAAGTAGCAGTGTCCACAGGCCCGAAAGAGAGCCTAGTCAGAACCTACTTTGCTGCCACCGTAACCTCAGCTTCCCCTAGACCTGAGAACTATGAGACATCATGTCTGTTTCAGAAGCTACCCAGGCTGGAGTATTTTGTTACAGCAGCCTGTGGTGACTAAGATAGGCAGCTCAGTTGGGGAAAAGAGGCAGCCATCTAGCCCCCACATTTATCGACTCCTTTTGATTTTCTATGACAAAACATTGTACCAATTGGTAATTGATGGTTTCAGGCCAGTTAAATTTGGTTTATCAGGAGTGTGTTTTGTAGTTTCACTTGCTTCTTTGCTGCTTTTCTTTGCAAGGAGAGGCTCTTACAAGCAGTAGCAGAAGTGTTGCTGCAGTGAGAAATGTGAGGTCAGGCAGAAAGAGCATGCTTCTTTCCCAAGAGCTTAAGGGAAGTAAAAGTCTCCCTGTCCCTGTTTCCAGTGGACCTAACATAGGCCATTCCTGGACTGCTTGTCAGTTCCTGAAGTTGGGCAATGAGGTGGAAAACTGTAGGAGCAGCAATATGATCGGTAGCCACCCAAGAGAAAACCGAGTGGCGTTGTGTAAGGATGGGCAGTGCAAGCAGCGTAGACGATGTTAACTTGACCCCTGGTCTAGATTTTCAGTTTGTTGTACCAGATAATCCTGCTCTGACTAGTTTGAGAATACTGATTAGTTGGCTGCTCTCTGTGCAGAGGCCCAGGCTCTCAATCGCTTTGCCCTTTGGGCTTTGTTTGGGAAGGATTATCAGGAACGGTGGATGCACTTGTCAGTAGGCAGTGCTCTGCTCGGTTCTTTGCCAACCGAAGAGGGCGGGGCTGCATGTATCTTATTGCACGTTGGCTTTGTTATGAATTAGGCTGTTTTTATTATGAACTTGGAAAGCCACACAATATGTTCACATACTGGTGTATACACTGGCACACACCTTCAGCAATACACAAACATGTTGTGTGCCTCTTCCAAGTTTTTAAGCATGAACTAATTTTCCCCCTTTGCT
This sequence comes from Rattus norvegicus, assembly GCF_021556685.1. Classification (NCBI taxonomy): domain Eukaryota; kingdom Metazoa; phylum Chordata; class Mammalia; order Rodentia; family Muridae; genus Rattus; species Rattus norvegicus. The sequence continues at coordinate 34,130,189 of NC_141547.1, forward strand.
CTAACAAAGGATTTGCACTGAGTGCCAAGGACTTTCTTCAGATGTGCAGAAAGCAATGAGTTACAGCATAGATAAACACAGCAGGAGCATTTCTGCAAGTGTGACATACAGAACACTAAATCGTCCATCATTAATGTTTGCTTTCATTTTGTCCTTCTGCTGCTGAGTAAGCATGAGACCGTGGCGTTAGCTTCCCTTCTGCCCTCTGAGCATTAAGCATGACATACTCCCTCAGCTCTTCTAGCATCAGTTGAACTTTATCACTGCATGGTGTCAACTGCTCCTGTAGCCAGTAGGAGCTCAGCATTGCATGCTTTTCCCAAGGAGCACAGGGCAGCCACCATAAGGACAGGTTCCATTGTCAGGGCATTCAGTCCTCTCCTTTCAGGAAAATTACTAGTTTCTCAACATGAAATTATGCTCACCATATAAAATGAAGATGTTATAGCTCAGCAAAGCAACCCATGGCTTCATTCTCTAGGGATCCCGTTGGTATATTGGCATGTTTATATCCGTGTCCTTTCTACACACACTTACAGTTCGCTACTGTTCCTTTCCTGAAGACAGACCCACACAGCACTGCCCATCTATAGTTTCTCATTTTCTCATGCTGTTGTATGTCTTCCATAAGATCACAGCTCTTAGGATCACAGCCTTTACTAATCATTCGATTGGATCAGTAGCTCATGCCCAGACTTCGCCTTATAAATAAGGCTCCGGTTTGTCTTGGTACACATCAATAATTATTCCCTTAGCATAAATGCCTGCTTTTTGTAAGTTTTGACACACTTTAAGGACTTCACTACTAACAAATGGTCAAGAGCAATATGCCAACTTACGTGCTGTTCAAAGTTCCAGAAGTTGCTGTTTGCACTGTACCATTCTTGGTGCTGCTGATTTAATAAGCAAAATCAAAAACCAAATCAATCTAATATTGTAATTACTTAAGTCCGGTAGATATTGTTCCTGCCTGGTTGATCTGGTTGCATACACTAATGTGCTTTGAGATGTTAGACTTTGGGGGAGTGGGCTTTCCTTTATCTTTCATTTTCCTATTGAAGTTTTCATTTAACTACTTTGTGAATGATATGTTAATGCACTAGCGGTATTTAAAATCTATTATGTTTGATATTTGATGTTGTTTAACAATTGATATTTTTTAAGTATGGATGGTATTTTTAAGCAGTCAAAACTGTTTCTTCTTTCCTTGGTTTGTTTCTTGAAATTGTATGGACAATGCTGTGGGGGGCCTGTTTACATCATCCATTTATGCCTGCGTCTGTGTGCGGTAGTTATTGTTCCCTCACTCTGTAGGTAAGGCGACAGCCTCCTTCTGGAGCAAGATGGAGCTGAGTTCCTGCAGCCTTTCAATGAGCAAGCTTTCTCCTGCTTAGCTCTACTCGATTTTGATGGGACACTCACCTGCATTGTCTTTCAGTATAATTATGACTTAGGGCTTAACTCATATCTATCCCATAATTTCTGAGATCACTTCTTTCCTCATCTGCAGATACAGAATGACGGCTTGTTGCTTTTTATTTTGTTTTCAGTGTTGCTCTATTCTTCCTCCCCCTCCAAAGCCCATTGTAATACTGCTAATTCAACAAACGTCTGCTCAGCTTGTTCTGTGTATAAGAATCTCTGCTGGGCACTGCATGGGTGAGATGCAGTCAATCTTTAGAGAAAAGGTGAGGTAACCTAAAGAGAAACCTGCAGAGGGAACTTCAGCACGAACTATGATGATGACGAAAGCCATATGGACTAGAATGGGACTGGGGACAGAGGATAGAGCTGATGGGGAAGGGGCAGGTGATTCAGTAATGAAGGGCTGGTAGGGGAGTGAGGTGTAGGGGCTGGAGGAAGGGAACTCAGACTGTAAAGTGGGATAACCATAGAGCCACTCACAGAGCTGAGTAGAGATCAAATGAGATTGTGTGTGTGTGTGTGTGTGTGTGTGTGTGTGTGTGTGTGTGTGCACGCGCGCATGCATGTGCACGCACGCACGCGCACGTGTGTGTTGTGTACAACATGCCTAGCATGCAGTCACCACACAGTTAAAATGGGAACATGCTGACCGTAGAGGAGTCCCACCTTGTGAACTTATTGTCTAGCACACTCTCTCTTGATGTTTTTGTGTTAGTAGCTGGTTTGCAGTTTTGTGCTTTCTCAGAGCTGCTCATGCTGTGTTTGAAGGAGGTCAGGATATCACTGAAGGAAATAAACTTAATTAACTTGGAGCCGGTTTTATTGAATTCTTTATATAATGCTTTTATTTTGAAAATTGTTCATTTGTTGTGGATTAACCTTAGAAAGAAGTTTAATTAAGAAAGCCTGATAATCTCAGTTGTAGATTGTAATCACAGTTAAATTGAAATAATTCAAATAGTAGGGTGTGTATGTGCATGTGTACACAAGCGTGTGTCTTTCATTACTCCAAAATAGGGAATTAAAATAATATATTGGGGTAATTCCATTTTATTTCAGACTGTGAATGGGCTTTTAAAGAAGCATCCTTGATGTTTTGACATTGCTGGTTTGGGTATGTGGAGGATTCTCTTGAGTGAAGACAGCCTTGCCACCCTATCCTCCTGGAGAGATACAGTCAGTGTTTTGGACAACATAGCTTTTGTTCAGGATTGTGCTGGGCCCACCTTCTAACTGCAGTGCTAATATTACTGTTCCATTCCTCATTCTCCATCCCAGCCAAAACGACTTCCATGTCCCGATATTCCCAAAGTGTCAGTATCTCCCAGTAGAAGAGCTCTACTCTGATAGCCCAGTACTAATCTTTCCTTGAAGATGCAATGTATAGAGACTCCTCCTTTGAGACCTAAGTTCTGAATGACCTTCTCTGAAGATTCTGACTTACATCTATAATCTATTTCTTCCTTTGTGCTGCCACATGGCACCTGTTAATAGAGGTACATTGTGGTTTGGTTTGAAAGCTGTCTCCTGTGCCCCTTCAACTAGGTTTTGAACTCTTTTAGATAAGAATGACACATATATTCTTCATGGTCTCTACAGGGTCTAGTGCAGATCTTCCCAGGAAAGTTTTCTTTCCTCCTCTACAGAGTAATTTTAAATCTTAAAAACTCACTTTATTTTGTTAAGGCATTTTGCACAATGAAAGGGCACTTGAAATTAGGTGGCTAACTATATAGGTAACTATCATTCACATTAGTTGGGGGTTGTTTTATAATATATATAGTCTCTTTGTTTCATCTTGAGACCAGCATTTTCAAGAATGCCAAGCTATTAATTTTCTTGTGCAAAATATTATTCCAGGTCAAAATCTTCATGCTTGTTGCCACCTAAAGCAGTAAGATGGCTTACAAGTAATCCTCCAGCTGTCTGGAAAGCCTCTGGGTACAGAGCAGGCGATGGGCTCTTAGCTGAGTATATCTCAGGCTGCTGTCATAAAGTAGACACAAGAATGATGGACGTTCGTTTTCTTTCATATTTCAACACCCTTAGCAGTCTAGAGATAATAGCAGTTTAGTTTCTTGGTGGTAGCATTCTGGGTACCAGTGTTCTCATACAGATACTATTAGCATTTTGGGGTCTACATAGCTAGTCTAATTTGCAAGAATTTTTCTTATTCTAGAGTTCCTAAATAGTTACAGAGAGAAATTGGTAACTATAGCATATTCCCTTAAGTTACGGTTATAGTTGTTGTATTTGTTACTGTCTGCACTAGTCTCTTATCTGTGAAAGGAGATGGACAGTAACCATTTACCAGATACGCCTCTTTATATAATGCTTGGATATGCACTTGTTAAATCAACAAATATGAGAATTAATGGGTGTAATCAAAGGGAGGGAGAACTGGCAACAAAGTAATAGGAAAGCTGGAGTGACTGCAAGGGCCATACTCATAGCTGCCTGAGAGGGTAAGGTAGGAGGATTGTTGCAGCTAAGATTTCAAGGGACACCTAGACCAGACTAGTTCTAAAACGAAGTAGTGGGGGAGGGGAAGAGGTAGATGCCCATTTAATTTCATTAAGTTGGTCAGTTATAATGCTGTCTGACCTACCCAAATGCCAGAGCCTTCCAAGTAGGGGTCTACTCTGAAGAAGGCTTTGTCTCTCTAGTTCCTACTTGCTTACCATATTCCTTCTGCATATTTAAGTCCTGACAAGCTTATTATAGGAAGCAGAGGAGACCAAGGTATAATGGATGTGAGAACAATTCTGTACTGGCTTGCGGGGGTATTGATAAGGTGACATTTCCTTCCCAAGATATCTCATCAGTTCAGAGCTGACCTGGAGAGCTCCAGGAGGCGTAGGGAGAGATTGAGCAATGTTTCTTGAGGAAAAAAACAACAAAACCCAATTCAGTATTATTAGACAAAATATACTCTGCTTATGCTTTAAGTTGTAGATTTTTGAAAGATGTTTATAATTAAGCATGTTTTCATTTGACTTAGTTTAAGATTAAACATTAAATGACACTTTTTATATTTAGATTTATTGTTACTTATGTGTATGCATATAGTTCTGTGTGTGAATGTGTGCACATGAGTACAGAGCTTACAGAGTTGAGCGCCATTGATCTCCCTAGGGCTGGAGCTACAGGTGTCTATGAGCCACAGTATGGGTTCAAGGGTTCGTGATCTTGGGTCCTCTACGTCTCTAACTTCTGAATCATTTCTCCTGCCCCAAGATAGCACATTTTCATTATGGTGTATTCAGTTTTCTCTTCAGCCCTGGTGACTCATTCCCCTCTGAACAATCCTGCTCTGTGAATGAATGCAAAGGTGACATTTCAGTGGACAGAAGAACCAGAAGGGGCAGGTAAATGCTGTGCAGAGATGTGAGCAGAGGACAGTAGAGAAAACCGCTATTATAACCCACAGTCTCATTGCTAGATACTTAGTCACCAAAGGAAGACGTTTGAGCTTAGAAGGACTCCATATATGCTGAGAGCTGTAAAGCAAGAACTAAAGAGACCTTGAAATCCTCTATGGCAGTGCTCCCATTGAATAGAGAGAAACCTGGCTGACAGATCCCGAGTCACCGTGAGTAACAGTATCTCACATGCTGGTTAAGAGCTTTGGCAGACTGTGATTTCCCCATCCATGGTTGCAAAGGGAACGACACCGCCAGTGTTCTGACCTGTCACTGATCTTTCTCGTCTCACGTATTCTGAGAGGGAAGGAAGACAAGCATGGACGAACTGACAAGACTGTTCAGAGCATGTGTTCAGTCAGCACAGGACTGACTCACAGAGCCAGCTCTGGAGAAAGTGAAGTAGTCATTAGTACATAGTTGTACAAACTCCCCAGATTACTTGCACGTTAAAACACTCATCTGTCCCGTAGGTGTACAGGAGAAAGTAAATTTAGTGGTATTTTAATTACATCGAGCAATTTGGAAAACATTGCTGTTTTGTAGGATTTTTCATCTCTAAAGAAAGGAAACTCAAAAATTTGAAACAAGCACAACTCTGTCTTATTATATTATTGTTTTTTTTTTTTTTATTAACTTGAGTATTTCTTATATACATTTCGAGTGTTATTCCCTTTCCCGGTTTCCGGGCAAACATCCCCCTCCCCCCTCCCCTTCCTTATGGGTGTTCCCCTCCCAACCCTCCCCCCATTGCCGCCCTCCCCCCATAGACTAGTTCACTGGGGGTTCAGTCTTAGCAGGACCCAGGGCTTCCCCTTCCACTGGTGCTCTTACTAGGATATTCATTGCTACCTATGGGGTCAGAGTCCAGGGTCAGTCCATGTATAGTCTTTAGGTAGTGGCTTAGTCCCTGGAAGCTCTGGTTGCTTGGCATTGTTGTACTTTTGGGGTCTCGAGCCCCTTCAAGCTCTTCCAGTTCTTTCTCTGATTCCTTCAATAGGGGACCTATTCTCAGTTCAGTGGTTTGCTGCTGGCATTCGCCTCTGTATTTGCTGTATTCTGGCTGTGTCTCTCAGGAGCGATCTACATCCGGCTCCTGTCGGTCTGCACTTCTTTGCTTCATCCATCTTGTCTAATTGGGTGGCTGTATATGTATGGGCCACATGTGGGGCAGGCTCTGAATGGGTGTTCCTTCAGTCTCTGTTTTAATCTTTGCCTCTCCCTTCCCTGCCAAGGGTATTCTTTTTCCTCATTTAAAGAAGGAGTGAAGCATTCACATTTTGATCATCCGTCTTGAGTTTCGTCTGTTCTAGGGATCTAGGGTAATTCAAGCATTTGGGCTAATAGCCACTTATCAATGAGTGCATACCATGTATGTCTTTCTGTGATTGGGTTAGCTCACTCAGGATGATATTTTCCAGTTCCAACCATTTGCCTACGAATTTCATAAACTCGTTGTTTTTGATAGCTGAGTAATATTCCATTGTGTAGATGTACCACATTTTCTGTATCCATTCCTCTGTTGAAGGGCATCTGGGTTCTTTCCAGCTTCTGGCTATTATAAATAAGGCTGCGATGAACATAGTGGAGCACGTGTCTCTTTTATATGTTGAGGCATCTTTTGGGTATATGCCCAAGAGAGGTATAGCTGGATCCTCAGGCAGTTCAATGTCCAATTTTCTGAGGAACCTCCAGACTGATTTCCAGAATGGTTTTACCAGTCTGAAATCCCACCAACAATGGAGGAGTGTTCCTCTTTCTCCACATCCTCACCAGCATCTGCCGTCACCTGAGTTTTTGATCTTAGCCAATCGCACTGGTGTGAGGTGAAATCTCAGGGTTGTTTTGATTTGCATTTCCCTTATGACTAAAGATGTTGAACATTTCTTTAGGTGTTTCTCAGCCATTCGGCATTCCTCAGCTGTGAATTCTTTGTTTAGCTCTGAACCCCATTTTTTAATAGGGTTATTTGTTTCCCTGCGGTCTAACTTCTTGAGTTCTTTGTATATTTTGGATATAAGGCCTCTATCTGTGGTAGGATTGGTAAAGATCTTTTCCCAATCTGTTGGTTGCCGTTTTGTCCTAACCACAGTGTCCTTTGCCTTACAGAAGCTTTGCAGTTTTATGAGATCCCATTTGTCGATTCTTGATCTTAGAGCATAAGCCATTGGTGTTTTGTTCAGGAAATTTTTTCCAGTGCCCATGTGTTCCAGATGCTTCCCTAGTTTTTCTTCTATTAGTTTGAGTGTGTCTGGTTTGATGTGGAGGTCCTTGATCCACTTGGACTTAAGCTTTGTACAGGGTGATAAGCATGGATCGATCTGCATTCTTCTACATGTTGCCCTCCAGTTGAACCAGCACCATTTGCTGAAAATGCTATCTTTTTTCCATTGGATGGTTTTGGCTCCTTTGTCAAAAATCAAGTGACCATAGGTGTGTGGGTTCATTTCTGGGTCTTCAATTCTATTCCATTGGTCTATCTGTCTGTCTCTGTACCAATACCATGCAGTTTTTATCACTATTGCTCTGTAATACTGCTTGAGTTCAGGGATAGTGATTCCCCCTGAAGTCCTTTTATTGTTGAGGATAGCTTTAGCTATCCTGGGTTTTTTGTTATTCCAGATGAATTTGCAAATTGTTCTGTCTAACTCTTTGAAGAATTGGATTGGTATTTTGATGGGGATTGCATTGAATCTGTAGATTGCTTTTGGTAAAATGGCCATTTTTACTATATTAATCCTGCCAATCCATGAGCATGGGAGATCTTTCCATCTTCTGAGGTCTTCTTCAATTTCTTTCCTCAGTGTCTTGAAGTTCTTATTGTACAGATCTTTTACTTGCTTGGTTAAAGTCACACCGAGGTACTTTATATTATTTGGGTCTATTATGAAGGGTGTCGTTTCCCTAATTTCTTTCTCGGCTTGTTTCTCTTTTGTATAGAGGAAGGCAACTGATTTATTTGAGTTAATTTTATACCCAGCCACTTTGCTGAAGTTGTTTATCAGCTTTAGTAGTTCTCTGGTGGAACTTTTGGGATCACTTAAATATACTATCATGTCATCTGCAAATAGTGATATTTTGACCTCTTCTTTTCCGATCTGTATCCCTTTGATCTCCTTTTGTTGTCTGATTGCTCTGGCTAGAACTTCAAGAACTATATTGAATAAGTAGGGAGAGAGTGGGCAGCCTTGTCTAGTCCCTGATTTTAGTGGGATTGCTTCAAGTTTCTCTCCATTTAGTTTAATGTTAGCAACTGGTTTGCTGTATATGGCTTTTACTATGTTTAGGTATGGGCCTTGAATTCCTATTCTTTCCAGGACTTTTATCATGAAGGGGTGTTGAATTTTGTCAAATGCTTTCTCAGCATCTAATGAAATGATCATGTGGTTCTGTTCTTTCAGTTTGTTTATATAATGGATCACGTTGATGGTTTTCCGTATATTAAACCATCCCTGCATGCCTGGGATGAAGCCTACTTGATCATGGTGGATGATTGTTTTGATGTGCTCTTGAATTCGGTTTGCCAGAATTTTATTGAGTATTTTTGCGTCGATATTCATAAGGGAAATTGGTCTGAAGTTCTCTTTCTTTGTTGTGTCTTTGTGTGGTTTAGGTATAAGAGTAATTGTGGCTTCGTAGAAGGAATTCGGTAGGGCTCCATCTGTTTCAATTTTGTGGAATAGTTTGGATAATATTGGTATGAGGTCTTCTATGAAGGTTTGATAGAATTCTGCACTAAACCCGTCTGGACCTGGGCTCTTTTTGGTTGGGAGACCTTTAATGACTGCTTCTATTTCCTTAGGAGTTATGGGGTTGTTTAACTGGTTTATCTGTTCCTGATTTAACTTCGATACCTGGTATCTGTCTAGGAAATTGTCCATTTCCTGAAGATTTTCAAATTTTGTTGAATATAGGTTTTTATAGTAAGATCTGATGATTTTTTGAATTTCCTCTGAATCTGTAGTTATGTCTCCCTTTTCATTTCTGATTTTGTTAATTTGGACGCACTCTCTGTGTCCTCTCGTTAGTCTGGCTAAGGGTTTATCTATCTTGTTGATTTTCTCAAAGAACCAACTTTTGGTTCTGTTGATTCTTTCTATGGTCCTTTTTGTTTCTACTTGGTTGATTTCAGCTCTGAGTTTGATTATTTCCTGCCTTCTACTCCTCCTGGGTGTATTTGCTTCTTTTTGTTCTAGAGCTTTTAGGTGTGCTGTCAAGCTGCTGACATATGCTCTTTCCTGTTTCTTTCTGCAGGCACTCAGCGCTATGAGTTTTCCTCTTAGCACAGCTTTCATTGTGTCCCATAAGTTTGAGTATGTTGTATCTTCATTTTCATTAAATTCTAAAAAGTTTTTAATTTCTTTCTTTATTTCTTCCTTGACCAGGTTATCATTGAGTAGAGCATTGTTCAATTTCCACGTATATGTGGGCATTCTTCCCTTATTGTTATTGAAGACCAGTTTTAGGCCGTGGTGGTCCGATAGCACGCATGGGATTATTTCTATCTTTCTGTACCTGTTGAGGCCCGTTTTTTGACCAATTATATGGTCAATTTTGGAGAAAGTACCATGAGGAGCTGAGAAGAAGGTATATCCTTTTGCTTTAGGATAGAATGTTCTATAAATATCCGTTAAGTCCATTTGGCTCATGACTTCTCTTAGTCTGTCAACATCACTGTTTAATTTCTGTTTCCATGATCTGTCCATTGATGAGAGTGGGGTGTTAAAATCTCCCACTATTATTGTGTGAGGTGCAATGTGTGTTTTGAGCTTTAGTAAGGTTTCTTTTACGTATGTAGGTGCCCTTGTATTTGGAGCATAGATATTTAGGATTGAGAGTTCATCTTGGTGGATTTTTCCTTTGATGAATATGAAGTGTCCTTCCTTATCTTTTTTGATGACTTTTAGTTGGAAATTGATTTTATTTGATATTAGAATGGCTACTCCAGCTTGCTTCTTCTGACCATTTGCTTGGAAAGTTGTTTTCCAGCCTTTCACTCTGAGGTAGTGTCTGTCTTTGTCTCTGAGGTGTGTTTCCTGTAGGCAGCAGAATGCAGGGTCCTCGTTGCGTATCCAGTTTGTTAATCTATGTATTTTTATTGGGGAGTTGAGGCCATTGATATTGAGAGATATTAAGGAATAGTGATTATTGCTTCCCATTATATTCATATTTGGATGTGAGGTTATGTTTGTGTGCTTTCATTCTCTTTGTTTTGTTGCCAAGACGATTAGTTTCTTGCTTCTTCTAGGGTATAGCTTGCCTCCTTATGTTGGGCTTTACCATTTATTATCCTTTGTAGTGCTGGATTTGTAGAAAGATATTGTGTAAATTTGGTTTTGTCATGGAATATCTTGGTTTCTCCATCAATGTTAATTGAGAGTTTTGCTGGATACAGTAACCTGGGCTGGCATTTGTGTTCTCTTAGGGTCTGTATGACATCAGTCCAGGATCTTCTGGCCTTCATAGTTTCTGGCGAGAAGTCTGGTGTGATTCTGATAGGTCTCCCTTTATATGTTACTTGGCCTTTTTCCCTTACTGCTTTTAATATTCTTTCTTTATTTTGTGCGTTTGGTGTTTTGACAATTATGTGACGGGAGGTGTTTCTTTTCTGGTCCAATCTATTTGGAGTTCTGTAGGCTTCTTGTATGTCTATGGGTATCTCTTTTTTTAGGTTAGGGAAGTTTTCTTCTATGATTTTGTTGAAGATATTTACTGGTCCTTTGAGCTGGGAGTCTTCACTCTCTTCTATACCTATTATCCTTAGGTTTGATCTTCTCATTGAGTCCTGGATTTCCTGTATGTTTTGGACCAGTAGCTTTTTCCGCTTTACATTATCTTTGACAGTTGAATCAATGATTTCTATGGAATCTTCTGCTCCTGAGATTCTCTCTTCCATCTCTTGTATTCTGTTGGTGAAGCTTGTATCTACAGCTCCTTGTCTCTTCTTTTGGTTTTCTATATCCAGGGTTGTTTCCATGTGTTCTTTCTTGATTGCTTCTATTTCCATTTTTTAATTCCTTCAACTGTTTGATTGTGTTTTCCTGGAATTCTTTCAGGGATTTTTGCGATTCCTCTCTGTAGGCTTCTACTTGTTTATTAATGTTTTCCTGTGTTTCCCTAAGTGTGTTCATGTCTTTCTTGAAGTCCTCCAGCATCATGATCAAATATGATTTTGAAACTAGATCTTGCTTTTCTGGTGTGTTTGGATATTCCATGTTTGTTTTGGTGGGAGAATTGGGCTCCGATGATGGCATGTAGTCTTGGTTTCTGTTGCTTGGGTTCCAGCGCTTGCCTCTCACCATCAGATTATCTCTAGTGTTACTTTGTTCTGCTATTTCTGACAGTGGCTAGACTGTCCTATAATCCTGTGTGTCAGGAGTGCTGTAGACCTGTTTTCCTCTCTTTCAGTCAGTTATGGGGACAGAGTGTTCTGCTTTCGGGCGTGTAGTTTTTCCTCTCTACAGGTCTTCAGCTGTTCCTGTGGGCCTGTGTCTTGAGTTCACCAGGCAGCTTTTTTGCAGCAGAAAAGTTGGTCTTACCTGTGGTCCCGAGGCTCAGGTTCGCTCGTGGGGTGCTGCCCAGGGGCTCTCTGCAGCGGCAGCAACCAGGAAGACCTGTGCCGCCCCTTCCGGGAGCTTCAGTGCACCAGGGTTCCAGATGGTCTTTGGCTTTTTCCTCTGGCGTCCGAGATGTGTGTGCAGGGAGCAGTCTCTTCTGGTTTCCCAGGCTTGTCTGCCTCTCTGAAGGTTTAGCTCTCCCTCCCACGGGATTTGGGTGCAGAGAACTGTTTATCCGGTCTGTTTCTTTCAGGTTCCGGCGGTGTCTCTGGCAGGTGTCCTGCCGCTCCTGGGCCCTCCCCCACGGGAGCCCAGAGGCCTTATACAGTTTCCTCTTGGGCCAGGGATGTGGGCAGGGGTGAGCAGTGTTGGTGGTCTCTTCCGCTCTGCAGCCTCAGGAGTGCCCACCTGACCAGGCGGTTGGGTCTCTCTCTCACCGGGTCTGGGAGCAGAGAGCTGCCTATATTATTGTTTTAAGAAATAAAATTTATTTATTTTCTAATATTTGCTCTTTGTTAGAAAAGTTATTAACTCTAAAAGTGATTTATGTGTTTCTGTTTGCTTGGGCATCCTATGCATTTCTGTATTTCATTCAAATTTAGCCATGGAGATGACTAAAGTGTGCAGCCATTGTGGAGGGAGGTTTTACCTGCAGTCAGTAGAGTGTGAAACACCAGAGTCATTCGGAATTGGAGCTAAGCCTGATGTAGTCAACATGGTCTGTAGCAAACGTGCACAGTGGCTGTCTGTGCTGTGCTGCATAAGCAATAACACGTGCATGGCTGACAGGGATCTTCATTACACACGAAACTCTGCATGCTAACGTTACTGACTGAAAGGCACTTCTTTTGACAGAGGACATAGGGTGAGACATAGTTGTGGGGACTCACTGTTTCATGCCAGCAGATGTTTCTGACTTTGTGGTGAGTTTTCTGCACACTACCGTCTAAATCCCGGCACTCTAACAAACTGAGGAAATAGAACAGTTTCAGACTTCATTAACGTGAGTTTCACTTTATTTTTCCAAGTGTCTGGTTTAATCATTTGACTGAAATAGAGATGGGGAATACAGTTGGTTTCGTCCACCAGTGTTTTCAGTGTATGCTAGGCTATACTTAGCATTATAGTAGAAGCTAAGGACTCAAAGACGACAGCTGCTTTGACAGTTTTCTTGCTCTCTCTCTCTCTCTCTCTCTCTCTCTCTGTGTGTGTGTGTGTGTGTGTGTGTGTGTGTGTGTGTGTGTGTGTGTGTGTGAGGTATACTGTGGCACATGTATGGAAGTCCTAGGATAAGCTTGGGTATTAGCTGTACCTTCCACCTTGGCTGAGCCAGGATCTCCGGTTGTTCACACAGCAAACTGTCTGGCTCCTGTGCTGTTGTGGATCCTCCTACATCCACTCCTCACCGTGTAATAGGAGTGCAGTTACAGATGCATGCTGGCACATCTAGACTTACATGGCGAGCTTTGGCCCTCACACTTGCTCAGCAATCTTTATCTTCTGAGCCATCTTCCCAGTCCACTGACTGTTGATTTCTACCGAGTCCTTCCTTCTATTTTTAGGGCATGCTCATCGTTCCATTGTGATGCTAATTTCCTTGTGTGTGATTACTGTTCCTTTTCAGACTTTCGTGTGTGTGATCCTTTGTTCCTCTTCCCCCTCGATATGTTTCTTCTCTATTTTTTAAATTCTGGAACTCCAATGAGAATATATTTTAATATTGGCATGCTGGCTCAGTTGGATAAGTCACTTAAAAGGCCACAGAAAAATCTGAATAAAGTTTAAAAGATTTAAAAGTCGCAATGACATGATAATCAATAACAGAAGACATTTTGGAAAATTAACAAATATGTGGAAATTAGGCAATGTGCTCCAAACAGTGAATGGGCAAGAAAAACATTTTGAGACAAAGAACATAATAAAATTTCAAGATACAGCAAAAGCAGTTCTAAGAAGAAATTTTATAACAATAAATAACTATAAATCAAATAATTCTGGGGTCCTGGCATCCTTCTTATCTAAGTCACCTTTGTGGCCTCTCGCTGTATCTTTTCTCATTTTCTCAGGAAATAGAGTCTAGGGCAGAATTTATATGGGACTACTTTAAAGAAAATGGCGGTACCTCTAAAGGGAAGAGAACACTGCTAGTTAGTTGTTCAACCATGAAGGAAATGTGAAGAGACTCTTCATGTTGCTGTCCCTGCTGTTTGCAGGGGCAGAGGCTGTGCTGGGAATTTATCATCCAGATCATGCCTGTCTCCCCAAGGTCTACCTCACTGTTTGTCACAAGAATAGTCACCATCCTTACCTGCATCTGGATCTTCTGGTGTCTATGTGCCCACGAGTAAAGCCAGAGACCTCATGGGATCAGTTGGGTTAGACACAGGCACGGAGCTTCTTGGTTTGCACTGTGCGGGATGTCATACATTCCTGTCAAAGCTGTCCCCCAGGCAGTCTGAAAGGGGACAGTGCTGGAATGTGGCAAGGCAGCACCTCATTGGCTCAGGTATCCCATTAACAAATGACCAGGCTTGGCTGGTAGCTGGGGAGCAGCGGGTGGGTACGTCACTAGGAGTGTGTAATATGTCCAGTCCACCAGCCCTTTCTAAAGAGAAGCCTCCCTTTAGAGAGGAAGGTAATAAAAACAGCAATAAAAGCAGTGCTAAGGTAAGCACACACACACTTTAATGTTGAGGGCTCATCTTATTTGTTTTCCCTAAGAGCCTGGTAAGGTGTAGGGTACTGTATGGGAACTCGAGACTCTGAGATTTAAATGCTTTGTGATAGATTATAGCATTTTGTGCCATTTCTTTACAAAAATAGGAAATCTATCATCTAAATTTACACCAGTGTACCTTACAACTAGGAGAATAATACTAAGAGCCTTCAGTTAATTTCTGTAAAATCTAATTTGAGGAAACCCAGGAATATTTTTGATGCCAAAGTGCTTTGCAGCTACCATTAAATCAGAAACTCAGCCACCGAGGAGCCCTCTTGCTTCCTCTCAGGTCATTTCTCTTTTTAAATGTAGTTTTCTCTTGGAAGAGTTCTGCCTTCTAGACATTCTTATCTTAAAGGAGGAATTTCTTGATTTGCTGAATCCAAGAAGAAGCTAGTGAGAATGGAGAAGCAGAGTCAGACTGGAGACCAGAGAGCCCAGGCACATCCACCGACTTCATGCTTACTTCTGCCTCTGTCCCATCATTCAGTAGGGAACGTTCCAAAACAGTTTCTTACACCGATCTCGTCTACAGCACTACTGACCACACTGTTGCTGGAAGATACCAAGACCTCGTCCTCACACACTGGATGTTGTGACTATGAGGAGCAATGCTCTATTACTGAGAAGTCACTCCCCTGGCCTGAGGCTTGGCCACTGAAGGGCCAGTCTCCTTGCTTCTAGTGTGGGCTGTGAGATGAGTTGGAACAGTTGTCAAGGTAACAGCTTTCCCATTGCCCTCTCTGACAGCCATTTCCCATCTTCTCCAAGCATTTGACCTCTTAGCTCTGCTCTGAGAATCCTGGAAGTCAGATTCTACACAGACTGAGGAAGTTAATATTGTGTTCTTCATAGAGATAGCAGCTAACATTTATGTCTTTCTTAAATATCTCTTTTAAGTTATCAGAACTAAAAGTCCTATCATTTCTACTACTCACAAAGAGTTATGGGATTGTTGCATGGCTACATCAAAAAGCAAGCAGGGTCATGGAGAGATGGCTCAGTGGTTAAGAGTACTGGCCGATATTCCAGAGGACCCAGATTTGATTCCCAGCACCTACATGGTGGCTCACAAATTATCTGTAACTCTAATATCAGGAAGTCCAATGGCCCTCTCTGGCCTCTGTCGGTATGGTATACAGATATGCATGCAAGGAAAACACCCATACACATAAAAGAGGAAAAAAAAATGAAAGGCAAGTAAGAAAAGAAGAAAATTACAGGCTTTAAGCTAAAGTCGTCATACTGAGGGGTATTTTATAATGGGCAGAAGCACCAATAGTTCAAGCCAAGCATTGACACATTGAGTTGGACCCATTGCAGGAGTGTCATTCATTTTTTCTTATCGAGGCTTTGGAGACCTCAGCACTAATCTGTTTCTATTATTTATACTGGTTCCCTTGTTGATAGACAAACAGGCCTGACCTGGGGCCAGCAGGACCAGCAGGAAATTTAGGTCACGGAGAGTTGCATTTTAAAAACTCCAGTTCTTCTGCTGCTCCGTCTCTGTAACAGATTGGTGCTATCAGGACACAGAGCTCGTAAATCATTAAAGGGGGCCAGAATGGCTGGCGGTGTTGTTGGCCGCACACTTCCCAACTCCCTGTGGTGCTCTGTGGTGCTCTCAGAAGTCACTTGCCCCTCATTTCATGCAACTTAAGACCCTACTGGCCCGTTTATAGGAGACAGGACAGCTCTGTCTGAAGCGCAGCATCACATCAGTTCCCAAGGTGGAATAAACATTACAAAACGTGTCTCCCCACCCCACCCCCAACATCTGTGTTTTAAGCTGAACAGCCATTGAAGTAGCTTTTCCCCAAATCAGCGCCTTTCCCTGTCCCCTTAGCTAAAGGGACAAGTGTTCCAGTGAGGTTACTTGATGAAACCTGCAAACCTTTTATGTTTCCTGCTCTTGCTTTGGATAAATGCTAATTTGTAACAAGAACTCTAAGTGGATGTCTCTGTTCTTCCCAGGATGCAGGAAGTGTGGCTGGGTGTAATGGCATTTTAAAAACGTATTGAGGTAAAATGTAATATTGAAATGTACAGCTTGAAGAATTCTTACTAAGCAAAGACAGCTGTGTAATCACTACCCAGATCGGCCTGAAAGATGATCAGCAGTCCTAGAAGGCCTGCTTATTCTGCCTGACCCCACTTCTTATCATGGGGAAGGGACTGCTAAAAACAGATTCCTTTTCCATGGTTTCTGTAATTCACATAAAGGGGAAAATACAGTGTTGCTTTTCTGACTTTTTTTTTTTTTTTTTTTGGTTCTTTTTTTCGGAGCTGGGGACCGAACCCAGGGCCTTGCGCTTCCTAGGCAAGCGCTCTACCACTGAGCTAAATCCCCAACCCCCTTTTCTGACTTTTTATGCAACATTATGTTTTGAGATTTAACTTGGCTTTATAATATGAATCATTCTTTCTCACTGCTCTTTTAAATCAGACTATCTTAGATTTTTTTCCTTAGGGACATATTTTGGGATGAGTTGTTTTATTTTTTGAGACAGGATCTCACTATGTCTCCCTGACTGCCCTAAAACTCTATGTAGAGCTGGGTAGCCTCAAACTCACAGAGACGCTCCTGCATCTGCTTCGCCTGAAGCATGGGGAATTGAGGTGTATGTCACCATGCTCAGCTCTGGGCATTTTTAATAGAAGAGAAAGCTTGTAGACCATATCTTTAAAGCCACGGAGACAACACTATTCCTCAGTTGCTCAGAGTCATCCATTCTGCAGGCCTAGAAGCCAGTGAGTTCCAAGTCCCCCAATAGAGAGTAATTTAGGCAGCAAACACTCATGCTATGAGATCACCTGTCTTCACTCTGGTGCATCTTCTGTGCACCGCTGGTGACTTTCTGTTGCTCATTCTGTTACTTTTGTAGTCCTGGACTTAAACAACTTCCTCTCTAAACATTCTTTCCTGTCTGCCATTTCCTCTGACCCACCTCTTTCTATGATCTATTGTGTGAAAATCTTAAAATAATTCTGAAGCCGTCTACATTTTTCAGCCCATCAGTACATTGGGCTGGCGTCAGTGTCACTGTGTTCCCAGTCCAATGGCGATAATACTTTTGGCTTGGCTCAAGCCTCAAGCCTCAGTGTTTTCTCATTTGCATTCTTGAATTTCTTCCCATCATCCTGCTTCTACCAACTCTCCATGCTCTGTTCTCATCACTACAGCCTGAGTGATATTCTCAAAAACAGATCAGGTCACAGCAATTCTCTAGGCAAAATACCTGGGAATTCTATCTCAGAAGAAAAGCAAATGTTCCAGCAACCAGCTGGAACCGCCTCATCCCTCACCATCCTTCCATTTCCCTGCCTGAGAGCACTGAGCCTTTCCAGACAGCTTTTGCCTTGTTAGGATGACTCTGTCATGCTGCTACTTCCCATCCAAGTCCATGCCGTAGTCCCAGTCTACCACATCTAAGTTGGCTGCTTTTAGAGACCGCTGCTATCCTGCTTTCTGACTTCAGAATTCGGTTCCTTTCTGTGCATATCTCTTCAGTGCATTACATTCTTTTCCCCTTGGAGGTAAGCATCCAGTGGACACCATGCATTTATTCATCCATTTATTTATTTCATTGTGATGCAAATGAGATGTATTTTCTCTGTAGAGAAAAAGCGAGATGGTCAGAGAGAGAGAGAGAGGGGTACAGGGAGAGAGGGAGGGAGGGAAGGAGGGCATGTACCATGGCATACTTATAGAGAACAGGGCACTCCTCGTAGGGATCAGCCTTGGGCCATCAGGCTTGGTAGCAAGTGTCTTCATATACTGAGTCATCTAGCTAACGTGACACATAGAACACTGTGCTGTTTGTACCACACATGCTGTATGCTGCAGTGGGGTAGACCAGTTTTGTCTTATGTCTAAAGTACTTTTGTATGACACTATCTGCCTGTAACTAGGGCTAGGGAGTGAGGTGAGCGAGGCAGACACACAGTCTGGCTTAATGTTTGTGCTGGAACTACCCAGATTGAGGTTCTATAGCTAGTCATGCACCTTGCCAAAGGGCTGTCAGGAGCTGTAGGTCAGCCTATACCCCTGGTGGGTTACAGTCATCCACTGCCACATTTATGTTTATGGTTTATCTATTATCTCATGAGTTGGACTCCATGACTATTTGTTTTAGCTACTAACATCATTGGTAGACCCCACAAAGGACTAGATTCTCCTTTTCCGAACACACAAAAAAGCTTTTTGCTCTCTCCTGACCAGGAAGCACTGGAGAAGAAATATGTGCTAGACAACTGTTTGTCAAATCCTAGTTCAGGGCTGGGAGGAGGGCCCAGTCAGTATAGTGCTTGCTACACAAACATGAGGATTTGAGTTAGGATCCCCATGACTCATGTAAAAAGCTGGCCATTCTTCTAATTCCACTGCTGGGGAGGCAGAAACAATAACATCCCTAGAGGTTTGCTAGTTAGTCAGTCTGGTCAGTCAACAACCTCCAAGTTAAGTGAGCCACCCTGTTCAAAAAAGAAAGAAAGAAAGGAAGGAAGGAAGGAAGGAAGGAAGGAAGGAAGGAAGGAAGGAAGGAAAGAAGGAAGAAAAAAGAAAGAAAGGAAGGAAGGAAGGAAGAAAATGAAAGGACAGGAATAATTGAGGAAGATAATGTCCACTTCTTGCCTCCAAGTACACATGCACCAGCACCATACATGTGCACACATGGATATACACACACACATGTGCCCATCACACACCAGCACACCAGCTCATTCATTCACCACCTGACCTCCTGGACAAGTAACTTTCTCAGCTTGAATTGCTTCTGAAATGATAGCATATATGATGTTGAGTATTGGGAGGCATAAGATGGTCTATAACTGTTGCTGACTTTATGATTTTCCCCTCTTAGAAGGGAATTGAAGATGGGTAATGAAATTCTGGGTGAAAGGAGAAGAAGACAAAATAGCTCCCCTGGATCAAAATCTGACCACATTTAACTCAAAACCAGAGGTTAGAGAAGACAATATTCGAGTGAAGGAAAGTACATTTTATACAGAGAGAAACATGTGTAAACGGTGAAATGGTGCAGAAGGTTTAACCACAATGTGTGGGAAAAGAATTATGATGGATAGGACTGAACAATTGGTAGGCCAAGAAGGTAAAAGTCATACCTGCCATTAAGTTTTGGTTTTTTGTTTTGTTTTGTTTTTGTTTTTTAAATTCTAGCATGAGTCAGATCATGGCCGGAAGTAATAATAGGCAGTGGCCGAAGTATAGAGAAGATAGGATGTGTATGCAGGACCATCAGGGCTTCATGATTGATTCGGAGGACTCCAGTACAGTCGAAATCTCTACTCAGCCCAGTGGATGGAGGATGACAGCACACAACAGTGTGGATCCAGAGCAGGGAGAGCAGAGTTAGAGGCACATTTGACTCAGATGGTAACCAGATGTCAGAGAAGCCAACACTTGAGTTGGATCTTGAGACCGAATGGAGAAAAGGGAAAAGTGCGTTCTATGCAAAGAGATAGCTATGTGCAAGCACACAGAGACAAATAAAATGGCTTAGAAGGTTCAACTACAGTCTATGAGGAAAAGATTCTAGCTGTAGTTCTATTGAGTTAGTTTGCATGTCTGATTGGAGAAGTTCAATAGGCTCTTGGTGGGTTTGGAACAAGGGAGAGAAATTTGAGTAGAGCTGATGTATTTGTCAATTTTAACAGTTATCAGTCAAGTAGAGCGTTTCATACAGTGACTTTAGCAGAGTTCTTTATTTCACTTTCTACTATAATATAGAAATCTTTGAGTTGCCCTTTCTAGACACCACTTAACTGGTGGGACGCATGGATTAACAGACAGTATTGAAATCAATTTGGAAACTTGTAAGAGAGACAGCCTCAGCAGGCTCTATAGAGACAACCTCAGCAAGCTCCATAGAGACAGCCTCAGCAGGCTCCATCTCAGACCTGCTGGACTCAGTGGGAGACTCAAGTCAGTCATATCCATGCTGTATTTGAGAAACTCTAGCTGAGGAAATTCATCTTCTTTTTATCTTATTGCTTGGCCCTCCTCTCTTAAGATCATACCATTTAAGCTATGGGGAAGGGAAAAGAATAGAAAAGAATGAATTTTCTTTATGATGTTTCCCAGATTATTAAGTATAATGCTAGCTATGTTAGTTGTTAAAACTGAAAGTTTAAAAATTTCATTTGTTACTTTAAGATTAGAAATCCAGTCACATGTGGTAGTGCAAACCTTTTATCCCAGTATTTGGGAGGCAGAGACAGGTGGTCCGAGGCCAGCCTAATGTACACAGTGAATTCCAGGACAGTAAGGGTTACATAATAGAGAAACCCTGTCACAAGGAAAAAACTCCATCACATACTAGCATAGATAGTGACTTCATTGAGTGTAACATACTAGTATACACAGGAACTTCATCGAGTGTAACATACTAGTATACACAGGCACTTCATCGAGTGTAACATACTAGTATACACAGGCACTTCATCAAGTGTAACATATTAGTATACACAGGCACTTCATCAAGTGTAACATACTAGTATACACAGGCACTTCATCGAGTGTAACATACTAGTATACACAGGCACTTCATCAAGTGTAACATATTAGTATACACAGGCACTTCATCAAGTGTAACATACTAGTATACACAGGCACTTCATCGAGTGTAACATACTAGTATACACAGGCACTTCATCGAGTGTAACATATTAGTATACACAGGCACTTCATCGAGTGTAACATACTAGTATACACAGGCACTTCATCGAGTGTAACATACTAGTATACACGGGAACTTCATCGAGTGTAACATACTAGTATACACGGGCACTTCATCAAGTGTAACATACTAGTATACCCGGGAACTTCATCGAGTGTAACATACTAGTATACACGGGAACTTCATCGAGTGTAAGTACTTTTTTTAAACAAGAAGAGAGTGAATGAGTGAGTGAGAGTGGCATCAGTTGTGTTCTGAGTCTTTACATCTTTGCTGACAGAAACCAGCAGACTCACGTTTGTCCCTGCTCGCTGGCTGCCAGATGCTGGTTTAGAGCGGACATCAGAAGAGAATCCTTGGAGGAGGAATGTCTTGACAGTTCCTCCAGATGTTTGTGGAGATTATTTTTGATACCATGTTTATACTCTGCAAGTACTGGCTTCTTAAAGTCATAATGTAGAGTTAGAAATCATATCAATGAGCTCTATGAAGTTTGGGGGGGTTTGTTGTTTTTTGTTTTGTTTTTCTAACATTGAAACCATTGGCCTTTATTTTAGATGGACTTGTTTCCCCCCATGCCTGATTTTAGGAGCTTCGAATCACTAAAAGTCACAGATCTTACAAATATTCATACATTTTATTGTGCAATTTTGAAAAAACAAATTCACATTTTAATGTCACTATTAGTCCTATTAGAAAAATCTGTAAGAATAGAGAATCTGGCAATAGCAAAGAAACAGTTTTCAAAACTTGAAGTTTTGCTTAGAAGTCAATGTCTTATCAGTAGTTTTCCTGGAATAACCATGCTCATTTTGTTGTTATTGTTGTTTTTCCCCTTAATACAAGGTCTCGCTGTGTAGCCCAGGCTGGGCTGGTGCTTGCTGTGTATCCTAGGCTGGTGTTAGATTAGATTCCTCCTGCCTCAGTGTCACGGGTGCTGAAATGATAGGCATCTGCCACCATACCCAGGACCTCACCACCATACCTAGGACTTCACCACCACACCCAGGACCTCACCACCGTACCCAGGACCTCACCACCACACCCAGGACCTCACCACCATACCCAGGACCTCACCACCACACCCAGGACCTCACTACCGTACCCAGGACCTCACTACCACACCCAGGATCTCACCACCACACCCAGCACCTCACCACCATACCCAGGACCTCACCACTACACCCAGGACCTCACCACTGTACCCAGGACCTCACCACTACACCCAGGACCTCACCACCGTACCCAGGACCTCACCACCGTACCCAGGACCTCACTACCGTACCCAGGACCTCACCACCATACCCAGGGCCTCACCACCACACCCAGGACCTCACCACTGTACCCAGGACCTCACCACCATACCCAGGACCTCACCACCATACCCAGGACCTCACCACCATACCCAGGGCCTCACCACCACACCCAGGACCTCACCACCATACCCAGGACCTCACCACCATACCCAGGGCCTCACCACCACACCCAGGACCTCACCACCACACCCAGGACCTCACCACCACACCCAGGACCTCACCACTGTACCCAGCACCTCACCAGCATACCCAGGACCTCACCACTACACCCAGGACCTCACCACCATACCCAGGGCCTCACCACCACACCCAGGACCTCACTACCGTAACCAGGACCTCACCACCATACCCAGGACCTCACCACCATACCCAGGACCTCACCACCACACCCAGGACCTCACCACCATACCCAGGACCTTACCACCACACCCAGCACCTCACTTAGGTATTTGTTGCTAACTGCCATTTCTCTGTCATTATTTCAAGGATCAATGACATTACACAAGACCAGCAGTTAGTTCAGATTCCTCTTGATCATTTGCGAGTGCTGCTCCTAGAGAGATATCACTGTACAGAAGATGGACTGACTGGCTTACGCACATTTTCATTTTGTCATATACACTATTAAAAATAGAGCTGAAGTCTCTCCTCTTCTTTCTCCTCTATCCCCTACTTCCTGCTTGAGTCTCTTTAGAACTGAAATTGCAGGTGTTTGTACTCAGCCCAATGACATCAAGGGAATCCTTAAGTGAAACTGTTTTTGTTCTTGTTTTCAGGGCTAGAGTTAAAACCTGAGTCTTAAGAGCTCCACCACAAGCTGCACACCTTGCCCTTTTCTTTTGTTTTTAACCCCAACTATCAGTACACAGCCTGGTGGCAAACAGCATAGTGACTGTCTTGGTCACTGTTCTGTTGCTGTGAAGAGACTGCATGACTAAGGCAACTCTGAGGAAAGAAAGCATTTAATTGGCTTGCTTAGAGTTCCAGAGGGTTAGTCTGTTTTCATCACTGCAGGAGCAACACACAGGGCAGAGGGCAGCAGGCAGAGAAAGAAAGGGGGCTCATGTGAGGTTCTGAAATTTATAAACCCATCTCCTAGCAGCACCCCTCCTCCAACAGGGCTACACCTTCTAATCCTTCTCAAACAGTTCACCAACTGGGGAGAAAGGATGCAAATACATGAACTCATGGGGTCAGTCTCAGTCCTGAGGGATCTGTCTGTCTTTACAACAAAACCTGTTACGACACCTCTCTGCCTAGTGCTCATATACTGACAGTTAAATTCCAGCATGAGTTTTAGAGAGGACAAACATTTAAAATGTCACACCCTGTCACAAGCACCTGCTCTCTCTCAGTGAGGCCTACATGCTCTAATGTGGAGCTTCTAGTTCTCTACCTCACAGACTGCTTCATTAATTCCCTCTTGCTTCTGGAGCAGAGGACCACAAACTTCAACACACACACTTATTACTTTACACTCTGTAGAACTGCCGAGTCAGCATTCCACGTTATGAGGAACAGCGTCTTCTCCAGAGATGGTAGAGATGGATTTGTTCCCTTGGGTGTTCCGCTTCCATGGCCTCTGTCTTCACTGGCCTGTGCTTTCTCTCTTCAGTCTTCAGGGACAGGACTGCTGCACCTCTGCAGCATCTCACCCATGGGCACAGCTGGGAAAGTCCTCACCTTTAAGAACTCCCATGATTAGGTCAGTCCTACTCAATGTAGACTCATTGCCTCGTCTCTAGATCTGCAGTGTTAGAGCTTGGCCTTACAGTGCCATCCATTGTACAGTGCTTTTGTCTTTCATGAGGCCTCAGCTTAGGACAGCAGTTTTTGACCTGTGGGGTCATGACCCCTCTGGGGGTGGACTATCAGATATCCTGCATATCAGATATTTACCTTATAGTTTATAACAGTAGCAAAATTACAGTTATGAAGTAGCAGTGGAAATAATTTTATGGTTGCAGGGAGGTGTGTGTCTCTACAACATGACACACTGTATTCACAGGTCACAGAAGATTGAGAACCACTGCTTTAGGAGATAGAGCCTGGTCTGCAAAAGTCACTAGGTGTGGACCCCTGAGGTAATAACTACCATGGGTTCCTGTAACACACGTTTCCACTGTCACAGGGTGGCCTGTTTCTGCTGCCACGCCTTCTCCAATATGATAAACAGAGATGCTTTAAAACCACCGGCTAGAAGGAATGTTTACAGCCTTGAGTTGCTTTTGTCACGGCAACATGCAAGGTGGTTACTATAGAAAATTGGTACCAGGAAAGTAGGGCTGCTGCTAGGATAAACTTGATCACGTGGTTCTAGTTAGGCCTTTGACCTGGCTCTCAGGGCAAGTATGGAATAGTTTGGAAGTATGGGAGTTACAGAAGCTTTCCAGAGTGCTATAACTTTTTTGTTTTCCTTTTGTTAAGGGGTGTGTGTGTGTGTGTGTGTGTGTGTGTGTGTGTGTGTGTGTGTAAGAGAGAGAGGGGAGAGGGATACTTGTGTGTGTAAAAGAGTTATATGTGTGTGAGACTGTGTGTATGTGTGTGGGACAGAATTGTATACATGTTAAAAAAAGGTGTGTGTGTGTGTGTGTGTGTGTGTGTGTGTGTGTGTCAGTGCCTGAACAAGCCATAAGATGATACCACATTCACTAAAGCTGGAGTTATGGGTGGTTGTGAGCCATCTGATATGGGTGCTGGAAACCAAACTCTGGTTTTCTGGAAGAGCAGTAAGTGTTGTTAAACCACAGCCTCTCTGGCCCTAGGGGCTTTTCTTTTTTTTTTTTTTTTTTTTCCCCGGAGCTGGGGACCGAACCCAGGGCCTTGCGCTTCCTAGGCAAGCGCTCTACCACTGAGCTAAATCCCCAACCCCATCTAGGGGCTTTTCTTAAGGGCTACTCTGGAGGGTGCCGAGAAGAGCTGATCACCAATACAATTGCAGGGAGTGAGGACTGCTCATGAGCTTTCAGTGGGAACTGGGCTTGAAGCCCTGATACCTTCTGGCAAATAATCTGCCTATATTTTGCTGATTCCTGAAAGTTTGAATAAAACCACATTGAAAAATAATGGACTAATTTATTTGGCAGATAAAATTCTCAAAATACAATATTTATATTGTGGCATGGTTATTATTTCCTACTTATGCCTGACTTACAGCAAGAGTCCAGAGCAAAAGCAGAGCGGAAAGGTTTGAAAACATGGCACCCGGTCAGCCGAGGAAGGTAGACATAGTTACAGTTGTGGGCAGGGTGGGCACAGGTGATACCTGTGAGGTGACTGCGAGGCTTTAGTCCATTGCAGAGAAGTGCACACTTTGCACTGGGGGATAGGAAATGTTTCTTAAAGGCAAGACCTCAGAGATCGAAAGCCCCAGGCTGCTGAGTGCTTGAGCATCTGGACCTTGGAAACTGTTCTCTGGGAAGCCTTTTCCTTTGGGAGTCAGGCAGAAATGTTTACGGTTTGACTCAGAAAGTCCCCAACAGACTTGTGCTTTACATCTAGATCTTCAGCTTATGAGACTGTTCTGAAGACAGTGGAGGGTTGGGTGGGGGAGGCCTCCTTAGCAGAGATTGCTCACTAGGAATAGGTTTTTTCTGTCTGTGTTCTGGCCTGAGTTCCTCCTTCTTGTCTGCCACAATGTGAACAGCCTTTGCCTCGGGCTGCTGCCAGGGTTTGAGCTGTCCCGGCTGTCTTGCTCTCTCAGACCCTGAGATCTTTCTACAACTATTAACTGAAATAGCTGTCCTTTTATGCTGTTTTTGCAAGGTGTTGTGATTGCAGTGATGAAAGGATGGACACTCTTCATCACATCCGGAAAGCCTCTGTACCACATGTGACAACAGCCACAGACTACAGGAAGTGGACATTTTCCTACCTCTCCTACCTCTTGGTGGATGTACACAAAACACCTACTGGAGGGCGGATCCTACCTATGATTCATTTATAAGTATTTACTTAGAGCTTTGCTCCTCCCTCGCAGTGCACATTGGCTCTTTACAACCCAGGTGGCATGGGCCTGTATCAGGATTTGGGTGTTTCCAATGCAAATACCAATATCTTTTTTTTTTTAATTAACTTGAGTATTTCTTATTTACATTTCAAGTGTTATTGCCTTTCCCGGTTTCCGGGCAAGCATCCCCCTAACCCCTCCCCCTCCCCTCCTTTATGGGTGTTCCCCTCCCCATCCTCACCCCATTGCCACCCTCCCCACAACAATCACGTTCACTGGGGGTTCAGTCTTAGCAGGACCAAGGGCTTCCCCTTCCACTGGTGATCTTACTAGAATATTCATTGCTACCTATGAGGTCAGAGTACAGGGTCAGTCCATGTATAGTCTTTAGGTAGTGGCTTAGTCCCTGGAAGCTCTGGTTGCTTGGCATTGTTGTTCATAAGGGGTCTCGAGCTCCTTCGAGCTCTTCCAGTTCTTTCTCTGATTCCTTCAATGGGGGGTCCTATTCTCAGTTCAGTGGTTTGCTGCTGGCATTCGCCTCTGTATTTGCTGTATTCTGGCCGTGTCTCTCAGGAGCGATCTATATCCGGCTCCTGTCGGCCTGCACTTCTTTGCTTCATCCATCTTGTCTAATTGGATGGCTGTATATGTATGGGCCACACATGTGGGGCAGGCTCTGAATGGGTGTTTCTTCTGTGTCTGTTTTAATCTTTGCCTCTCTATTCCCTGCCAAGGGTATTCTTGTTCCCCTTTTAAAGAAGGAGTGAAGCATTCACATTTTGATCATCCGTCTTGAGTTGCATTTGTTCTAGGCATCTAGGGTAATTCAAGCATTTGGGCTAATAGCCACTTATCAATGAGTGCATACCATGTGTGTTTTTCTGTGATTGGGTTAGCTCACTCAGGATGATATTTTCTAGTTCCAACCATTTGCCTACGAATTTCATAAAGTCATTGTTTTTGATAGCTGAGTAATATTCCATTGTGTAGATGTACCACATTTTCTGTATCCATTCCTCTGTTGAAGGGCATCTGGGTTCTTTCCAGCTTCTGGCTATTATAAATAAGGCTGCAATGAACATAGTGGAGCACGTGTCTTTTTTATATGTTGGGGCATCTTTTGGGTATATGCCCAAGAGAGGTATAGCTGGATCCTCAGGCAGTTCAATGTCCAATTTTCTGAGGAACCTCCAGACTGATTTCCAGAATGGTTTTACCAGTCTGAAATCCCACCAACAATGGAGGAGTGTTCCTCTTTCTCCGCATCCTCGCCAGCATTTGCTGTCACCTGAGTTTTTGATCTTAGCCATTCTCACTGGTGTGAGGTGAAATCTCAGGGTTGTTTTGATTTGCATTTCCCTTATGACTAAAGATGTTGAACATTTCTTTAGGTGTTTCTCAGCCATTTGGCATTCCTCAGCTGTGAATTGTTTGTTTAGCTCTGAACCCCATTTTTTAATAGGGTTATTTGTCTCCCTGCGGTCTAACTTCTTGAGTTCTTTGTATATTTTGGATATAAGGCCTCTATCTGTTGTAGGATTGGTAAAGATCTTTTCCCAATCTGTTGGTTGCCGTTTTGTCCTAACCACAGTGTCCTTTGCCTTACAGAAGCTTTGCAGTTTTATGAGATCCCATTTGTCGATTCTTGATCTTAGAGCATAAGCCATTGGTGTTTTGTTCAGGAAATTTTTTCCAGTGCCCATGTGTTCCAGATGCTTCCCTAGTTTTTCTTCTATTAGTTTGAGTGTATGTGGTTTGATATGGAGGTCCTTGATTCACTTGGACTTAAGCTTTGTACAGGGTGATAAGCATGGATTGATCTGCATTCTTCTACATGTTGCCCTCCAGTTGAACCAGCACCATTTGCTGAAAATGCTATCTTTTTTTCCATTTTGGCTCCTTTGTCAAAAATCAAGTGACCATAGGTGTGTGGGTTCATTTCTGGGTCTTCAATTCTATTCCATTGGTCTATCTGTCTGTCTCTGTACCAATACCATGCAGTTTTTATCACTATTGCTCTGTAATACTTCTTGAGTTCAGGGATAGTGATTCCCCCTGAAGTCCTTTTATTGTTGAGGATAGTTTTAGCTATCCTGGGTTTTTTGTTATTCCAGATGAATTTGCAAATTGTTTTGTCTAACTCTTTGAAGAATTGGATTGCAAATACCAATATCTTATAAGCACTTTCCTAAGACATGGCAGTTCATTCCTCCTCCCACTCACCTCTGAGCTCCTTGTATCCTGGGTCTTGCTTTGTTCTTTGTTAGTTAAAAATATTTTTACAGTTTATTAAATGATGTATGTCTTTGGTATGTGTAGTATCTATTGTACATGTGTTGATACTTGGGTGTATCAATGAATTAGTTTACAGTTTTGCATTCTGCCTTGGGTGTACAAAAGGAAATTCATATTCCTTCAAAAAGGATTAGAAATAACAGGTTTTAATCATGGCAGGTACCGTGTGGAGCCAGAGTCTTGGGCATTCTTCAGAGACTCCCATTGCCATCTCTCCAACCTGCACACGCTGGCTGACAGGACTGCTGTGAAGAGTTCTCTGCTAGGGGCTTGGGGTTTATTGAGAGCCTGCAGGTTCTGCTCCCAGATGAGCAGGTGGGGCCGGCCTGGATCAGCCGGCTGCCGTATGGAATACGGTCCTCATGCCAGAACAGAGACCAGCTCTTGACTTCACAGTCAGCTTTCCTAAGGACAACATAACTTTTAAAGAGGGCCTTTGTACGGAGTTACTGGAGGCTGATTCAAGAATAACAAGGTCCAGACTGCAGCAATAACAAAATGCTTTGTCACCCTAGACACAGCTCAGGCCCTCTACCTCCTGCTCATAGATCTGCTTGTGTAAAAAGGAATGGAAAACTCAATCCCAGTCACTTTACAAAGAAGCCATTTTTTAAAAACTCTCTTCAGCCCTGGTTGGCTGTGCTCCTCTCTTCAATAGCAGCATTTAGTAACATTTGATTTTCTTTGGCCTTTCACTGACTGTTGCAGTAAAGCCCTGTGATTGGGTTTTATATTCGGTGTCTGTAGGCTGCCCCTCCCTCCTCTGAGACTGCCAAAGAGGTCTTCCTAAAATTTGTGCCATTCCCACACCAGCTTTCTTAACTAGTCCTCCAGGAGAAAAGAACACAGGGCCCTGAGTGGTGGCAACAGAACTAAAGGTCTCGTGTCAGATGCCGCTGTGTGGCTGGAACAACCTGGGGAAGTACGACCTCTGTTGTCTATCCTAAATGCTTTCAAGCGTGTTCTGAAAAATTAGCCCTCAGAAAACAGAATCACCTTGGGTTTGAGTCTATATGAAGGCTATCCTATTGTGGGGTGACTTCATTTATTTAAAGCAGAGTGGTTGAAGCATTCTGAGAAGTGGTTGTGCCATTCAGTGTAATACACAGTATAGTACAGCGTGATACACAGTGTAATACAGTGTAATACGCAGTATAGTACAGCGTGATACACAGTGTAATACAGTGTAATACACAGTATAGTACAGCGTGATACACAGAGTAATACAGTGTAATACACAGTATAGTACAGCGTGATACACAGAGTAATACAGTGTAATACACAATATAGTACAGCGTGATACACAGAGTAATACAGTGTAATACACAGTATAGTACAGCGTGATACACAGAGTAATACAGTGTAATACACAGTATAGTACAGCGTGATACACAGAGTAATACAGTGTAATACACAGTATAGTACAGCGTG